>NC_056739.1:1801153889-1801218273 GCF_019279795.1 Protopterus annectens | reverse complement strand
CAAATAAAAGGCATCGCATGTTGAACACAGGCGATGTAAACAACTCCCTGGTTCATAATTCACAAAACCTGGGACCTCCAGGGTTCTGTTAAGGGTGCTAACCAAAATATAGGGTCCAATGGAAATAAAACGACAAAAATTACAATAGTAACAAGGGTACATTCCCCTTTTATAAGTACCTAACTTGGGAACAATGTTTTGCTGGCTCTCAAAAATTCTTTTTAAATTTAAACCACTCTTTTGAACAAAAACCGGCTTCTCCCCTAACACTTGAAAAATATCTTTGTTACCTTTAATAATACCCCAATTTCTCCTAATAATATTTTGAATCTCCTTACAGTCGGAACTCATTTCCAAAGAACAAATTAAATTAACTTGTTACTATTGTAATTTTTGTCGTTTTATTTCCATTGGACCCTATATTTTGGTTAGCACCCTTAACAGAACCCTGGAGGTCCCAGGTTTTGTGAATTGCGGAACCAGGGGAGTTGTTTACATCGCCCTGTGTTCAACATGCGATGCCTTTTATGTTGGGATGACCACCAGGGAACTTAGAATTCGAATTAGGGAGCACATATATAGTATTAAGTCCAAGGATGAAAAGAACGCCTTGTTTAAACATTCATTGACTTGTCCAACTTTTAAGAAATTTTTATTTTCTATACTAGAAGTGGGGCGGAAGGATATGAGAGAAGGCGACTATAAGAATTTTCTTTTACAAAGGGAAACATACTGGCAAATAAAATTAAAGTCAGATATACCCCCTGGTCTTAATGAGACCATTAATATTAAGTGTTTTTTGAATCAGCGTAGATTAAATGTAAATAAAACAGGAAGTTCTATTTATTCTCATTTTATTTAATATTTTTTAGTATAAAAAGGGTATACTAAGGTTGTTTAATTATGAGTTTTTAACTGGATTTGTGTAATTTATGTATTAATTGTTTTATTAGTCACATGATTTTTTTATGGTATATAAGAGCTAGCCTTTTTCAACTGATTATTCTGAAGAAGTTTTGTACGAAAGCGGTTAATAAAACAGTATACGCTATTTTGGTCTACAGGAGTATTGTGTTTATAGCAGCTTCACCTTGCCTTCCAGGACGTCTACTATTTTATTGGTTGGACTTTCTCTTTTTGATTTATTAGTTGCCACTGTTCCTTCACAGCCCAGGACGGGGCTGTGCTGGGGGCTGTGTAGGCGGGGCAACGGCCGGGGCCGTTAGCTGTGCCACACGAGCCTCGAGCTGGCGTAGGGGCCCAAGAACAGTGTCTTGGATCTCCCTTCGCACCACAGACCGGACACCGCGAAGGGTGAGTGGACGAACCCTCGGCCACACTTGCAGAGGGGAGGGGCGGGCCCCATCCTGCAGCGCTTCCACCCGAAGGTGGCACAGGGCCACCGGAGGGTCCGGCCTGGGCACTAGTGCCAGGTGCAGTCACCAGCTGAGGTGGGAGAGGTGGGTCCGCTGGGACCTGCCTTCCCAAGCGTTCTAGGTTTGTGAGTAGTTATGTTAGTTTGGGTTAGTGGCATTGTATTCCATTCAGATTAGTTGTAACAGCATGCATTGGTATTCCCATCAAACAAACACCCAGATATTAACACCATTGAACAAGGGGCATATCAATATCACATGCATTATTTGAACAGAAATACACAGTCAAACAACATGCAGGGTTGATTAATGGCAACAGGCCATCAGATTTGCAGGTATGAACAGGGCACATGCACGAACAGACATGCATATATTTTTAAACGGACAAATGTCCATGATTAATGAAATGTTCACATACCATTATTTAGTGGGTGTTGTTATATGGAATTATAGGGTTGGGCGGAGATAGAAAGTGATGACACATTCATATGTTACACATTGATTTACATTTATAATAGGTACACAATTAAGTTGAGGCTGATGTTTCAAAATAAATTTTATTTGACTGTCAAGCTACACCTGTTACAAATACATCACTATCCTACTTATTTTGAATTTGATCAGATACATCATCCTGCTACACTTTGATGACAGGACAGGGGACAACTATGGCTGTTTAGTCTGTCAGATAATCATTCATTCTATCTGCAAATTGTTTACTGTGATCACCATATACAGCATTTGGCTAGACATTCCAGATTCTGACACACTGAAATCAGTTTGGTATATTAAGTTGTACTTCCCACATGCATTTAGTTCTGTAGAAACACACTGGGGCTAATATATTCGGGTTATTACTACTTTATTTATTCATACATGACCCTTTCTGTCAGTCTCACACTTCCTGCAAATTCACAGTTCAGGTTGCTACTTCTAGGCTTTGTTCACATGTTAGACTAGTGGTGATTCAAACACTTTCCAACAGCCTCACTTCTGTCATGATTCAGCATTTCAACAGGGGATATATCTCACATGTGACTACCTCAGATTCTGAAGCTGTACTCTTGAGGCTACTGCAGGTTACACTATATTTAATTAATGGTGGGACATCTGTATTACAGCAGTGTTTAATTCTATCAATTATATTTCCAGTTACACTTGCATACTGATGAACTTGCTGCAGCCATACCTGCAGACTTTCAAATCTTGCTTGCACATTATTTACTTTTAATCAATACACTGCAGTGTTCTGATACATGCTACAGTATAATATTTATTTACAAGTACTGGGTGGGGTTACTAACCTGCACGGTGGCGCATCCGAACCAGCCTACGGGCATGCATCTCGCGATTCATAGAGCGGACACCTGCAGCTGTAATACAAAAGAAGTAATATTGGACTACACATCTCCATGGTATCAGCTAGTTGAAATCCTTACATACATAAGTAAAATGTAACTTACTCAGTAGTGGGCGTTGGGCATATCCCGGGCCTCCTGGATCCATTCGGACAGCTGGTCTTGCTTGCGTCGTTTCAAGTCCGCATGGTGGTGACGGACCTGCTCACCAGTGCGTGGAATGCCAGTAGCACTGGTCAGATCACGAGCCAACTGGTCCCATGCCTCTGCCCTATATGCTCCCCATGAGACCTGGCCCTGCATGAGTTGGGCCTCGTGATGCTGGACAAGGAGCCAGACCATGTATCTGGACTCCTCAACGCCCAACACTGTGCTCGAAAGCAACGCCCCTCACCTACTCCACTCATTCTGACTGCAGCTCTGATCTACAATCGTTTCTGCTGTGTATTCCCGCCTATGGGGCTTATATATGCCGATTTTCCTGCACATTTCTCTGATTGGCCGTTTTGGAATTGTATCTACTTCACTGAAAATGCTTTATCATGCTCCATTCTGGATTTTATCCCATATATATGCTATTTCTGCATTTCTAGGTATTGCTGTCATGGCTTAGTGGTTTAGTACCTTGACTCTAGTGCATGGTATCCTGGGTTCGAATCTGGCAACTGATTTTTGATTTTCCTGACAGAAATGAGTTGAGACCTGTCAGTCAAACATGCCAAAAGCACTTTTAAGCACTTAAAACCAGGTCTGCGCTCGTTTGCGGGAACGAATCTTGCACTGGCAGTTAGCTTGTGGGAGGCGCCGCATAAACGGTGTGCGCTGGGATAAACCTTTAATTGGCTAGTGACACACATGTTCAGCTAAGCACAGCTAGTTGCAAACAGTTTCACTCTGTTAAACCGATGCCTAGCAACAGGCACGCAGTTTGCAGCTTTTTAAACACTACTCAGCTACGGGCACTCAGTCTCACAGCAGCTTAGCTATCAGTACATTTCTGACTATTTTGTTATTGTGTTACTTCAGAATATATGCTCCGTTTCATTCCATTTTACAAAAGGGAATACATTTACATGTGTACAATACTGTCAGGGGCTTTTAGTGCTTATTTACAAAAAAAAAAAGGTTGTTGTGGGGGCTCGAACCCTGCCTGCCTACTCTTAGGCCGGCAACTCTACCGCTAAGCTATTACTTCTTGGCTTACTTTTGCATATTTAGTTCTTATATCCTTTTCCACTGATTGCTAACTGTGATTGCTAGTAGCACACCCACACCTACGCACATAGTAGCAAACATTTACGGGTTTTAAAAAAAAAGGTTTTAATTTAATTTTATTACATCTCTTCACTTTATACAGTGATGGTCTATCGGGCATGTGTTGTGTAGTGTGTTTATGCACATTTCCATGGCCTCTCTCGTGGCTGTTTACTTTCAGCCATTCTAGTCTTCGCGTGTCCGCTTGCAGGGCTTAGCCTACTGACACGCCCCTACTCTCTTACACGGACCGTGTAAGAGTTACTAGTGTGATTCAGCATGCCTCATGCACCTCATGCATATGCATGACATGCTGACATCACACAGTTTCACTGCAGCCTCCGTGTAAGAGTTATAACTCTTACACGGAGGCTTCCTGAATCTGGCCCAAGGTTTAAGTTTTAAAAACAGTTTCTTAAAACAGGAAGTAGGGATGGAAGAAAGAGTAAATTTAGGAAGATTGAGAGGTATGTTGCAGTTTGGTAAGGTTGAGCTAGAAGGTGAGCTGTTTTGGGGTAGCTGAGAAGAGGAAGAAGTGGTAGTATGAGGGTGAGTTGGAAGAGGTGAGGAAAATGAGGCAGTAAGACTGGCTATTGTATCAGTAAAGTGTTGGTTAAATTTGGTAGCTATAAGGTCAGAAGGCATGTCTGGATAGGGTCAAAGGTTAGTTTTTGTGCCGGGGTTCAGGAGATTATTAATGGAGGATCAGAAAAGTTTAGGGTTTTTTTTTTTATTTAATTGTAGATTCCAGAAGTAGTCTTGTTTGTCTTTGCGGATAAGTTTTTTAGCAATGTTATGAAGTTGTTTGTAATGATTAATGAGAGAGGGACAATTAGAATTATGCCAGAGCCTTTAGGCTTTATCCCTAGACTTCATAATGTCTTTGGTAGGTTTAGTCAGCAAAGGAGTGTGGTTATTTTTTATTCTGATGGATCTAGTTAGTGCTAAGCTATGGGGAGAGTACTTAGAAAGGTAATGTTAAAGTGAAGAAGGGCTTCCTATAGGGGCAGGGTTTTAAGAAGGGCTTCCTATAGGGGCAGGGTTTTAAGACAAGACCAATCATAGTTTTTTAGTATGGTATTAAATCTCTTGAGGGCAGAATTTTGACAGGTTTTGGGTGACTTTGATATTGTGGGTTTTGGCAAAGGATGTGCAGTTCCGAATGACAAATGCTGGAAGATGGTCGCTGAAAGAATTTGCTAGTGTGCCGGCAGTGAGATATTTGGAAGGGTCCGAGACCAGATTCATGTGTCACCTAGTATGATAGTTTCATTTTTTATGGTGTGGGATGTCCAAGAAAGAAAGGTTTCCAAAACTGGGGAATTATTTCCTGATGGAATATAAATGACTATAATACAAAGTTTTTTGGAGTTGTTAATATCAAGGACTGTGACAAGAATTTCAACATTATGTAAGGTTGGAATAAGATCAGTATAGGGGATAGGTTAAAGGTGTTAGGGAAATTAAGTTAATGCCACCTCTTTTCTTGTATTGTCTATCTGCTCTTATTACATTGTAATTAGGGGGGAGGAATTCGGAATAATTTATATGTCGTTTTAGCCATGTTTCAGTTGCAGCAAGGCTGCGAGTATTATTTTGGGTCAGCCAGACATGAAATTCAGAGGTTTTGTTACAGATACATTGGAAGTTAATTGTAGTTAGGTGCAGGGTTTTACAGGATGTGGGACCTGGGTTAGGGTGAATGTCGCCTGATTGGAAGAGGGAGGAGATGTTATAAGTTTAATAAATGGACTTTTTGATTTGGTGGGAATGTGTGGAGTACATTTTAATAGGCAATGATGTTCATATAAAGTGCACTTCTTTCTCTGAAAGAGGGGTTTGCTACACAGATGAGAAGAAATTGTAAAGAGACTGGGAGAGATGTGTGTGTAATGTTGCTCACTGAATTTTAGGTATGGGGTTGTTGGGTCTTGGTTAAGAGCTAAGGAGTTTGAGTTTAATGCTGTAAGGTAAGTGAGAGATATTAGAACTGTGGTAAGGGAGAGTTGGTATTTCAGGAAAGATATGATGGAGGGCACTGCGGAGGATAGTGTAAGTGAAGTTCAGAGTAAGAATAGGAGAGAGAGGAGTGAGTAAATGTAGTAGGAATGGAATTAGGAGTGGATTTGAAGATAATATGCAAACTAGTAATTGGTTTAATATAATTTGGTAGTGTATTCTATGTGTAAGCCACTCTCAGAAAGTCAATTAGTACATCTCTTCATCCCTGCATAACTGTTTACAGAGGTTCCAAATGTTAGGAATGGAGAAAAACCAAGCAGCGTAAATATTCAACAATTTATTCCACAAACGATCCAAGTAGAAGGTTAGACCACATACAGCAAAGGGAAAGCCACAGCATGAATGCTATTCTTACAACTGCGTTTTCGTTTGTCACAAAACTTCATCAGATGTCCTCTGTTAAACTAATCATCCTCTATTTATACACCAGTTAATTGATCAATTAAAAACATTTCCTTCCAAATTCTTACCAAAATATTTTAAATCTTCCAAATTTCTAATAATTTTATTATTATAAAAACCATTTTTATGAAAATTAAATAACTTAAATGAATTCTTTAATATTGTTATGATTACCATTTGATTAAAATACCTGAAAATTAAAAATTAAAAACAATGTAAGGTTTCTACTGTTTAAAAGTGAACTGATAAAAGTAGCTTATGCTAGTATGCCATCTAGTGGCCATTTATCATTATTGCACTTAAAAATGAAAATATACTGAGGAATGTAAACATGTTAATACAAATCTTAGTAAGATAAATTCATTTCTACTATTTATAAAATGTTGTGTATAGCTAAAAAGCGCCTAAAAATTAAAAGTTGTTTAAAAATGTACATTACTTAAAATCTTATGTATAAATAATATATTACATTAGACACAAATTATTAAATACATTCAGGTATATATTACAATTTAGCTGCCCTTAACTTTAAAATGGGTAATATACTTGTATATTCATTCAGACCCGGTGGGTTATAAGCCTCTAGTGTGATTTGCCACTAGAGCTCCCTATATTCTATCTTTTCCTCCCAAGGTCCACCTCTTATATCTTTTTCAGTATGTTCAATAACTGTAAATACAAAACTAGCTTCCGGGCAGTCCTTAGTATGTCTGTAAAGGGCATTAGTCTCCTTACAATTTTTAATATCGTTGAGATGTTCATAAATTCTCTTTTTGAGTTTCCTTTCTGTTTTCCCTATATAGAATGAGTAACAGATTTTACAAACAGCTAAGTATATTAAACCCATAGAATCAAAATTGTAATAATACTCTTCATTTGTTATTATTCTATTCCTACTCATTATGTTTGTACTATTACCATTTAGTACATATGGGCATTGTGCACATCTGCCACATTTATATGTACCTTTTTTCCTTTTATCATTCAAATTATTAGATTTTTTGCTTTCCAAAATATTTCTTAGGCTATGTGCATTTTTGTATACCACTTTTGCCAGAATGCTTGCCGGAATGCTTTCTGCTTTCTCTATATCAGTTAAATTAATAAACCTATTCCATTCTCTATAAAAAATTTGTTTTATATTATTATTAATACCATTATATTCCAAGGTGAGGGCTAAATGATAATTTTCTTGTTCTTTGTCTTTAGTCTTGCTTGTATTAGGAATACTTCCTATTTCCAATCCTCTCACTATAGGTATGAATCTAGTTCCTCTGTCCTTTTCAACTTCTTGTCTAATTTCTTTAACAAATTTTTCAGGATAACCTCGATCTCTAAACATACTCTCTAGTAGATCACATTCCCTCATAAATTCTTCTTCATTACTGGTCATCCTGCTACCCATCACAAACTGGCCTTTTATAATATTCCTTTTACAATGCGTAGGATGTGCACTATCGTAGTGCAAATATGTATTACAATAAGTGGGCTTCCTATACACTTTGGTTTCTAAACTACCACCTTTCTTATAGATTTCCACATCCAAATAATTTAAAGAAGTATTGGAGACTGTCCAAGTGAATTTCAAGAAGTTCGTGGTATGGTTCAAATATTCTAAAAATTCATTTAATTTCTCTCTACTTCCTGTCCAAAAAAGGACTATGTCATCAAGAAATTCTGCGGTATAGAACCCAACAGGATCTAAATGCACTTTCCAACACATATTTTTCCCTCCCACTTGGCCAGTACCAAGTTGGCATAAGTGGGGGCACACGCCGTCCCCATAGCCACACCTTGTATTTGTTTGAAGAATTCACCATTAAAGAACAAAAAATTATTTTGCAACACCATATCCATTAGCCAGACAGATGCCTGCTTATCCTTGTTTGTCAAACTTTTGTCTTCGTATATAATTTCCTCATAAAACTCTATACCCTCTTTATAGGGAATGGAGGAAAATAGATCCATTACATCTATAGTAACAAAAATAATGTTATCAATATCATTTATGTCAGGAATAACTTTCAATAGATCCCATGAATCTTTCAAGATTTGTTGCCTTTCTACCCATAATTTTTTGGTCTTATTATCAACGAACTTGGCTAAAGTATGTGTTTTAGAGCCGTCTGCCGAAACAATGGGTCTTAAAGGTGGATCTATCTCATTTTTGTAAGTTTTTGGTATACCAAATATTAGAGGGATCTTTGGTTTTTCTACCTTTAAAAAATGATACGTATCTTGATCAATGGACCCTTCATATAGCATGTCATTCAAATTAATATCTGTTTTGTTGTATGCAATATTTATTTCATTTTTGGATACTATTTCATATTTAGTATCATCCCATAAAATCTTGTACATTCTACTGTCATATTCTACCTTGTCCATTATAACCACTCTTCCCCCTTTGTCCGGCTTCATGATTCTTAAATTAGAGTCATTTTTCATTTCATACAATCTCTTCTCATTTTTCCCCATGTAATTTGGGTATTTTATAGTATTTATTTCTTCCTTTCTAATTTCTTTCTCTATCAACTTCTCGAAACATTTTAACTGGGGGTGTAGCGGGGGGTTATAAGTGGATTTCCTTCTTAACACGGGGTCTGCCCTATTTATAGGGTTAGATAACAAAAAATGTAAATTTATTTTTCTTAAGAATACTTGAATATCCAATAAAGACTTAGTAATATTCCCTCTAATGTATGGTATAAATTTTAAACCTTTAGAGAATAAATTAAAATGGTCTTTTTCTAATGCTAATGAGCTATAGTTATAAATATTAAAATTATTATATGTCCATTTATTATGTTCATGAACAATAGTTTCTGAACAGGGTGGGGATGGGTGTTTTAAGGGGTTATTAACTTCCGCTAATATTTCCCCCTTCCCCTTCTCCCCCCCCCCCATAAAAATTTCTTTCTTTGTCAACCAGTTTGTTCATAATTCTTTCAGACCTCCTCAAGGGAGGGAATTCCTCTTCATACTCATGTTCTATGTCATGTGAATCAAATTAATCAGTTAGTTCACCAGGTAACTTTTTGTTCTCCTTATAAACATTATCCTTCTGATTTCTCCTATTTAATGGGACCGGATAACTCAAATTATGCTGGTATTCATATATATCACGATCCATTTTTTTAATCTTTCTCTTTATTAGCTCATCCATATTCTTATCTATGTCTTCTCTGATATTGAAATACTTAATTCTTTCTTCTTCAATAGAGAAAAGTAAGTCATTCCTAATACACTTGTCTAGTGTTTCTATTTCTTTATACAATTCCTCTTGTAGTCTAGTGTTTTCCCTCACCATTAATTTCAACATTTCAATTCCACATTTATTAAAAATCTCTAACAGCTCTTTATGAAACACAGAATCAATAATAACATTATTGGGGAATTTATAAATTCTTAACCCCTTAGGCACAATTTCTTTAGCTATACATTCTGTTAAATATGCATTTTCAATATTCAAGATTCTATGCTTGTTCATTAATCTGTATAATATGTTAATATTGTCCTTGTAAGTGCTGTTACTCATTTGCACTTTTGATTCACT
Organism: Protopterus annectens; assembly: GCF_019279795.1. NCBI lineage: Eukaryota > Metazoa > Chordata > Ceratodontiformes > Protopteridae > Protopterus > Protopterus annectens. The sequence goes on along the minus strand of NC_056739.1, from coordinate 1,801,208,305 downwards.
TTTACTGTCCTTAAAATCGAATTTATGAAATAACCAATCATTTAGTTCTTGTAAATTGTTAACAGTACCTTTCCCATTAGCAACACGGTGTGGTCTCTTAAAGAGACTGGGAGAGATGTGGGTGTAATGTTGCTCACTGAATTTTAGGTATGGGGTTGTTGGGTCTTGGTTAAGAGCTAAGGAGTTTGAGTTTAATGCTGTAAGGTAAGATAGATATTAGAACTGTGGTAAGGGAGAGTTGGTATTTCAGGAAAGATATGATGGAGGGCACTGCGGAGGATAGTTTAAGTGAAGTTCAGAGTAAGAATAGGAGAGAGAGGAGTGAGTAAATGTAGTAGGAATGGAATTAGGAGTGGATTTGAAGAGAATATGCAAACTAGTAATTGGTTTAATATAATTTGGTAGTGTATTCTATGTGTAAGCCACTCTCAGAAAGTCAATTAGTACATCTCTTCATCCCTGCATAACTGTTTACAGAGGTTGTCTGGTGATTCTGTACTATTTTTGATAAACCCAAAGATTACAACAGGCAGTTGTCTAAATGCCCTATATACCCAAGTATGGTCTCCTAAATATCTGTATGAGACAGTGTACTTGTTCAGGTAGTTTAATCTTGCATAACTGAAATTCTCACATCTGTGGATTCCCTTGGTATGTTTCTGCTGCACTCTTTCCAGTTTACTCATGCTTATTTTCTTGTAAGGTTTCTGTATTATGTTTTCAGTACTCTAACATAGAGGTTATGTAACTTACAAACAGTAATTTCATCATTTCTGATTTCCTAGACTTTATAAAACCTTTTATACAACCTATAATTTTATAACTATCATTAACCAATTGGTTGATATGATTTGAAAAAACTCATAGCTGAATCTACCCATGTACCTAGGTCCTTAAATGAATTTGCTGTTTTAATCTCTGTGTGCGCTATTAAATATTTGCCCTTCGGTCTGTGTCTTCCAAACATCTATCAGCATATTATTCTCTTGTGCCCAAATGGTCGATTCTGTCAAGTTCTGATATGCCCTGTCTGTAACAGATGTAATCAGGTTACTCATTTTCAAATCATCTGCATGCAGACTGTAGAACACCTCTGATGAGAAAGATAGATCTGAAAGATACAACCTAAACAAGTATGGTTTCAGGACAGAGCATTGTCTAGGATGTGTGCATATTTATTTGTGGTAGTTTGTGTCTTCCAATTTAATGATTCATTGTTCCAGTCCCAAGAATAATAACGTTTGGTTCAGTGGTGAAGGAACTCAAACTTATTTTGTTTTGTCTTATGACAGTGGACCCCAACCACCAGGCAGTGGACCGGTACCTGGCCATGGATCATGGTACCGGGCCGTCAGGTATGGAGTGAAACACAAAAGTGAATGTGTGTATGAGTGTGTTTATGTGTCTGTCTGCCTGTGTAAGTGAATGCGTGCATGAAAGTAGGAGAGTCTGTGTGTGTATGTTTCAGTCTGCATGTGTGAGTGAATGCATGCATGAAAGCAAAAGAGACTGTTTGTGTGTGTGTGTGTGTGTGTGTGTGTGTGTGTGTGTGTGTGTGTGTGTGTGTGTGTGTGTGTGTGTGTGTGTGTGTGTGTGTGTGTGAGGAAAGTGTGTGTGAATGCAGGTATGAATGAGGAAGTGACTGTGTGTGAGAGATTTGGAGAGTGAGAGCGATGTTTGAGTGAATATAGGTATGAATGAGGAAGTGACTGTGTGTGTGAGATTGGGAGAGCGAGTGATGTCTGAGTGAATGCAGATATGAATGAAGGAGTGTCACTGTATGTGTGAGAGTTCAGGAGAGTGAGAGTGATATGTGAGTGCATGCATGTATGAATGAGGAAGTGACTGTGTGTATGAGAGATCGAGAAGAGTGAGAGCGATGTGTGAGTGAATGCATGCATGATAGGAAAAGAGACTGTGTGAGAGAGATGGAGAGAGAGTGAGAATGATCTTGTATGAGTGAATGCATGCATGAATGCAGAATGACTGTGTGCTTGTGCTCGTGTGTGCGTATATGCTTTTGTATGTGTGTGTGTGTTTCTGTATGGGTGTGTGAGTGAATGCCTGCATGAAAGCAGAAGAGACTATGGGATGTGTGTGTCTGTGTGTGAGACAGAGAATGAAGAGTGGGTGAGATCCCTGGCAGGAGCAGCAATCAAGTTTGCATACGTCTCGACTATACCACTTAACCTCTTACACAATAAATATGGACACATACCTCTCAACCTCTTAGATCAAGAAGTACGGACAAAGCAAAAAAATAATTGGTGGGGGGGGGGTAAAGGCCCAAAAATAGGGACACTTTTAAGTGTTGTTCTTACAAACCTAGAAAGTTGATAGAAATACAGGTTTTGCATTAGCATGAATTTTCTGAAGTATGAAACTCAACTGTCTGTTGTCATTTTCTGACTTCAAAGTTCAATGATCTGCCAGTGGTTTGCCAGAAAACAATTTTATGAGAAAAAGACCAAAAATATGAGAGAAAAATGTGGACATTCTGCAAAAATCTGTACAGTTGACAGGTATGCTGGACAGAGCCAAATAGTAGTGACAGATTTTAAATAATGCTCTTATAAAGTTAGTCGGTAAGGTTGTCATTAGGTTTATGTACCTCTCAGTCATAGTAGATCAATGTTACGCTATTAAGCAGAATGTATACTTTTTTTGGTAATTATTGCCAATTGTCATTTCATTGTACTTTGGAGCTTTTCTCTCTGGGTCTCGACTGAAAATTGACTTCTAGTCCAGTCTGGCTTTCCTGTTAAACAAATGTCAAATAAGTAAATAAATCTCATCCACTTTATTATGTACGCACGATGGCCTGTCCATGGAAAATTGTTTTACATGAAACTGGTCCTTGGTGCAAAAAAGGTTGGAGACCATTGGCTTATGAGACGAGTGTTATAGAAAGGGTTTTCTTTTGGCTAGGATATGATAACTCAAGCCTGTAATGCCATTTTTGTATAGTTCCAGTCCACACCCATATGTCCTTATGGTATCCAGACTGTTTTGGGGCCAGACTACTTTAACCAATTGACTTACCAACTAATAACAGACAGTATTAGAAGGTTGTTGTTGTGTCTTTCGGCTTTTCCCGGTTAGGGGTCGCCACAGCATAACACCGGTCCGCTAATGATTGTCACTAGATTTTTATGTGCTGAATTGCCAGCCCTGACGCACAACCTTCAACGAAGGTACGCCCATTCACGCATGTCTCCACACACAAGACGCTCTAGCTGAGAATTGAACCGGACAGCGTCTTTACTGTGAGACAACAACGCTACTGCAGCACCACCACCGCAGATAGGCAGTATTAGAAGGTGCAAAGAGTTATTCACAAACTGTCACTAAGATTAATAATTAAGGATGACCTGCAGTAGAGAAATTAATCAATTTGTCACTCACTGTTCATATGTTCATATTTTTATAACTAAGTGGATATAAATGGTGTGAAATGCTGTTGTGGGAGAAAGGAAAATTCATTGTGATTATCCATTTATATCACATTATACTTGATTTTGCTAGTCCTTTTGTTAGTAATGGCTACTGACCACCTCCTGCTCCTTCACTCCCTCCAAGAAATTAGAGTTAGCTCCAGCACTGTCACCTGATTTCAAGACTTTTTAACAAATGGGTATTTCAAATTCAAAATAGGCTCATCCCTCATCTCCAGCACCTCTTACTAAAGGAGTGTCCCAGGACTCTGTTGTTGCCTCAGTGTTTTCAGTCTTTATTAACAAACTACCTTATGACCTCCCTAACCTTTCTAGTACTCGTTACACAGATGGCACGGTCATCCGTTGATCCAGTTCCTCACATTCAACAGTTCAAACCCAGGTTTAGTATGACTTGCACTTCATTAATTCTTGGCTAAACCATAAACTACTCCTAAACCCTCTAAAAAAACGAAAAGTGTAATGTTTAGAACATCACAAAAGCCGAAAAAAGTCCTTAAAATCTCAAAATCGCAGATCTTGCTGATACTGAAATAAAAACAACTACATTCTTTAAATAACTATGTTTATGGCTGGACCAGTCACTTAACTTCCATAGCCGTAATGAAACTGTCAGGAATAAGATCAATTCTCTTTAATTCTTATCCTGGAAGATAGTTCCCATTCTCTCCAGGCTAGCTAGGCCTGAGATGGGCAAAATGAGTCCTCCTTGCTCAACGTGAATATGGGCACCTTATCATAGCCATGGCCTCCAAAACATTTCTCCACACTATAGTCCATTGGAAACAGTATCTGCTGATTAATTTCCCATTTCCCCCTTCAGGAACACTACTGTATCAGCATCTCCAAATCCAGACGGTTACCAGTCTGCTATAGAGTTGAGCTAATACTAGTATCTCTTCTTGTCAAACTATTTCAACCAGGTATCTTCCTGCCTCTTGCTGCCAAACTCCATAATAAAGCTACCTGTAGAACCTTTGCAACCTCTTCCAGTTAAATCCCTCATTCCAGACCCCCGAAACCAAACTGCACTGTATGGACCATTCCTTCTCTATGGTTGCACCCAAAATCTTCCAATCCCTCACTCCTCACGTAGAAGAAATTTCTTCTTTCCCGATTTTTAGATCACAACTCAAAATTCATCTCCATCAAAAATCTGACTGCAGCATGCTTTTCCTCTGTACCCATTACCTACCCCCCATTTACATCACTTCTACTTTGACTTTCTGTTCTCCCCTGTTGTTACCTCCATATTTACTACTAAAACTAATCCAGATTTGCTTTTCTATTCTGTTAATAATTGCTTATTGTTTCTGTTGTCTGTGGGCCTCTCTACTTTCTGTGATTACTCCATGTTTGTGAGTTAGAAGTTTTTGCATGTGTGTGAATGTCTTCACCTGGGCTGCGCCTACAAATGGTCTTTTGTGGTCAGTGCACTACTCTGGTAAACAAACTAAACTAAAAATAAATATGTAGTGACTGGTAGAAGAAGCGTAACTGGCTTAGGTGTTCCAGTTTGGTGATCCCTCTTTGTAGCGCATGTGTTGGATGGTGCACATTGTGTACTTGCTTAAAGGTCTGTGTGCTGCTGAGTAGTTTGTCTTTTAGGCATAAGTGAAAGGTATAACCATGTGAGCTGAATGCATGTGTGTGTGTGTGTGTGTGTGTGTGTGTGCGTGCGTGCGTGCACTACAGATCTGGGGGCACTGCCTGTTTCAGTGAGAAACGTACAGTTTGGTTTAGCAAATTATATCTTCATGCACCTAGGATATGATGGTTGCAGGTTGGTGTAGCAATATGCCCCTGGGCTACACTGTAGTAAAGATTTAGCAGCTGTAAAACTCTTAAGTGGGACAATGGTTGAATGAATAGGGTATAGGTTTGGGACCACAGAGGCTGTATCAGTTTTTATAATCACAAAGGCTATAGTTAAGTTTTAAAATCAGTGACTTGCAACTGTGTTCCACCTTTGCAGATAGCACAGATCATCCGAGCCAACTGGAGCATAGTGGTGCATAAAGCAGAAGACTATAACAGGTACAGAAAGAAACTAACAACCAGTCACAGGGTTATTTCTGTGCGTGGCATGAGTAGAAACCCAGAGCAACAACAGTTTTAGCTTCTCTTTGAAGATGAGCTGGTTCTACATGTTCCAGAGCACCGACAAAGTAAGCAGCATCACAAATCAGTAGTACAGTAACTCCAGGTGATAAAAAAAGTGAAGTGACCAATTGACCTTATAGGGACTGGTTTCAGGTCAAATCTGGCAAGGTATTTTACAAAACAGACAGCAGTTGCACTGTTTCTGTCTCTTGAGCTTTTAAAAAATTAAATTATCACCTTATAATTCAAATAAATATTCATATCTTTAGAACCATAACTGTTGTTAGCAAACTGCAAATGGTAAACTGTTCAGGATAAATAAATCTTTACATTAGTGGCATTCATTTAGTCTGATGCCTTAAATTGGATTTTATTAGCCAAAATAAAGACGGTGATTTATTAATTTTGTAATGTTGTATAAACAGCTTATGATCTCTCAGTAAATATTCAAGCAAGAGATGTACTGCCAAGCAGGATTTTCTTCATACAGCTGGGAGGTTTCATATAAGGCTATGCAGTTTTGTCTGTTTTACCTGAATGTTGAGATATTTATAGAAATATGAAAATTATTACAATACAAATAGACAGTATACAAATAACCAGTGTCCCTTAGCTGCATTAAAAAGAGGTGGAATATCAATATAATTGTATTTGCCATCATGTATGCTTTAAGATGAAATTTTCTGATACCTTGTATGTAGCATGGATTGAGAATTATTAATGCAAATATGAACAAGCAATATTTGACGCCTAGAGGCGTCAGTAGGAGGTAACTGCAGAAACGACTGGAGGTGCACTCAACTGTAATGAGTTAATCTGTCTGGGAGAGGTGCACACAGAGTAATTTGGGTGCAGCCCTCTATAAAACCATTGTGTTTGGTCAGCATCACATTGTCATCCCCTCACCCAAACGAAAGCAACAGCCTCTTTTAATAGCACTGTTTCACCTATATGTATGTATGTGTGCATGTGTAAGTATGTATATGTGTGTGTGTGTGTGTATGTGTGTATAGTTATATATATATATATATATATGTGTGTGTGTGTGTGTGTGTGTGTGTGTGGATATACAGATATAAAATTAACTCTTAACTTATTCTATGAGAGGTACAAATGTAGAGTTAATTTGGAGGCAGCCATCTCTAAAACCGCCACATTCGGTGAGCATCACATGTTCGCCCCCCTACCCATAGCAAAGCAACATCCTCATTCTGATAACACTAACTTGGCATACTCTGATGCTGTAAAAAAATCCCAAATTTCCTAAGAGGTAGGCATTAAAGAAACCCCCTAAACTCATCCTCAGCTAATAAAAGTACTTCATCAACACCGTATGAACAGCAGACCACAGCAATGTCTATTGAGAATTAAATTGTTTCTGAAAACATCTAAGTAATTGGTGACGCCATTGTTAGACATAGACTTCATGTCCACTAAACTGAACAAGGGCAGAGTTTCAGTTAACTGCCTCGTAAGAGCAGTATTGTTGACATATTATGAGCCATCAGGTCCCTCTCCACCAGAAAGTATCACTACAGCATTATTGTAGTCCATGCAGGAGAAAACAACCTGGCAGGGAAATCCATGAAAGAGAAGGATTTGCTGAAAGTTGCTGCACTGGCTTCAGTCAAGGGTAAGACTCTGGTTTTGAGTAGAATCCTCCCTTCAGTGAGCATGATGCTTCGATTCAAGGAAAGGAGAATTGGATTAAACAATAGTCTGAGTAGCTGGTGTCATTCCTTAGAGGTCCAGTATGCCTGTCCTTGGGTTGATATGACTGAAAATCCACATTCCATTGCTAAGGATAGTCTACCCATTCCAGATACTTGGGGTTCATCAGAACTAAATAAAAACAGTAAGCAGTTCACCTAATATATAAAAACAGTCATACCGTGTGACTTAAACCAATTATAAAACACAGTGCAAGTAAAATAACAGTTCTATTCAATTATTCTCTAAAAGCTCCTTAAAAACAACAAAATAATATTTGAATAGTTAATGAAACAACTGATATAAATTTCATTGATAAAGTTTTCTATAAGCAGTATTTGATTTCATCAAGTTTAAATTAACATAACAATGAATCTATGTATGCAAACATGCAGCTAATGTAAGTATGTAAATAAAACCCTAAAATATCTATTTTATTATTTTTACATACTTGATTTTACTGTTTTACAGTTTAGCTGCCCTTAATTTGAGGACACTGCTAATGGAAATACTGTCATTTAAACAAGGTGTCACATTTTAATTGAATTTCAATTGCCATTGTAGCTCCATATATTCAATTAAAGTCTCCCAAGGTCCACCCCGTGGGTTCAGCAATACTTGTTCCAAAACTGCAAATAGTAAAATGTTGCGACTTGGATGTGACAGGGAGTGTTTCTGCAATGAATTATTTTCACAACCCTTCCTGATGTCATAATAGTGTTCATAAATATGTTTGATCAATGTTCTCTCCATTTTCCCCATATAGAATAAATTACAAGACTTAAACACAAATATAAACATCTCCTTTAGCTAGATACTTGCAGCCCATTGCTAAATTAATAGTTTCTCCACATATAATTATTTTATCATGAGTATAGATATATTTACATTGATAAAATTTGCCACATATATTTGTTCCTACATGGGTTTATATGTCAGTTTCATTGAGTTTATTCTTTCTGTTCTGAAATTTCTTCTTAAAATTCTTCCCTCTCTTAAAAACAAACTGTGGGTATTCTCCTACCATATTACTTAAAGTATGGTCAAATTTAAAAATGGCCCAGATATTTTTGATGATAATATTGATAATTGAACAATCCGGGTAAAATTTCAACACTAATGCCAAATTATATGTTCTCTTGTCAGTGTTAACAATACAATTGTTAGTGTCGCTTTTTTCCAATTCAACCCCTAATAAATAATTTAATAGAATTATTTTACTTGTATGTTGTTTTATAATTGGTTGATTTAAGTCACGTGGTATGATTGGTTTTACATATTAGGAGAACTGGTTACTGTTTTTAGTTCTGATGGTTTTATATTTTAGGAGAACTGGTTGTTTTAGTTTTGATGAGTCCACGTATTTGGTAGGACGAAAGCCCTTAACTAATAAAATTCAGCATCCAGTACACTCATATAGCGGCTGGTTCCTGAATTTCTTCACTGTGTTTTCATAGGCAGAATTTGTTTCAGTTATTAGTTGGTTTTCTGCCTTGCCGTTTTTGTGGTTTAATAGTTTACTTATCAGCTTTGCAATGATGTTGCAGCAGGAGTCGTCGCCAGATTTGTTCCCTGTGGAGGGCTGAGAGAGACATTCCTGTGATGCTGTTTTTTTCTCAGTATGTTAACCTTATAGGAGAGTTAAATCATTTTGTTCAGCTTCTTATACAGCAAGTTAGAGACGTTGGGCGTCTCATATGTCTCATATTGGTATTGAACAGTGTATCAATGAGTGCGAATAGCATGGTTCCCGTTCATGGGATCAAAATTTGACATCATTTGGACACAGAGTGGATCCTTCCCTGGACTGCATTAATTGACAAGGTGAATCTCAAAGACCTGTGGATCACCCTAATCTGCATGTCAGTGGTATTCCATCAGTAAATAATTGCAAAAGTGAAAATTTGGATAATGATGAAGGTGGCATTACATTATACAAGGATTTAATTCCTGAGGTGGGTGATCACGAGTTAACACCTGTAAGCCTGCAAGTTTCAGTATTATCGACTGGTGCAATAGGAAATTTTATTTGGCAAATGAACATTTTAGTTCTTCAGTGCCCTCATGAGATTTAAATCTTAAGGACAATATTAATTGTTTATAGAAAAAAAATTGAACAAATTAAGAAGCCTTCAGTTTGGATAACATGTGTTTGAATGTGTATATAAATGTACAGCGTGTACCAAAGGCCTTAACTTTTGAAGTTCCTTAATGGTATTAAGGCTGGTTCACCTTTACTAAAGGAACTGATTATTATGTTTGATAGCCATGAAGTGGAGTTAATGACTGTTTTAGTTGAAGGTAATATAAAACAAATAGACAAATTATTAATTAAAATTCAAGTGTTGGATGGTGCAATTAAGAAGGATTTGTTATTCAAGTATTATTCCAATGATTATAACTCTGTTTTTCTTAGTTAGACAATGTAAAATTATAAAAAAACAAGAAAGAGAAAAATATACTTAGAAATTTAAAGAAATATGAATCCAATAATGTTTATTTACTACCTAAAGGGACTATTCAGACTGATATTAGTAAACAACAATATGTATCAGAAGTATTGCTGGTGAAGATATGAGCAGGTTGATCAGCACCTAATTTGGAAGACCCTTTAGAGCAGGGGTGTCCAAACTTTTTTCACCAAAGGCCATATGCGGTAAAATACACAAACAGCCGGGCCACTCACTCGAGGTGAAGTATATATTGCCTCACCTGGTTTATTTAGTAAACTAAATCAATCAGCCTACAACACTGTTTTTCATGAATAGGATATTTCAAGCTAGTTATGCAAATAAGTTTGGATTGTTAACAGATCAACTAATATTTGTTTTAAAAATGATATCAACATAAAATGATTTATTAAGTAATAGGGCTTAATAATAACACATGGAACGTGTAATATATTTTGAACTCGGGAACACGGTTGCGCTCAATGGGAACAGTGAAGTTGCGCTTTGGCCTGCAGGATTGCTGGCAGGTCCGGAATCAGTTTTGTGTTTGAGATGCGAAGGACGTCACAGAGATGGTCATTGGTAATTTTGGTTCTCAATCTGCTTTTGTTCAGCGTCATCAGAGAAAATGTTTGTTCACATATGTATGTTGAGCCGAACAGACTCATCATTCTTTTTGCATGGCGTCTCATCAGAGGAAACTTGGCTTCTTCCAAGCTCCGGTAGAAGTCAGGTAAAGAGAGAGAAGCTGATGTTGATTCTTCAGAGAATCATCACACTGCATTTCTATAAGTTCTAATTGCAGACTCTCTTCCACTACTTCTGCATTTATCATGAAGGGAGTCGCAAACAGCGTGATATAGTTCTCAATAGTAGAAAAATCTTGGAAGCGCTGAGAAAATTCTGTCAGGAGGGATGTGATCACAGACACATATTTCCCCTTTTTACCAGAGAGATTGACCTTTGGAAATGCAGATCTGATTTCGGACAATGTGGGGAAGTGTGCGACATTGAAGGTGTGCAACTGTGCCTCAAACAGTCGGAGCTTCACACAGAATGCTTTCATGTGTGCGTTAAGCTGTGGTACGAGTTGGTCTCTATCTTGTAGGTTTTTGTTGAGTGTGTTGAGGTGTTCAGTGAGATCAACTAAAAATGCCAGGTCTGCCAACCATAGAGGGTCACTCAGCTCGTGAAGAGGTCGGTCCTTTTCTTTCAAAAACTGGTCGATCTCTGATCTCGGAGAATAAAACCGCTGAAGCACGGAGCCACGACTTAGCCAGCGCACTTCTGAATGGTAGAGCAGGTCCCCATATTCAGCATCAATGTCAGTTAAGAAAGTTTGAAATTCTCTGTGGTAGAGTGCTCGTACTCGAATTATGTTTACTGTTTTCACAACAGTGTTCATCACATCGTTAAGCTGTACTGTCTTGGCACAGAGTGCTTCTTGGTGAATGATACAGTGCATTTTAACTGCCTCACCTCCACTCTCCTGCACCTTGGCGCACACCATAGAGGCCATTCATTTGCGCTCGCCTGTCATAGCTGGAGCTCCATCCATTGTAACTCCACACAACTTGTCCCATTTAAGTCCTATCTTGTCAATTGCATTTGACACAGCTTAAAAAATGTCTTTACCCATTGTTGTGGTATTTAGACTGGTGAGATCAAGCAGCTCCTCCGTAACGCAAAAGTTATTGTCAACACCCCGCAAAAAAATTAGTAACTGTGCGGTATCTGTGGCGTCTGTGCTCTCATCACATGCAATGGAGTAGAAATCAAAAGCACATGTTTTGTCTGCCAGTTGATGTTTTATGTTGGCTGACAAGTCTTCGATTTGCGGCACAACTGTGTTCCTTGATAGGCTAACACTGTCAAATTCTTGACTTTTTTCTGGGCACATTATTCCTGCAACTTTAGTGAGGCACTGTTTTATAAATTCACCATCTGAAAAAGCCTTCCCATGCTGGGCAATGAGTTGAGCCACCTCATAGCTGGCTATTGTGGCATTTTCTTGAGTTTTTTTGGCACGGGAAAAATACTGTTGTTGAGCTAGCAAGCTAGCTGTCATCTGCTTAACCTTTTGTTCTCGTTCCACACCAGTGTAGGACATGTAGGTCTGATGTTTGGTTTCGTAGTGTCGTCTTACATTGTACTCCTTTAGCACTGCGACACCCTCATTACAAATCAAACACACACACTTCCCCTTGACTTCCATAAAGAAGTATTCATTTTCCCACCGTGTCTGAAATTTTCTACACTCACTTGCTATCTTGCGTTTCTTTGGTGTTGTCATTTTCAGTGGGCTGTGGCAAAATTTTTCTTTCCTTAATTTTGTTTTGTACAGGAACTGCCTTGATCAACTCAGTAGCTCCACCGCTAGAGTTAAAACCAAGAAATCAACTAGTAAGCAACCACAAAGCACTGTATCAAGGAGAAAACGCATTTTTTGTCTATGGATCCATTAATTGAATTTTAAGTATATGTTTTATCTGATATATTTTGTATGTAATTTTGGCTTTTGTCCACTGGAGGGGAGTGTTGTATTAGTTTTGGGGATATAAATCAAGTTATGTACCCTTCCGTTTCTCCGTATGAGGTCGCATTCAATTGTTTATTATTCATTCATTTACTTATGCATCTAGTAACTAGAATCGTGTGTTCTTATTTATATTCATTCAGTTATTATTGCAATTACATTGCAGTGATTTTAGTAATATAACTACTCTTTCATTTTACATCGAAGGGCTACTTTCAAGTACAATGGCACCATTATAGTTCCTGGGAAACACGGCGCAGACTTTGGTGACTTTAAAGACGAGTTTGTGTGTATGTGTAGCTTTACTGTAAACCGGCATAGTAGCATCAAGTCTCAAAGGATTATTATGTACGAATGCAAATAGAAAATACATGCTATTTTATAAGTTGAAATTAGGCTAGGCAAAATTGGAATTTCACTAGTTTTTCTTTCCTTTTTTTTATTTTTGGCGATGTTTCACTAAATTATATCCGGTTAACAGACTGATATCCGGCAGATGCTACTTGACTGAAGTAATAGTTTGGAGAACTGCAACTTCGATGATATCCCGGCTTTTAAGAAACTAGATTTTAGTTCTAGTTATTTGTGTGTTTGCACTACAGTTTTGTTGGCGATCACCAACATTATAGCATTCAGTTATGATTGTTGTGTACTACAATAAGTTTTCAACATGCAGAGTTTCGTCAAGCGTTTCATGTGGATTAACTGTTTGTGTATCCTAGAGCTGTGTCCGGTGCTTGATTTCTCCTCGATACAGTGCTTTGTGGTTGCTTACTAGTTTTTTGTTTTTGCACTGTTCTTTACCTGTGGTTTAAACAAGAAATGCAATACCGCCAGGTTTATGTGCGGGCCATATTTGGTAGATTTTTGGAATTTGCTGCGGGCCAATTAAAAATGGATCGCGGGCCGCAGTTGGCCCGTGGGCCGTAGTTTGGACACCCCTGCTCTAGAGTTTACAGCATTGTGCAGGTCTTCCAGACTTGCAAGCCATAAACCAACTGTTTATTCAGAGGAGCTGATCATGGAGAGGTGCGAAACTGCCTCCTTTGAGGCAAATGAGAGGCAGGGGGAAGAACAGTTACATGAATAGAAGGGCAAATGAGAGGCAGGTGAAAGAACAACTGCAAGAATAGAAGGGGTTCTTCCAGGAAAGGTTGTGGGAGGAGTCACAACAGAAGAACTTGGACGTTATTGAAGTCAAATGTGGTATTCTTCATTCTAACAATGTGTTTAACATATTTAATTGTAGTAAACTGGATATTACTATAACCAATTTCAAACTTTTTCAAAGAGGTTTAAATTTTGTACCTAATACTAATTTCGACTTAGTGGATTGTTTGACAGAATTCAAACTCTTCACCAGAAAATTTAATTTAGCTGTTAGTTATGGCAATGAAAAAAGTGGTAGAAAAACATGTTTTTATTAAAAAGGAAAGCACCTGTAATCCTCATTCCCACCTCATAGTGCATTTGTTTGAAAAAATGTATTAAGGATATTTATGCCTACAGCAAAACAAAAAAAAGATATAGTGGTAATAATTTCAGCACAGATGAGAAAGAAGTTTGGTTTAATTGGGTTTTGGATTAATCATTACGAATAATGAAACTGGACAAAGGGGTGGGATTGTCCTAATGGATTCATTTCATTATATTAGTAGGATGTTTGACATTTTGTGTAGTACTGATAATTATATCCCTGTTTATTGAAATTGATTTGGCCTATAGCAATACTGATATACTTTTAGAGAATTTGTCACAGAATTGTATAACTATAAGTGAATTTCATTTTTTATTTTGTGATAGACCCTTTGCACTGACAGTTTTTGGAACCCTAAAGTCCATAATAATTTGGACCCCCCAAGATCATTTGTTGCAGACCAAGGTTCATAAACCTACTCTTTGGTGGCTTATATTGATAGGAAACTTACGCCCTAAATGAAGAGGTTCCCACATTTGATAAAATGTTCCTGGGATTTTTTGAGCAAATTAAAAATTATCTGTACAGTGATAAGATATGTTTTGCTCTTAATTTGAGTTGCTCAGTTTTGTTCCTTAAATCTAAATTGATACTTAATATTATGAGCTTCTACATTTAACTGATGTTTCATTTTATGCTGTATGTAGCTTTTTATTTAAATGTATGGAGTTTTTCTCCCTGGCCCTTCGCTGAGAAAAGGCTTCTGCTCAGTCAAATTAACCTACTTAAGAAATGTCAAAATGAATAAATAAATACATAATATTTGTGACTATAGACGTCACTGTTTTGTTCATGTCTATCCCTCATGCTGAAGGTTTGGAATATTTTTAGATGTTTTCCTCTTTTGATTAACAGATTTTATGGGCATCATTTTAAACAACAAGGAAAGTTGTTTAAACAAAACAAACCCGTGGCTGTAGGAGCAATATGTGTCTTGGTCTACTCCCCTTTGGTGATGCCGGCCTGGGAACTATATTATAGTATATTTTTAATTCCAAATTTGTAAAATACTAGAATTTATATATGTTGCGTTCCTGGATGACATATGTATTTTATGGGCAGGCTCTGTAGACATGTTATGTGATTTTTTTTTCTAATATTAATGGCAGTACTGAATTTTTGAGATTTACCCATTATTTTTCTTAGATAATATACTATTAGTTGTGGATTTCTCTTCTTATTTACACAAACCCCACATTTTCCAATCCATACTTGATTTGCAGCAGTTTTCACCTTTCTTCTCAAAAAAGGGTTTTGTTAAAGGCCAGTTTGTCAGATTAACTGGAGTGATTTCTGAAGATCTGACTTTTGAATCTGAATGTTACAAATTGTCTAAGGTGTTTTTGGACAGAGGATACCCAGAAGATATTATGCATAAACTTGAAACCAATATTATTAATGGGAGACATTCTTGATTTAAAACCTTATTAGGATTTGAACTGGAAAAGAGTGAAACTAACAATTGTATTGTTAAAACTGACAACCGAACATATAATTTGGCATTACTGTTGAAAACAGATTGTTTTCATGAATATTATCAAAACTGTCTGGGCACTTTTTAAATTTGAAATATTTTAAGTAATAAAGTAAGAAAATATCCACAGTTTGTGTTTAAGTTGGGGAATAATTTTAAGAATACATTTGTGAATAGAAAGAAGAAATGGAATAACCTTGATATAAAAACCATTTGGAACAAATATATGTGGCAACTGTAATCAATAAAAATATATTTGTACATGTGATGAAATAATTATATGTGGAGAAAATATTAATTTAGAAAGGGTTGCAACTGCCTTTCTAAAGGAGTTGTTTATATTTGTGTTTATAAGTCTTGATTAATTCTTTATAGGGAAAACAGAGAGAACATTGACCAAATATATTTCTGAACACCTTTATGACATCAGGAAGAGCTGTAAAAATAAGGTGTTGTATAAACACTCCCTGTACATCTAAGTCACGAAAATTTATTTGCAGTTTTGGAAAAAAGTGCTGAATCCTCAGGGTGGACCTTGGAAAACTTAAATTAAATATAGGGAGCTACAGTAGCAATTGAAATTAAATGTGGGTGTGACACCAGGTTTAAAATGACAATATTTGGATTTGCAGTGTCCTCAAACTAAGGGCAGCTAAATTGTAAAATTGTGAAATCAAGTATGTAGAAATAATAATATAGATATTTTGGAGTTTTTTTGCATACTTAGATTAAATGCATTCTCACATACTTATATTTGATGCACTTTTATGTTTATTTTAAACTTGATGAAATTAAATACTGTTTAGAGAAAACTTTACCAATGAAAATGTATAGTATCAGTTGTTTTATTAACTGTTCAAATATTATTTTATTGTTTTTAGGGAGCTTTAAGCGAATAATTGAATAGAATTGTTATTTTTACTTGTATGGTATTTTATAATTGGTTGATTTAAGTCACATGGTATGATTGGTTGTATGTATTAGGAGAACTGGTTACTGTTTTTATTTAGTTCTGATGAAGTCCAAGTATTTGGAAGGATGAAATCCCTTAATGAAATTCAGTATCTGGTAGACTTGTCTGGTTCCTGCATTTCTTCATTGTGTTTTCATAGACTGAATTTGTTTAGATTAGCAGTTAGTTTTCTGCCTTGCTATTTTTGTGGTTTAATAGTATATCCATTTTATTCAAGGCATTTCCATACTAGTTAAAGTCCTTGCTACCCCAGCTGTGCTTTTTTTAGGCAAAGTTCATCTAATGAACATATCAACTTAACCAACAAATCAAATAATAAATTAATGCCAGGGTTTTAACACTAAACTACCTGATCTGGTGGCACTTCTGCATCTTGACACATTGTTTGTGTAATCATTGAGTCTTGGCACAAGTATAAGGAATGTAGCCTTTACTTTCTGTTGTTCCTTTAAGTCTACTGGTAATCATGGAGGAATCTCTGTCGGGGATATTATCCCTTCCAAAGTGATACCTCAGAGACACATTCACCACCACAGCTAGGTGTTAGAATTTCAGCTCACTTTAGGAAACTTAGACTTGTAACTCATTGTTTATTAGTCTCCTTCTGTAGCCCCACAGGATCATGATAATTTTGTGGGATTCATAGGTAAGTACTAGGCTATCTGCCAGAGGGCATCTATAAGCCTAGCCAAAATGTGTTGACTTTCGCCACCCCCTTAGATTAGTTCCCTGTGCCTTGGTCCAGCACAGCTACTGCAGTGATCCCTGGGGTAAATTTTCTGTTTCCCATCCACTCGTCAAGGTTTCTTTTGAAGAGTGCTAGTGAGGGTCACTGCCTAATGTAGATTGGAATCCTGTTCCAAAGCATGGGGAGTCTTTGGGACAGGAATCTATCCCTCCAGCATGTCCTATTTATCGTTGTGGTGAGGTTTAGCTCCCTAGAGCGTGTGGCTCTTGGGGATTTTTTTTTTTTTTTTAGGTGGAGCATGTCTATCAATTCTGGGTTGGACATGGCCTTGTATGTCAGGCAGAGATCACCTCTGAGTAAGTGGTATGCAGCCGAGTACAGCTGGTGTTTCTTCAGTTGGGCTGCATAGAGCATCTGTTTGAGGCCAGTAATCCTCTTGGTGAGGTGGTACTTTGGTCTTTCCAGCTGTTGCAGGTGTCTTGTAGAGTACATCCCAAATGGGGCATTGTACTCTATGATTGGTCTGATGAGTGATGAGTAGAGGGGCACAATGACCTCTTTTGTTCTAGATGCGAACCCTTTTGTGATTAGGTAGGCCACATGGAAGGATTTTCTAACCACCTTGGCAATATGATTATCAAAGGAGAGATTACTATATACTTGGGTCCCCAGATCCCTTATTACATTTTGTGTATTTAGGGGACTACCAAGTTTGTGGTAGTTCATGGGTACTTTGTTTTTTTCCAAAGAGGATGACTATGCACTTTTTGGCATTTAGCTCGAGGCCATGATTTTGACACCAGGTATCCGGCTCAGTGAGACCCTTCTGGAGGATGTCTGTATCAGCTGGAGAGTCAGTTATGGCCCCCAGTTTGCAGTCGTCTGCGAATTTGGTCAGCCATAGTATTCCTATGCTTGCCTGTACCTCTGATAAATATATACCGAACAGGAGGGGTCCCAGGACTGAGCCCTGGGGGACCCCACTTGTAACTGGTTTAGGGTCGGACCTAGAGCCTGCAACTCTCACTATGTGGGTTCTATCCGTGAGCCAATTGGCTACCCATCTTGTGACGTAGGGATTTATGCTCAGGCTGGTGAGCTTGTGTATAATGCCAGAATGGGGAATGGTGTTGAAAGCCTTTGCGAGGTCTAGGTAGGCTGTGTGGTCCTCCTTTCCCTCGTCTAAAGCCTTGGTAACTGTCTCAAAGAAGTCCACCAGGTTTAAGAGGCATGATCTGCCCTTAACAAAGCCAAACTGGGTAGGGTACAATGTTTGAAGGTTCCCAATGTCTCTGTTAATGAATTCCATGATGATGCGCTCCATAGCCTTGCAGACCAGGCTAGTCAGGCTTATAGGGCGATAGCTCCCGGGGTCCGTTTTGGCTCCACCTTAGTGGAGCGTTATAACTGTTGCTGTGCGGCACTCTATGGGTACGTAGCCTGTAGAGAGGCTGAGTTTGAACAGTGTGTTTAGGTGAGAGGTTAGTTCATATTGGAGCTCGTGTAAGACACAGCCTGGGACACCGTCTGGTCCCATTGATACTGTATTTTTGGCTTTGGATAGGGCTGTTTTAACCTGTGTGTCAGTGATTTACGGGGCTTTACATTCTTCTGGTATGGTTATGGGCCCTTTAGGGGTGAGAGGAGGGTGAAGTTTGCATTAAAACCTGTCTGCCAGAATGTTGGCAATATCAGTCGATTCAGTGTATTTTGTGCCATTCTGCACTAACTCAGAGCAGATCTGAGAGTTTCCACTTAGGTTCTTGACATAGCTAAAGAACGCTTTGTGGTTATCTTTGGGGTCCTTATCAATTTTTCTTTCGAAGCTATCCTTGGATGATTTTGAGGGTTCGTAGTTTCTTGCTGATACTGATCAGGGATGTCTTTCCTTCTTGGGATTTTACTCTTTTCTGTACTGGTTTCCTCCTCCTATTGTATAGCTTGTTTATGGCAGGGGTCCAGCAGACTGGTTTCCTTTTCTTGGAGGAGTGAGTCTTGGTTTTGCTTGGCATAGCACGATCCATGCATTCTTGCACGTGCTCATAGAGTGCCTTTCTAAGGGATTCAGCAGCTTGGACAGCGTTGTCTTTTAGCATTGAGGCTGTGAACCTTTCCACCTTGGTCTTAAGTACTGTGAAGTTAGCTTTTGAAAAGTTTTTCACGGTGGTTTCCTTGATTGGGGGTGGGGGCGGAATGTGGATATTCAGAATGATTAGTCTATGGTCTGATCTAACCATGGAGGATTTGACCTCTGGTGTAGAACACTGGTCGCCCATGTTGGTGATGACCAGGTCCAATATGTTGTCACCTCTGGTGGGGGTGTTGAGCAGTTGATCCAGGGCGTTTGAGTTTATAAATTCTAGGAAGCGTTGAGCAAGGGAGTTTATACCTGAGTAGTTCTCCCAGTTAATGTTTGGGTAATTGAAATCACTCAATATTAGGGTGTTTGGTAGGACCTTCATATTTTCCAGTGTCTCCAGAAATGCAGAATGGGGGTCCTGGGTCATGGTGGATGATCTGTAGCAAGCTACAATTTGAATTGCAGTTTTGTCCATTGTTAGTTGCACATGGATGATCTCTGAGGCATTGTGCTGTGCCACTAAACTGGAGGTGTGGGTATCCTTGATGAATATGGATACACCCCTGCCTTTTGTGTTTCGGTCTGGGTTCTGTGGCCGAAAAGTATGGTATGAGTTATAGCCTGGTAGTGCTGGGGTGCTCTCTGGAGGCTTAAACCAGGTTTCTGTTACTGCACAGATATCGATGTTCTCCATACTGAGGAGTGCCTCGAGTGCATGCATTTTGAGGTTTAGACTTCTGGCATTGAGTAGCATTACCCTTAGTTTTTGATTACTTGTGCTATTTATGGTGGTGGGTTTGTCTTTTGAGCTTTGCTTAAAAAAGGCACTATGGGGGCGGCAAAAGCCTTGGCCAGTGTTCGAAAGCCTAAGTTGACAGGTGCAAGCCATCTCTTGCGAAGCAATGTGGCTTTATCGAGTAATGTCATCCCAGGTGGACAGATATTGGATCTCCTTTTAATGACACCAGAAACTTAGCCAGTTGTTGAAATTGATCATTTTTTCTTTATACTGTGGCATCATTCTTGGTGAGGGCAGGATGCTACTCAGGATCAAGTTCATACCGGCCTGGGCTACGTGATCGGAGAGCTTTACCATGTCTGTTTTCATGTAGTCCAGGGACATGCGTCTCAGGTCATTCACACCATCATGGACAATGACAGTGTCATATGTGTACTTGTTCTGCAGCAACCTGAGTGCTTGTGTTATATGGCAGATCCTGGTGCCCGACAGGCAGCTAACTGTAACCTTCTCCTTGTCCAGCCTAGTTAGTGGGACATCAGTGTGCTTGACTATAGAGTTGCCTATTACTAGTGTGTTGGGTATGTTATTTTGCCTTAAGGGCTGTGATTGCATGGCACACTGATTATGTGAAGTATGTGTTTCATGGTTTGTGATGGGGTATGGAGGTTGCTTGGGTGTCTGCTTTAGAAGTCTCTGTTGCTTTTGCAGATTTTTAGAGCCTCCGTTTTTGTGTATTTATGTGTGTTATTCGCCGGTGTTGGTTTAGTAGGTCTGTGTGAGGCTGGTGGTGTGTTGCAAGTATTTTCCTTCTCCTCTTGACTGTCAGTTCCAGTCTTGGGTTGAGAGAGCTTTGCCTCCAGTTTGGCTGTATAATTGCATCTCTCGCACATATTAGTGTTTGGTGGTAGGAGGAGAGGGTTGTCTGTGTGCAGTTGTAACATTGCCTCAAAATGCCCAGATTCACCAGTTGGACTGGAGAGTACACCTGAAACTGCCCTTTGGACATGCCTGAATAGGTAAAGTGAGTTGTTTTACTGATTATCTGGTAGGGATGAATAGAGAGCCTTGTCCTTCTGGACAGTATAGGGGGTCTAGTGCTAGGGTTAATTAGTGCTTGCTATAAGTTTTGAGCAAGTGCTGGGCTGTGAAATGAATGGTTTGAGTTCTTAAGTTAAAAGTTTGTCTAGTTCCAAGGGAAAAATTGAAGAGTAGACTTCATGGAATTGGGAATAGTTTATCCCTAGCGAACTGGAACTGCCTGGTGCACAAAACCGCGCTAATGCGGTTTTTATAGCAGGGAAATGAAAGAGATAGAAATTAGCCCAAAATGGCCAATACACTACTAACTTCTGGACTACAGCAAACAAGGCGCACAAATTTCAGAAAGAAACAGATCAAATAAGCAGTCACAATTAGCTTTTAACCAGAAATTCCTAGCTCAGAAGGGCAGAATCTAGCCTCTCCTCCCACAAGAGTGCAGACTGCAAACCTTCTTAATGTAAAATAACTGGCCTGAAGCCCAAGTGCTTAAACCAGAACTAATGTGTTTTTAGAATAACAGACACTGAGCCTTCATTCAGCAATTCCCAACTTAGAAGGATGTAAGCTACCTTTCCTGCCACAACAGTGCAGACCACAAACCTTCTTAATGTAAAACAACTGGTCTGAAGCCCAAGTGCTTAAACCAAAAGGCTTAGAGTAACAGTTACAATTGAATCGGGCTACTACCAAGCAGTAATAACTGCAGCAGAATAATACAATTGAGTACTTTTAAAAAGAAGCACAAGTAAAATAAGGTAATAAAGTGGGAAGAAACACAATTACAGTAAAAGCGGATGAATAAAGTGCAATTTTTTTATATAACAATAGAAAACGAGCAAACTGATTTAAATAAATTACCCAGTTAACCAGTAAAAAAACTAAAAAACTGAGCCCTGTTCCAGCAGTCTACAGTCTGACAAATTCTAACCGCACATTCCTACCACTAGGGTGCAGGGGAACCTTCTCCAAAAAAGATGGCCTGGATTAGTGTTCAGGTTATACAAATAAAGCTAGATTCAGCAGGCCTGAATCTAGTCTATGCCACAGCAGACAAGGCGCACCAATATCAGAAAAACAGTTGAAATGAGGAGGCACAATAAGCCTTTAACCAGAAATTCTCAGCAGGTCTGAATCTAGTCTATGCTATAGCAGACAAGGCACACCAATATCAGAAAAACAGTTCAAATGAGGAAGCACAGTAAGCCTTTAACCAGAAATTCCCAGCTCAGAAGGGTAGAATCTAGCGTCTCCTCCCACAAGAGTGCAGACCACAAACCTTCTTAATGTACAATAACTGGCCTGGAGCCTAAGTGCTTAAACCAGAACTAATACACTTTTAGAATAACAGACACTGAGCCTTCAAACAGCAATTCCCAACTTAGAAGGATATAAGCTACCTGTCCTGCCACAACAGTGTAGACCACTAACCTTCTTAATGTAAAACAACTGGTTTGAAGCCCAAGTGCAATAACCAAAAGACTTAGAATAACAATTACAATTTAATCAGTTTACTACCATGCAGTAATAAATGCAGCAGAATAACACAATTGAGTGCTTTTAGGAAGAGGCAAAAGCAAAATAAAGTAATAAAGTAGGAAGAAACACAAATACAGTAAAAGCAGATAAAAGTGCAAATTGTTTTTTTTATATATAACAATAGAAAACAAGCACACTGATTTGAACAAATTATCCAATTAACCAGTAAAAAACCTCAGAACTGAGCCCTGTTCCAGCAGTCTTCAGTCAGACAAGTTCAGGGCCTAAGTGGGTATGCCTACTCAAATGTTCTCTCTGTATTAGGCAGGATGAGCTAATGAGACTAGACTGGGATAGAGCTGGGATAGGGCTGAACAGATGGGAATGGTAGGAGTGTCTGAAATCAAAATATGATCTCACTGTACTCGGTTGAGTGAGGAAATGAGATGGGCCCAGGAGGAGTGTTCAAACTCAAATTTACAGGAGGGGCGGTCATTTTCAAAGCCAACAAGATTAATACCACAACAAGAACAGGGAGGGTGGATGGGGAAAACCTAACTGCAGACAGAGAGAGCTCACAATTTTCAGTAAACAAATAAACAAGCAGATAAATGCAGTACTGTTTTAATACAATATTCAGTGAAACAATAAACAGAAAAATAAAATTCAGTACTCTTATAACACTGCAAGTTTGTACTCATCTCAGCTTGTAATAAAGTTGATGTAGGGTATGCAAAATCTAACCAAACAGCTCAAGTATGCAACTATTCAGCAGAAATAATTTCAGAGAAAAGAGACTAAAACTTTAAGGTACAGAGAATCCCTCTAGGCTAAGACTTCTACATTGAATAACAATGAAGTGAGAAGAATAAACAAACTGCAGACAGAGAGAGAACAGAGAGCTCACAATTTTCAGTAAACAAATAAATATGCAGATAAATGCAGTACTATTTTAACACAATATTCAATGAAACAATATAAAGAAAAATAGAATTCAGTACTATCTTATAACACTGCAAGTTTGTACTTCTCAGCTTGTAATAAAGTTGATGTAGGGTATGCAAAAGCCAACCAAACAGCTTAATATGCAGCTATTCAGCAGAAAAATCCTTGAAAACAACCCTATAAATAATAAATCTTTAATCCTTGGTGACTTCAACTATCCCTCCATTGACTGGACTACCTACACCTCTACCATAGGGTATGGGCAACGTTTCTTACATTGGTAAATGAAAACTCCCTAGATCCAATTGTCTAAAATGCCACCAGGGGCAATAACATTCTGGATTTATGTTTCACAAACTCAGCTTTGGCATGTTCCCTACCTGAGATTGGTCTGTTATTAGTTAAGTCAGACCACCAATTGGTTACTTTTACCCTCAGAACATCCACCATTGCGATAAACTCCACCCCTCTCTTTAGAGACTTCAGAAAGGCTAATCCTCAGTTGTGTGACAAAATCTCTAAATTCATCCTTGCAACTCCCAAAATGGACCCAGAATATATGGCCACATATGCCAGGGATCTATATGCTTATTCCAGATCCAAATGTACAGGTGCATTTAATCATAAACCACCATGGTAATCAGTAGATACTAACAAATAATACAACAGAAGGAATTAAGTGCTTACATTTCCTTGCAAGGCCATAAACCCACAACACGAAGGGAATGTAAAAAAAAAAACTCACTAAGAAGCAAAAGTCGGCTATTATTACCTGCAAATTATTTCATGAACTTAGCCTTGGTTTTGAAGCTAAGAATAGTTACAAGTCCTTCTTTATTTATGTTAGAAAACTAAGGAATAATTCACATCACTGCTGTGACCTTCTGTATGATGGTGCCTCTTAATTCCTATTCAGAATACATTGCTAGCACTCTAGGAGGCAAGTTTGCTTGTCAACTTTTTCACTGAAACTGTCATCCCCACTTCAAACATCCATACGTCACTCCAGTATATCTTCTCTCAGAAACATCTCCTTAAACACGCTTCTAGGCCAAAACCACCTCTTCCATGGGTCCCAACAATATACAGAATTAAGTAATAAACAGATCTGAAGTAGGAGATTCATTTGTCTGCAACCTGTGGGTTATGGATCCGATATCGGATCCGAACCGGCATGGTTTACCAGCTATGGATCCGAGCTCTCAGCTCCTCCCCTCACCCATAATGCCCTGCTCTCCCTACATGACCTCAGATCGAGTTTGCCAACAGCATGAACACCCTGAAAAGGTTAACACATAATATGCAGGAAACTGAAAAGGCCAGGGGATAGGAGGGCGGGATGGTTGCAGACAAATGAATACACCTACTCAGATGGAACGTTATGGTGAGTACATAACTTCTAAATCTGAAGTAGGAGATTCATTTGTCTGCAACCTGTGGGACAGAGTCCCCAGCTACCTGAATCTTGGGCGGCCATCATGGAAGGATATTCCGGAGCACCGCAGAGCCAAAGGATGCTCTACCTCTAGATGTAAGATCCAACTTGTAGTGGGAAATAAAGGTATGAGATGAAGCCCAAGTGGCTGCTGCACAAATATCATCTAGAGGAATCCTAGCCTTAAAGGCGGCCGAGGTAGAGACTGACCGGGTTGAATGGGCATGTACACCCTCTGGTGCGGGCCTTCCAGAAGCTTGATAAGCCAATAAGATGCATTGTGAAATCCAGCGAGATAATGAGACTTTAGAAATTGGCTTGCCCAAATTAAATTTAGCAAAGGAAATGAACAACTGGTCGGATTGCCTATGACCAGCCGTCCTGTTTAGATAAAATCTAAGTTGCCTGTGAACATCTAAGGAATGAAGCTTGTATTCACCCTTGTTTTGATATTTAGGAAAGAAAACAGGGAGGTTAATGGATTGATTAATGTTTGCTTTAGAAGCTACCTTAGGAAGAAAGGATGGGTTGGTCCTGAGGTAAACACGGTCCAGATGAAAGACCAAGTAAGGAGGTTTGGCTGATAATGCTTGAAGTTCTGAGACTCTCTTGGCCGAGGTAATGGCTACTAAAAAGGCCGTCTTGAAAGATAAGAATTTCAGATCTACCGTAGCCGCCGGTATAATCACCAGCCTCATTAATCATGACAATAAAAATTTGATCAGGCTGGACCCACTGTAATTTGGTTTTGTTAAATGCATGTCATGGCTACTTAATCTTGTGGATTTCTTTAAAAAGGTAATGTAGGCAGTGGTCACACTGTCCATTTTACCTACTTGGGTCTGGCCAAGGCATTTTATAGCATAGCATATGATGGAACTGTAAAGAAAGAAATTAATGGTATTAAATATTGATCCATAATGGATGAGATGGATTGCAAACTGTCTCAAGTTCAGAATGCATGTTGTCATTTCTGTCTTCTTGGTCAGGGAAAATGTGTCTAGTAGTGTCCTCCAGGGCTGTGTGTTGCACCCCCTTTTGTTTGGCATTAATTTTTCTGACATTAAAACTGACAACAAGGATCTCTAGTGAACAAAATTTGCTAATGGTTGTAAGCTTTTGGTAGTTAAATCAACAACTTGCTGCGAGAGAAAGGTTGATTTGTTTTTGCTTTCTTATATTTTATATTACTTTATTACCTTCTTCTGTTTTGTATATTGCTATTGATTTTCTTTATACTATGTTTTATTTCTATTTTGCTTTTGATTGTATATTTAAACTAGAAAAAAAAGATCACAGCTGTGTCTCTTGTAAGTAAGAAAGAAATAATTTCCCCCCACCTTCCACCATGGTATTGCTGTGTTTTTAAGCTCAGCTGTCTTTCTAGTTGCCTGCCCCTTATGTTAATTTGACCAAATATCTCTTTCCCTCTCCCCTTTCATTGGCTGTTGTAAGCACAAAATTATTATTTTATGACATCAGTCCCCTTCAACTATTTAAATTTATTGACCAACCATTGCATTCCAGAGAAGCACAGTACAAAGTGCCCACCCCCTTACAATCTATCTTGGTCTTTTTAAAAATAATTAGTGGCTCTCGACTTAGATTGCTAAAGCTTAGTTACCCCTTGTTTCATATTTAACTGCTTAGTTCACACTGCAACTCTTAGGATATTAACCCAGTTTTCCATCTCACCTTTGAATTCTGCAACATCTACTCCAAGACCACCAATTATTGCAGAGGGCATTCCGCCTCTCAGTAGTCGTGTTAGAATTAGTGCTTTTGTTTTGCTCCTGGTGAGAGAAGGAGCACATGCACATTTACTGGAGAATCCTGATCACTGGAAAGCCTAATAACTGCTTCATAGGTGCCAGCTTGGAATTTGTGCTTATATGTTGCTCCGGTGGTGCAGCGGTAGCATTGTTGCCTCATAGCAAGAGGTTCTCCCGTTCGATTCTCGGCTGGAGTGCAGGGAGTGCCTTCTGTGTGGAGTCTGCATGTCCTCCCCGCAGTTGGGTGGGCGTTCAAAAGACATGCGTAAATGGGTGTGCCTTCATTCAAGGTTGAACGTCGAACTGGCACCTCGGCGTTCGTGAAAATCTACTGCCAATCATTAGCAGACCGGAGTTCCGCTGTGATGACCCCTAACCGGGAAAAAGACGAAAGACAAACAACAACAACATGTTGCTCCTGCTGAGAGAAAGAGCAGAGTACATTGATTCCTGACTATTTCTGGTTGAACAGTGAGTGTTTGTGCTTGACTTTCCTTGGTCTGGGTGCTATTCAAGGCATTTATCAGGAAAAGGCTACAACAAGCCTACAGTCCCTTGCATCATCTGGGGCAAGACTGTGGATCACCAAACAGGCTGTGGCCTGCTTCTCATCTTGGAGCTGGTGCTAATATTTTGCTTCTGGTCAGAGAAGAAGCAGAGGAGCATTGTATCCCAGCAGAGTGAAGCTGTGGTGAGACCAGTAGCCAGGCATTAGCCATTCATTCGACTCCCCTCTTTTAATCATTTGTGAGAAGCTAATTCTTTCTTTTCAGTAAATATGGCTTGATTTGTCTTTAAGTTCAGAATATCTCCGTAAATACGTATCTATAAATCATCAGGGTCTACTTATTAGTTTCCCCTCAAGTGTTTGGCGGTGCACTGTATAGACACAAACTCCTTAAGTGACATGTTTCGTGTAAAAGTACAATTGAAATTTTACCAGTACCTAATTGCACACAGGACAACTAGTTTGCAGTGACAAGCACTGCCTCCAGACTTGCAAACTGGGTACACCTGATATTGCTTTGTATTCTCACTCCAACTATCTAATAAATAAAAAGGGGTCTGTTACCAGGGATATGAAGTATCCCCCTATCTCTGTTACCAGCTTGGTGGGTATGTGCATCCTGAGGCAATGTAGAAATTCCCACATGTTTACTGACAACCAGTTAATTCTCAAACAAACTGAAATGGTATATGACCAATATATTTACACAATGTCACTGGAGGCATAGCTCTCACATGAAAGTACTCCTAATATCAATAAGGTTGTGAGTAGTGCACATGCCGTACCCATCACACACAATTCAAAGCAGAGACGTAGACCCATGTATGTTGGGGCACTTAAATATAACCTTCCTAAACCCCAAAGACCTCTTACACAAAGTACACATAACAAATACCCTCAGCAGCCCTGAATACACTCTTAAAACAACAACCACATCAACACATAGAGCCACATCTCATGAAGCCTGTACTTCAAAGCCTATAAGGCAAGCCAGCACACAGTCCAACATTCTGGACATGGGAAACTCTATTGTGAAACACACTGATGTCCGTCTCACCAGGCTGAGTAAGGAGGTGGTCACAATCAGTTGCTTATCAGGGGCTAAGATCCGCCACACTATGCACACACTCAGGACAGTAGATCACAGGTACCAGTATGACTTAGCCATAGTCCATCTGGGTGTAAATGACCTGGGATGTACCTTTCTACACTATATGAAAAGAAACATAATGGAGCTCTCAGAATATGTGTCCCGGGCTGGTATGAGCCTAGCAGTGGGCAGCATTTTACCTTCTCCAAGGATGATGCCACAATACATACAAAATATGAATGACTTTAACAATTGCCTTAGTTTCTAGTGTCATTCTAAGGGGGTGCAATATTTGTCAGCGTCGAACGAGATGATTAACAGACCATACTGCTTTTCCAGAGATGGTCTGCACCTCTCCCCTCTAGGCTTTCGAGTATTAGCTAAAACAGTGTCTTCCCCCATTGTGCCTTTTTTAGGCAATGCTAAACAGAAGGTACTTCCGACATAGCAAATCAGAACTAAGAAAATCTAAAAGTATTACTGCACAATGCTAGGAGTCTAAACAAAAGACTCCACTCCCTAGAAGCTGTCTTCACCATAGAGAATGCTGACGTCTGTGCAGTAACTGAGACATGGTTTAAAGTGGTGGAGATAACACTGACAGTGCAGGTTTTAATGCCTTCCACACATTTAGACCAGCTACTACACAGACAGGGACTAAAGATGGAGATGTCTCAATTTACATCAAAAAAATAAATATACCTCAAAGCTGGTCAAACAGGACAATGCACTTGAGTTCTTCATGTTCAAGTCACCATAGGCAAAATAAAATACCACTTTCTTGCAAGCTATAGGTCCTCTCTGTGACCCAGGAAACCCATACCATGTATTTAAACGGATTAACTTTAGAAGCTCGAAATACTGAAACATCAAAATTCAATATTTTGAGCCCATAAAGTGGAATCCTGAAAAGAGCGAAACCTCAGAAGAGCAAAATTCAAAACCTCGAATACCGGAGGTTTTGAATTTCACGCTTCTGAAGTTTTGCTGTGGTTATGGATTCAGGTAAGTGTGTATATGTTAAGGGTTTTCGGTAGGGGCTGTGGTGTGTGTTAGTGTGTGTTGTTGCTGTGATATGTGTGTGTGCGAGGAGAATGTAGCTTGTGTGGTGGTGTTTTGTGTGTGTTTGTATGTAGTGCAACCTCAGAGTTAGAATATTTAAGTAGAGGGGGGGGTGTGGGGCCCCCCACATGGGGGTTGCAGGGGGGCTTGCACCCCTGCTTTTATGTAGTAGAGAGCTTGTATTTGTGTGTGGGGAGGAAGGTGTGTGTGTGTGTGTGTGTGTGTGTGTGTGTGTGTGTGTGTGTGTGTGTGTGTGTGGAGTAGAAGCGTGAAATTCAAACTCTCTGGTGTGCGAGATTTTAAATTTCTCGCTTCTGAGGTTTCATTGTTTTAAGATTTCGACTTTATAGCCTCGAAATACTGAATTTCGACATGTCAGTATTTCACGGATATAAAGTGAATCCATTTAAACTTATTGGAAAAACCATCCAACCCAGTACCATATTCATGGACAACTTTATCTTACTGGGAATCCTATGCAACACCAAATGTACATGCACAGAGATTCCTGGATTTTGTAAACACAAACTCCCTGGATCAGATTGTCAGTACACCCCCCAGGGGTGCAACTATATTGGATGTGGTCCTCACTAATATGGGAGAGTGCTGCACACCTAGTGTAATGTCTTCTATGGTAAGGTCAGACCACAGAATGGTCTTCTTTGAAGTAAAAATAAAACCTGGAACCCCAGCTAACCGAAGAATATTAAGGAGCTACTCCAAGGTTAACTTCCTGCTATTAAGTGATAACCTGGCAAAATATCAAGCCCCCATAAACCCTGGGAATACTGCTGCCTATGCAGAACTGTTCACAGAAACCAAATACAAGGATGTTAATAGCTGCATAGAGGCAGCTGTACCCACCAGGAATTAGGTATAGAAGTAACTCAAAAAACAAGCCACCTTACCGAAATCAAAAAATCAGTAGGCTGTATAACAAAAGGAAGAAAATCATGGCAAAAATTAGGAGGTGCAGTACCCAACAGGATAAAAGCACTCTCATCAAACTAAACAAACAACTCAGAGGACAAATTAAGTCTACCAAAGCCAAATGTGAGGTCAATTTGGCCTCCCAGGCCAAGGACGACCACAAGGCATTCTTTAGCTATATCCACAACCTCAAGGGCAATACACAATTGTTTGCAGAGCTCATTGTGAATGGAGCCACCTATACTGAGCTAGAAGATATACAAACCTACTGCCCAACAAATTCAGCTCTACCTTTAACCCTGTTTCCTCCTCAACCTTCCCTCAGGAAATACCACCAAATACAACTCCCTCTGCAATCACTAGGAGACAGGTCCTTAGTGCTGTCTCTATAACCAAGAGCATTGCATCAACGGGCCCAGACAGTATCCCAGGATGCTTTGTAAATGCTGTGGAATTGCTATTTAACTGTAACCTCCAAACAGGCTTCATGCCTCATGAATGGAGACAGATCTCTACACGAAGGTGGGCCATCTACAAAATCTGGAAACTACAGACCCATACGTGCCACTAGTTTCATATGCAAAGCTGTGGAAAAAATTAGTAAACTTCCAGACACTGGACCAACCCAGTTTGGTTTCATCAAAGACAGGTCATGCCTACTCAACCGGGTGGATTTCTTTGAGAAGGTCACCAAAGCAATGGATGAGGGAAAAATGGCTCACTCTGCCTACTTTGACCTGGCCAAGGAATTTGACACAATGCCCCCACTCAGGCATGACTGACAAACTCAAGAGGTTAGGTACAAACCATTATGTCACTCAATGGATAGCCAAATGGCTCACAGACAGGACCCAGGAAGTTAGAATTGGGGAGTCCACCTCTACAAAGAGGCCAGTCAGCAAGTGGAGTCCCTCAGAGATCAGTCATGGGACCGCTCCCTTTTGGCATTTGCTTCTCTGAAGTCAAGGCCATTGTCAGTGGCCTCTGGCTGACTAAATTTGCAGATGATTGCAAAGTAGAAGCTGTCATTGAGTCCCACACTGACACAAATGTTCTCCAGCAAGGGCTGACACAAACAAATGGTGTCAGAACCATGAACTAAAAGCTAAATGCCAAGACATGCATAATAATATCCTTTGGGGTGTCATCCACCTTTGGTAACTGTCATATTGACAATGCACCCCTAAGAGTTGACTCAGTCAGGGACTTGTGGACACACACAGACAATAATCTGGCCTGTGACAATCACATGTCTACATTAGTGAGGAAATAATTCTATGTTGCACAATGTATACACAAAGATATGGCATCTAGGTCCAAGGAAGTCATTGTTCCACTGTATTAGTCATTCATCAGACCTATCATTAAGTACAGTTCTCCCTTTTGTATGTACCTAACCAGTCATTTTCAACAACTGGAATGTCCTCCAAGGTTTCTCATTAAAAGAATGCAGGGCTTAAGTAACACATCCTCTGCAGACCACCTCAGGGCTCTATCCTTGTATTCTGTCTCCTACAGGCTGTTGAAGGGAGATCTATGCCTGGCATACAAGGCATTATTAGACCCCATTGAAACAAGCAACACTAGATTTACACATTCTACGGACTTAAACTTTGCCTGTGATATAAATGGGACCTGCTGGAGAGACAGGCATGTATCCCAGGGACTACCCCATCTCTGGAACAGGCTCTCCATCCATGTGACCCAGAGCTCCTCCCTAACTTAATTCAGGTGTAACTTGGACAAGTGGATGTGGAACAGGAAGTTCATCCCTGATTTGGCACCTATGTCTCTAACACAGGCAGCCTGCAAATAGTTCATCCCCCAGGCCCCTGCTTGTAAATGTTTCATCTTCCAAATCCCTGCTTACACTTAAAAAGGGTACCAGAACTTGTCATAGAGATTTGAGATGCATGACTAGGCTTAAAAAGGCCCTTGTGATAGTTAGCCTAGTAAGCACCTATGAAATTATGATACTAATACCCTTTGAAAGGAATCAACACAAGTAAACTCCTGGTGCCCCAAAAAAGGTTCACATTAAATCCCAAAAAATTCAGTATCATCTCCTTTGGTAAATAGCAAATTCCTGCAACCTATTGCAGCAATAAATAACACCCTGTCAAGTGAGGAAGTGCTCAGGGACATGGGCAAATGGGTTGATGCTTCCATCTGCTTTGATCATTATATGGCAGCAGTAGTTAGGAAGTCCTTCTATGTCTCACAAGTATTCAACAAAGTCTTCTCTTCTAAAATGAAGGAAGTTATTGTTCCCCTGCATATTGCTCTGGTTAAACCCATTATAGGATATAATGCACCCTTTGACATATATCTCACAAAGACTTATCAAAAAACTCAAAAGAAAAATCAGATGTTCCCAATGAAATGTATGCCTGGTCACAAAAATCTTAGATATTAGGAGAGGCTAAAATCCCCGTCTGTGTACTCTGTGCCATATAGGCTCTCGAGCTCAGACTTGTGCCTTACTTACTATACCCTCTCTATGTATGTCTTTGTAAATTGTAAAATTCTCTCTGAGTTTACTGGCCTTGTCCTACTTTAGAGGATGGTGCAGCTGGCAAGGCCTGCATGGCCTCTGTTCAAACAGCCTTGTATTTCCTAGGATTCCTATGATTATTCTGACTCAAAAACATCATATAGATGTTTAAATATGCTGCAAATGAGTAAGTCCAGTAACATATTATGGTAATACTGGAGTTATAAGCATTTAGTGCACTGCTAGAAAAAAAATTCATTTAGCACGAGTTGTACGCCTCATCTCTTAGGACAAAAATTCTGGATGAAGCTAAATAAACTAAGAGAAGACAAAGGCCCAAATATGGGACGAATTTAAAGTATTTATCTTAAGTTGCTAGAATAATAAATTTTTCTGTGAAGGAGATCAAATCTGAAACTCAGATGTCTGTCATTATATAGTGACTTCAGTCCAAAATGATTTGGCAGAAAACAAGTTTTGTGAGGAACAGACCAAAAATATGAGTAAAAATCTGGACATTCTACAAAATTCTGTACAGTTGAGAGGTGTGGCCATGGTGAGAAGAATAGCAAGTTAGTTATCCACAGTTTCTCTTTTTTGTCCAAGAGTCCATCACTGCTCTGTTTCTTATATCCATTACCTTATCTTAACCAATGGAAGTAAAATATGCACTTGTGTGTACCAAAAGATATTTGAGTTTATTGTTAAATATATGCTATCATTTTCAACTCCCGTCATTTGGCAGCACTGATGCATTTAGATTTCACCATTACTTTGTTCTGGTGTATCATTACTTTATGTAACCACTGGATGACAATAGTACTGATGCTCTACGTATAACACAACATAATAAGGAAGCCCAGTAGACATTTTTAAAGAAATTTATCTTAGGTTCATAGAACGATACTAGGCTATTGGCTCAGAGGACCTTATAAGCCTAGCCAAGAATTTCACCCATATTCCCACAAAGTCAGTACCTGTTTCCCCTGTCTAGCAGGGACACGGTGGGATCCCAGAGGTATATTTTTTATTTCCCATCCAGTCATCCAGGTTCCTCTTAGAGGGCTAGTGAAGTACTCTGCTTGACATGGAGAGGAAGTCTATTGCACAGATAGGGGAGTCGGACATAAATATATCCCACCGATAAGTTCTATTAATGTCACAGACAAGGTTGAGACCTTGCATGCGGGCTGCGCACGTGGAGTTTGACTTATGGATATGCAACAATTCCATCAAGGCTGAGTCTGAGATGGCCTTGTATGCCGGACACAGGTCACCTCTGAGCAGTCTGTACAAGACTGAGTAGAGGGATAGGGCTTTTAGCCTATCTGTATAGGATAAGTGTTTGAGACCCTAAATTGTCCTGGTCAGGAACCTCTGTGGTCTCTCCATCTGCTGCATGTGCTTGGCAAGGTATATGCTGAAGGGGGCATTGTACTCGATAATGGGTCTGATAAGGGAGGAGTATAGGGATGTTATGACCTCCTTGTTCCTGGACGAAATACTCTTATGAGGTGGGCCATGTAGAAAGCCTTCCGTACAATAGAGGCAACATGGTGGTCAAAAGTCAGATTGCTATCAACCTGGGTGCCCAAGTCCTTCACGACTGATTGCGTGCTTAGTACATAATGTGATAATTAGTGAGAATGTCATTTTCCCCAAAGGGGATAATTTCTTTATTTTTTTAATTTTATTTTTATTTGATGACCGGGAAAGTCACAATGAACACAGTTCCATTTTCAGCGAAGGTCCGGGGAGAAAAGCTCCACTTAAAAACAATGCTAACAAATACATTTTATAAAAATACAACACCGTCATCTTAATGCATACAAATATTATACAAGAACATATTTAAGATTTCTTCACAGACGTATGTAAAAATACATCACTGTATTCTTAAGGCATACAAATAGTATATAGGAACATATTTCTTGGCATTCAGGTTGAGGCCATGCTTCTGGCACCAGTCATTAGTTTGGTTAAGGCCCTCTTGGAGGATGTTCACATCACTAGGGGAATTTGGCAGTGCTCAGCTTGTAGTCATCTGCAAACTTGGTCAGCCACAGACCACTGGTTTTGGCTTGCACCTCAGTAAAGTGTATCCCAAACAGTAGAGGCCCCAAGATCTATCCTTGGGGTACGCCACTTGTTACGGGTCTACTGCTAGAGGTGGCTTTGCCTATTTTGACTGAGTGGGTTCTATCAGTAAGCCAGTTAGCTACCCATCTGGTAATATATGGGTTGATACCTAGCTGGGAGAGTGCATCTATTATGCCCAAGTGGGGAATAGTGTC
This sequence comes from Protopterus annectens, assembly GCF_019279795.1. NCBI lineage: Eukaryota > Metazoa > Chordata > Ceratodontiformes > Protopteridae > Protopterus > Protopterus annectens. The sequence goes on along the minus strand of NC_056739.1, from coordinate 1,801,173,570 downwards.
GAAGGCTTTGGCTAGGTCAAGGTAGGTGGTGTGCACTGTCTTGCCCTCATCCATGGCTTTCCTGACTGTTTCAAAGAAGGCGACCATGTTTAACAGGCATGATCTCCCTTTGACAAAATCAAACTGTGTCGGATCACGTGTTTTGAGGTTGCCAATGTCTTTGTTTATAAGGTCCATGATAATGCATTCCATGGCCTTGCAGATCAGGCTAGTTAGGGTAGGGACATAGCCTCCTGGGACATATATTCAGTGAGCTCAGACATGTCTCTCGTCATATAGTCCAGAGAGGTACGTCTCAAGTTATTCACACCAGCATGAACTATGACAGAGTCATAACAGTACCTGTTGTTAGGAGACTTGAGTACATAAGTGATATGATGGATTCTAGCACCTGACAGGTAGCTTACCGTGACTTTCCCCTTGTCTAGCCTGGTGCGGGGCACATCTGTGTGTCTCACAATAGAGTCTCCTATGCCTAGTATGTTGGGATCTGAAGTAGTTTACTTTATTTGGTCTTCAACCTGTGGGATACTGGATCTGTACCAGATCCGAGCCGGCAAACTCACTAGCATCTGCTCCGAGCCCAAGCTCCTCCCCTTACCCATAATACACCTCCACTACCTTCCAACCCCCAGCTCTCATTTGCCGCGGCTTGCTGAAGCATCGTGATCTCCTGAGCTCTGAGTAGTAAGTGGGTTTTTGAAAGCTTTTAAGAAGCCTTTTTTTTCCAATTTTTGGTGTAGTGTGTTTGTATAGGCACCCCTTCTCCTCCCCTCGCTGGTGCGTCATGAAATTAAACTTTGTTGTTGTTTAGCTTCGTTTAGCTTAAGTTGTTAGTGTACTTGTTTCCCCTGCCCCCTTAAGTTGTTCTGTGTGCTTGAGTCTGGTGAGTGGTTTAAGTGGGAAAACTAATTTTTTCTCTCCTTGTTTTTCCCTCTCTTGTTTGAGTGGCTGATAAGCCTGTGTTTAAAAGGTGCACCGAGTGTGGCCATAAATTGTCTCCAGCAGATGGCCACTCTCTTTGTGTAATGTGCTTGGGCGTTGCCCATCTAAGTACTGACTGTTCTATATGCACGGGTTTTAACCCTTGCGCAATCAAGGGCAGAAAAGCTAAGTTGACCCTGAAAGGCCTTCTTCCTACTTTTGAGGCGGTTGCCTCATCCTCGGCTTCGGTCACAGTGGCTGCTGTGGCCACCTCTCCTTCCTCTCTTACCCTTGCTTCTCCTCCCTCCCAGGCTGGGATTCAACCTCCCATTTCAAAGCCTGTGGAAGTGGAGCAGAAAAGGGGCAGAGAGAAGGAGAGAGAGCCAAAATCCAGACCTGAGAAATGTAAGAGGTCCCCAGACCTCCCTTCATCAGCTAAAAGTCAGCATAGGATCGGTGACTCCCCTCGACTCTGATATCTGAGATTTTCCCCGGAGCTGGAGGAGGCATGCTCTCCATCTAGGGCCTCGGTTCCTCGAACCACAAGGTCGGAGTCTGTGGCCTTGTCGGGGTCCACACTGTCTTTATCGCAAGTAGACATGGATAAAATGATGAGGAGGTTCATTCATACTCATATCCAGATGGGGGTCTTGCCAGCCCCCTCTCCCTCAGGAGGGGGGAGCTAGCTTCCTATTTTTACACCGATTTGTCCTTCTCCGATCCATCCACCGGGTTCTCAGTACTCAGATCTGAAGATGACCTTAGTCATCGGGTCAGCACCGGCTGTACCTGCTTCCTCAACACCAGCAGCTGCTTGGAGCGTTTCGGATTCAAGCTGCTCTTGGAGCCAGAACTTGGGTGTCGGATCCGAGGGTGCTGAACTTTTTTCATCGGCTCCGGCTTTGTCGGTCCAAGTTGCCTCCCTCGGAGTTCCATCCACTTCGGGCCCGGCTCCGATTCTCATGTCGGATCTGAGGAGACCCGCTTCCTTATTGGTTCCCCGAGAGGTTCGTTCTCCCTCTGCGTTTAACGTGTTAGAAAGGGTTCTTTCTGCTGGATCGAGACCCTTGACTATCCCCTCGGACTCTGCCACAACCCCCTCGGTTCTTTCTACGAATCCCATCATTTTACCACAGGGATAGCCAGTGCTGGAGGAGCCCCAGATGGTTCCCCCTGAGGAACAAGTGGCTTGCGAGTCCCGTCCCCCCCAGAGAGCCCCACCGGAGATGTGCCTTGCAAGCATACGTGTAAGAGAAGGCACTTGGACTCCCCCGAGTCCCACACCGAGGATACGGATTTGGATGATGGGGAAGGTTCCCCCAGGTCACCTCCTGAAGGTGTCTCCTTTGGAGACATCATGGAAATCCTTCACCAACGAGGAGGTTGGTCCTCCCCAAACCTTCTTCTGTAGAGTCCGTGTTCCTGGAGGCTTTCGCCACGGGCCCATCTACTTCCTGGGTGTCACCCCCGCAGATCGCTTGGTGGACCTGGTCACCTTGTGGGCCTGGAAAGGAGCTGGGCACCATGGAACCATTCCCTAAAAGGCCTGATAAGATCTTGAGCCCAGTAACAGATAGGCCAGCATGGAACAAGGGCTCGCCCGTAGACGCTATGGTGGTAGCAGCAGCCACAAAGAAGGAACTAGCCCAAGAGAGTTCCTCGGCTCATCCTCCTGACCAAGAGTTGCAGATGATGGACCGCTTAGGTAAGCAGGTTTACGCTTCAGCTACCTTTTCTATTAGGACTCTGAACTCCCTGGCCCACGTCACGAGACTCCAGCACTATCTGGTCAAGGAGCTGGCAGAGTTTCCCCCTAAGTCCATGTCGCAGGAGGACAGGGACTCGTTCTCTGCAAGGGTGGCCACTTTGAAAGCAGTCTGCAACATGTCCTTGCGACTCCTTTCACATGCTACTGAAGGAACGGCTAGGGCGGCTGGGTCTGGCGTGTCCAAGAGGCACAACGCCTGGCTCAGACTATGTCAGTTTTCAGAACCTTTCAAAGCATTCTTTGTCAATGCCCCTTATGACGGCTCTATTCTCTTTGGTAAGACCGTCAAAGAGACACTAGTCTAGAGTGAGAAGGACAGGAAGACACTGTTTGCTGTCGGAATCTGCTTCTCGAACCCTCAGATCCTTTTCCTGGAATCAGAGAGGGCAAAAAATATGTGGTTCCGGAAGTCACAGTATTCCCGGGACACTGAGGGCTCTTCTTTTTCCCCCAGAGGGAGAGGGAGACAGAATGGAGGCCGGCCCAGAGGCAGAGGGGGGTCCGAGTAATTTTGGGTCTCAAGAACCTTTCTCAGACAGGCCCGGACAGCAACCCTGAGGGGTTGCCCGACTGCTCTACTCTGGAGGGAGTCGGGGAACGATTGTCCTTGCACCTGACGGCATGGTAGTCCGTAACATCAGACTGCTGGGTGCTTCAGATCATATCCAGAGGATACTCTATCCCCTTTGTGGTTCCTCCAAAACCTCCCAAACACCTCCCAGATGTACCACCCCTGCAAAGGGAAGCAGCAACACAGGAAATTTCCAAGCTGCTAGGAAAACGAGCCATCGAAACCGTCCCCCAGATCAATCCGGATCGGGCTTCTACTCCAGGTTGTTTTTGGTGCCAAAGTAAATGGGGGACTTAAGGCCCATTCTGAACCTATCTACCCTGAACCTGTCAGTTGCCAAAGAAAAATTCTGGATGGTCACACTACAGTCCATCATGCTGTAGCTGCAAGAAAGCGACTGGATGTGCTCGTTAGACCTCCAGGATGCTTACAATCACATAAAGATGCACAGAAGCTCCAGGAGGTTCCTTCACTTCTGGCTAGGAGTCAGTCATTACCAATTTCGGGCCCTACCCTTTGGTCTCACCACAGCCCCCAGGGTGTTCACCAAATTGATGGTGGTGGTAGCGGCTCACCTGAGGCTTCAGGGGATTCAGGTTTATCCGTACCTGGACGATTGGATCCTCACTGCTCCCACCAGGCGTCTACTTTCTGAAACCAGGGATTATATCTTAAAGCTTGCCCTGCATTTGGGGATCACAGTCAACACATCCAAGTCACTTCTAAATACTTTCCAGGTGATGGACTACATTGGGGCAAGGATAGATACATCACAGTTCAAAATCTTCCTGAACTTAGAGAGAGTACAAAACCTGAGGATGCGTGTCTCTCTGATCTACTATTCTCATCTTCCCTCGGCAGAATCAGTGTTGAGGGCCTTAGGTTCAATGGCAGCAACCGTAACGCTTCTTCCGTGTGCCTGGTTACATATGAGAATTCTACAGTGGACACTAGCTGTACAATGATCCCTGTTGGAACTTCCATTGTCGTATCCAATACAACTCAGTTGAGTCTGTCGGTCGTCCTTTCTCTGGTGGATGTGTTCTCCGGACATCTTAGAGGGACGATCCTTTGTTCCAGCCCCTGTCCAAGCCACAGTGACCACGGATGCCTCCCAACTCGGGTGGGGGGGCATTGTTCGGGCAAGACAGTCCAAGGCCTGTAGTCCCCTGTAGAGACCAGCTTGCACATAAACGTTCTAGAGATGAAGGCGGTCCTTTAAGCGTTGCAGGCCCTTCATGCCTTTCTTCCTCTGGGAATCATTGCAATTCAGTCAGACAACATGTCAGTGTTCTGGTTTATCAACAAACAGGGAGGGACCAGATCTCACCCCCTTTGTCGTGAGGCCATGAAAGTGTGGGAATGGGTGATCTCCACCGGTCGTTTTCTCATAGCAATGCACATTCCGGAACGGTCCATCATTCTAGCGGACAGGTTAAGTTGGCCTATTCTGATGCCTTACGAGTGGTCTCTGAATCTTTCAGTAGCGGAGCAGATCTTCCTGGAGTGGGGTCAGCCCTGTAGTGATCTCTTTGCATCTTCTTCCAACGCAAAGTGCAGTGAGTTTTTTGCTCTGAACCCCTTGCCAGGGGAGTCCCCCATAGATGCTGTTGTCCATACTTGGCCCTCCCGGTCTTCTGTATGCTTACCCTCCAGTACCTCTTATTCCAAGGTTTCTACAGAAAGCTCGTCAACTGGGGAGCAAAGTGATCCTCATGGCCCCATTTTGGTCTCGCCAGGTATGGTTTCCCTTCCTTTGGTCTCACCTTCTGGCTCCGCTCTTTATCTTGGATCCTATTCAGGATCTGATTTCACACCCATCGCTCACAGCTTGGCTGCTCCGGTTCCCATGATCGCTAGGACTCCTAGATTATCCTCTTCAGTTAGATCTATTCTGGTGGTTGCTCATAGGTGTTCAACCAGGATGGTTTATCGTAGTAAATGGAAACATTTTTCATTTTGGGCCTCCCAAAGGCATTTAGACCCCTTCACAGCTCCTATTTCTGCCATTCTTTATTTCCTAGCTGATATTTTTCATCAGGGAAGCTAGTTCTTCTACTGTCAAGGTTCAATTGGCTGCCATTTCTCATTTTTGTGTAGGTGAGAATTTTGCTTCACTTGCCTCCTCCAGACTGTCTAAAGCCTTTATTAAAGGGACTTTTCTGTTACGCCCCCCTGTCAAGGATCCTGTTCCCCCATGAGCCCTTACTATAGTTCTTTAAGCTTTGGTTGCTCCGCCTTTTGAACCCGCTGCAACCACAGATCTCAAATTCTTATCTTGGAAAACAGCATTTCTGGTGGCTATCACCTCTGCTAAAAGGGTTTCAGAACTGCAAGTCATGTGCGTCAGAGTTCCTTATATAATTTTCCATAAAGATAGGGTTTCAGACCCGTCCATCCTTCTTCCCAAGGTGGCATCACCAGTTAATATCAATCAAACCATCTATTTACCAGTTTTCTTTCCTACCTTTGCTAACAAAATGGAATACAAACTCCACTTGTTGGATCGTCATAGACAGTTACGATTTTATTTACACAGGACCAAAAACTTCCGTAGATCCAATCAACTGTTTGTATCCTTCTATAAACCTGTTTTGGAAAGCCTATCTCCACAGTCACTATTGCTAGGTGGATTTCCTCATGCATCCTTCAGGTCTATTAGGACAGAGGCATGTCTCCTCTGGGTCAGGTGAAAGCTCATTCCACTAGGTCCATGGCTACTTCTGCGGCTTTTTGGTCTAGAGTCTCATTGGATGATATTTGTTCTGCAGCTACTTGGTCCTCATCTCATACCTTTATTTCTCACTACAAATTGGATTTGACTTCTAGAAGGAGAGCATCCTTTGGTTCCGCGGTGCTCCTGAATATCCTGCCATGAGGGCCACACAGGAGTTTAGTAGCTGCGGATTCTGTCCCACAGGTTGAAGACCAAATGAAGTAAACTACTTCAGGTAAAGAAGTTATGTACTCACCATAACGTTCCATCTGAGTAGTTCTACTTCATTTGTCTTCAACCGTCCCTCCCTCCTTCCCCCGGACCTTGTCATGTGAACAGCCTGCGGGCTGCAGTTATAGGTCATAAAGTATTTTTTCAGGTTGGGTTGTCAGTATAAGGATCAGCAAACTCAGTCTGTGGGTTGGGAGGTAGTGGATGTGTATTATGGGTAAGGGGAGGAGCTTGGAGCTCAGAGCAGATGCTAGTAAGATTGCCGGTACAGATCCGGTATCACACAGGTTGAAGACAAATGAAGTAGAACTACTCAGATGGAATGTTATGGTGAGTACATAACTTCTTTTTTTCTGGCCGGCCCTTAGAGGCTGTGAGACACAGGCATGTGTACTACGTGTGGTGCTTGATGCGGTGGGTTGTGATTTGCATTTTGTCTCAGCGGTCTCTTTTAGGTATGTTTTTGTTGAGAACATATGTAGGAATGTACTGTACAAGTGTGTGTGGTGTTAGAGGTGTGTTGTCTGTGCAGGCAACCTTCTGAGTGCCAGATGTGTACTGGCTTGTGATTGAGACAGCAAGGATTCTGGGTTCTTAATGTAATTGCATCTCTCACATATTGTGTTCCTAGGTGATAGAAGAAGAGGGTTGTCCGTGTACATGAGGCAAGTTGTTACACTGTTTCAGGATGCCCATATCAACAAGACTAGCAGGGGAAACCACAGGAAATTGTCCGTCCATGTTTATCAGAATCTGTCAAAGAATGATAAAGGATGGTAGGTGTGAGTTGGGATGGATAAAATCACAATAGTTGCAAGGGAGGGCGTTTAGTTACACAGGAGTGCTGGTAAGGGAAAGAATGCAACTGAGATACCTTGCAATGAGTTAAAACAGCACAGCAGCAGTGTGCAACGAGCAAACAAGAGCAACACCCTGCAAACACAGAGTTTAAGTACCAAAAAAGATGGGAAGAATCTAGAAGCTTGAATTACTACCCAATCTTGCTAGCCCCTGCTCTTTCAACCAATCACTCATGCTAGAGAAGGTCAGGCAACCCTGTTACTCTCACTAACAGTGAAGACAAGACACTACCAGCAGAAGATGGCTGCCAGAAACACAGGAAACCCAACAAGCAAAACAACCAGGCCTGGATAATAGCAGGCCTCTATCCAGACTAGGCTACCTGACTAGAACTCAGAAACCTCACAAAAATGCACAGAAAAGCACAGATAGAGCACTCTCAAACAGAAAATACAACTCTTGGTGTGAAAAAGCAGTTTACAGCTACGTAATTCAATAAAATAAAATTAAGGTAATGAAACACTATCTAGCAATGAAAATACAGTTAAAAACAGTATAAAACAGTACAAGAATGCAGGGAAGCAGTAAAAAAAAAGCTTTAGAACAGTGCAAAATGTAGTAGATTAGCTGTATAGCACAACTATGTGTTAAGAAGTATAATTTATTTGTTTATTTTAATTATTGACATTTGTTAACTGGGTTGGTCCAGCTGGGCTATAGGCCCTTTTTCAGTGGAGACCCGAGGAGAAAAGCTCCAGTAACGTACAGTAAAGTTAACAGTAGATAAAAAAATAAAAATACACAGAGAAATAAAGTAAAAGCAATATATAGTTTGCATGTTTACAAAGATAATTAACTACAGGTAATAAAAGATCATTAAAAGCATGTAATTACAGCAAGCATTCTGTTATATAGATTGGGTAGCTAGTAAACCAGAAATAGCTTACTAATTGCAAAGGGTGTGAAAGCAAAAACCACAACTAGGCTGGGGGGGGGGGGTTAGGTTTGATTTAGCCAGAGACAGGTTTTGTTATTTAGTAGACGGAGTTTGAGCTCCTTTTTGAAGTGTGAAGGCTGTATAATGGAGCGTATGTTTAAAGGAAGTTTGTTCCAGGCTAGGGCTATAGAGCATTCATAAAAAAGGTTTCCTACATTTTTCTTTGGTTGATTGACAGTCAAAAGTTGCTGGTTAGTGCTTCGGAGGGTTCTTGAAGGGGAATACGTGGTGACAAGTGATGAGAGATTTGGACAGGAAGATGGTCTGTAAATCACAGAGTGTATAACTTGAAATTGTGATTGTAGCAGTAGTTGTGGGAATTGTAGCCATCGTAGAGAGTTAAGGTCATGGCAGTGATGAGAGTATGTGGAGAGTTTATGAATGTAGAAATTTTGTGATAGGTTTGCTCAAGTTTGTTCAATGTTGTGGACTGAATATTGGTTAGAACTGAAGCTGCATAGAGAAGAGTGGGAAGGAGGAAAGCTTGTGCCAGGGTGAGTTTTGCATTAGAAGTTAGAAATTTTCTGTTACGATACAGCATGCCTAGTTTTTGGGGTGTTTTATTTATACATTGGTTTAGATGTAGGTTGAATTTAAGTTCGTCGTCAATGATGACGCCTAGGAGTTTTGTGTGGGGTTCAGGTCTAATGACTGTGTTGTTAGAGGATAAAATGTAAAAAGTAGATTTATGGTGGGAGAGAGATCGGGGAAGGAAAAGCAACAGTTTGGTTTTTTTGGGATTAAGAATCAGAAACATCAAACAACCACGTTTTGGTGGCTAGGAAGGACTGTTGGGTAAGGATCTGGAGTTCAGAGATACTGCTGGAGATGGGAATGACTGTTGAGTCGTCTGCGTATTGGATGAGGGAAGATTTTGTTCAAGATGTAAACCGTTCATTTGTGAAGATGTTAAAAAGTAGAGGGCCCAAAATGGAGCCTTGTTGGAACTCCAGTTGGGACTGAGATATAGGGAGAGCAGGAAGATTGTCACCTAGCAGTTTGGTTCTCCTGCTACCTCTCTAGTAGGCAGCAATCAAGAGAGGTAGTGGATAGGTTGAGATTAGCAAGTTTTGTAAGCAGAATGGAGTGAGAGAGAGTATCGAAAGCTTTGGAAAGGTCGAGGAAGATACAGTATATGAGTTTTGTTTTGTAGAGCTTCAGCTATGGTTTGTGTGAAAGAGGGGAGTGCTCTTGATGTATTGTGATGAGGCCGGAAACCATGTTGTGAGGAGTGAGAAGGTTATGGTTCAGTGAAATAAGTGTAAGAAAAACTTATTCTGCTCTTTGAGCCTCAGGGAATTTCTTCTTTGTCACAGTGATGAAGCACCGCTCCACAGACTGGTAAAAACAAGTCAGATTAATTGGTCATGACAATTGTTAACATGGATTTATGGGTCTGTAACTGCAAATACAAGATACTGCATTACAAGTGTGATAAAATATCACTTAAAGGTGGATTACAACAAGCTGCATAAGTACCAGTGGGTATGTAAACATTTACACGGCAGAAATGCTGTTTTACTTTTGCTATTATTTTACCATTTCTAACACTACCAAGTGAGTACAAATTTTTGAGATGTTATGACTACCAGACATGTAAATATTCAGATTACACTGATGAAGAGTTTTTAATTTGACCATTAATATATGGCAATGAATAGCTTGTTTTAATGCTTTATTTTTATTTGTAATAACTAGATGACAGTATTACAGGGAAATTTTATAATACTAAGCAGTACTGGAACTTGATGTTTTTAAGGGGTCTATATTATAAACACGAAACCTCAAAATAGCGAATGCATCTAGATCAACACATAAAGGTCAATGTACAAAGAGCGAAATACGTAATCGGCGAAAATGAAAATGCCAGACGTATTTGCTTGGCCAGCAGAATCGTGGGGATGAGGAAATGTATCCTTTTCCACACTGTAGTGCGGTGTCGGAGTTGGTATAAAAGTGTGTTAATTTAATTTTAGTTAGTTTGAGCTTATCTGCATGGCACTGTTGGTTGACAAAATACGTTCGGCGTTTTCATTTTCTCCAATTTCGTATTTCGCTCTTTTTTTTACATCGACCCTTGTGTCAGTGTAGATGTATTTGCTTTTTACAGCTTTCGTGTTTATAATATAGACCCGTTTTTAAGCAAATTTACAGTGTAACAATAATAAAATAACATCTGTAAGTGGAATGTAAACTGTAAAATTGCTACGTTTATTAAATAAGTGATGAAGTGTTCAGTGTCCTATGCAATTTGAGGTTTGTAATCTACAGTGTAGGAAGTTTTTACATACATTAGGCTGGACCAGTTGTCTGTGAGTATATGTGACTTCCCTCCTGGGACTTACATTTCTGTTCATAGGTTGATAGGTGTGTCATCGACCAAGTTAAATTGGGATGCAGGGGTGGGAAATTGGGGTTGCTACTGGAGAAACAAAAATTATGGTAGAAACTCTATGTGAATGCTAACTGCTTCCCTGGATTAAATGATCAATGTTCCATTTCTTGTTTGCTTAAATTGAAAATTTTAACACGTTAAATTTTTATGTTTGAATTTGTAGGATTTTATTATAGTTGTGTGCTTAAAATATAATTTAGAAATCATTGGATGGGTGTATTATATGGATGTTATAATTTTAAATAATGGAGCGAGTTGAGTTTATTACATTTTTAATGGTATTTTTAAACATGATTATGATGTATCATGTGAGTTAATACTGTCTATAATGAGGAGGTACAGACTTTGATTTGTCTGAAGAAGTTCATTTTATTTTGGACGAAAGTGCTAACAATAAATAGTTTCCTGGTTCAGTTTGCTTTGCCAAGTCTTCTTTCAATATATTTATATTGAAGTCTCCCAAACAGATCTCAGATCCTAAGACCTTGGATCCAACTTCTTTATGTAAGAAGTCAAGAGATGCAATCTCTCTCTGTTTTCCTTGGATCCTATACCTATTCCTGCTGTGGGTCTGATCTCTAATTCCATCAGTCGTATTCCACAGGGACAGACAGTACCAACTAGTGTCCAGACAGCTTCCTTTCAGGAAATTCCCTTCTCTTCAGATACCTCCTTAGAGCATCCCACTGAGGAGCTTCCCCAGAACAGAATGTGCAAAAGGAAGCACATAGATTCCCCTATAGAATCTCTCACAGAGGATACTGACTACGAGGTAGGGAGGTACCTCTGATCTACACCAGATGATGTGTCATTTGGAGACATCCTAGATGTGCTTAAGCAAAAGGGTTAATGGTTTTCAGATACTTCCTCCCAAAAGGAGTCCGTCTTTCTGGAAGCTTTTGGTTCTGGCCCATCTACATCTGAGATGACTTCCGCCCAGCTGATGAGCTTATCAACCTAGTCTCCCACCGGGCATGGAAGGAACTGGACTCTGTTGAACCATTTCCCTGATGCCCAGATACAGTTTTGGCACTGCCAAAGGACAGACCTTACTGGAGCAAAGGAGTCACTTTTGATGCTATTGTTGTGGGGGGAGCCACAAAAAAGGAGCCAGCTGAACTGAACGTCTCTGTACATCTCCTAATAGAGAGTCGAGGGTGAAGGATAGATTTGGGAAGTGTGTATTTGCTTTAACGACCTTTGCCATGCAGTTACTGAATTATTTAGTGCACGTTACAGGGCTGCAGAAGGATTTGACCAAGGAGCTCTCCAAATCCCTCCATATCTGTGTGTGATGCCCGTGCCCTGGCCCAGCAATCAAGAAGCCTCAATCCTCACCACTAACACCAGTGAGGGTTGCCCATATAGGAAAAGAATAATAAATACACACACAGTAAAATACAATTTCCCTTAAGAGCACACAGAGATCACAGTTAATTTGGGGCTAATTTCTCCCTTTCTCTCCAGGTCCCCAATAAAACTCCCCACTAGAACAGCTATAGGGTCCGGATCTCAAACTAGTGGGCAAGCTAAAACCTCCAGCACCCTCTGTCCAACCAGTGCTTCGTGTCCCTGCCCAACTAGCTGACACACTCACACACACACACTCTGAGATAAGAGTTTATACAAACACACAGACACTCCTGGGGAAGGCTGGCACAGGTTCTCCAGCTGTGCCCCTTTTACCCAGACTATATGGTAGAAATCACTGCCACCAACCAGCTAATATCTATCAGCTACTCAAAGGCCCTTAAAAGGTTGTCCAATTATTACTGTGCAATATTATTATCAAAATGGTAAGTGCAACAAAACAGTCAAGACATAGTTGGAGTGACTTGGTACAGTATCACTACATATATGCAATGTACTCTAGAGCTTAAATTATCTCTACACAAAACAGCCACGGTTGAAAGGTTTAAAAATATTTAATAATAAGAAAAACACAAGACAATACTTCTTACAACACAGTACTAGTCAAGAGTTCAGAGATCACAGAGAAATACATAAAATAATACAATAGCAAAAGTTCTGATATCACAGAAAAACAAACTAGTCTAATCTTCCTATTTCCTATTTATATTGAAGAAAAAACACAGTTCTAAAATCCTACTTACATCTAGAAGCAGGCAGAGATGATGATGTTCTCAAGACAAAATGCTCAGAGTTCTCTAATTCTCTCTCTTTAAATTGATAAAACAGAGCTGCTTCACATGACATCATTCTTCACACTTCTATGATGTTCCAAGGCTAACAGAAACTACATTTACATTCTTTACACCTGGTCAGAAACCAGAGCAATAAAAGACATTTATACATGCAAATTCTAGCCATTAATTCTGGTCTTAAAACAATAGGCAGGATGCCTCTTACTAGACATATTGGCTCCGACCTTTGACATAAAGACAGTCATAAAATGCTTGACTTAGCTTTCTTACAGCAGAGTGCACTGTTACATTTTTGCAGTTCAATATCCAATGCAGTCTTTTCACATTTAAGAGAAGAAGCCTGTGGCTTACATTAATATTTACAAATGACAGAATTATCTAAATTATCTACAGAATTCCATCTGGCTAGGATGGCAGCCTTTACCTATCCCCCCCCCCCCGAGAACTCAAGCTAGTTTTTTCAAGTGACCCTTGTGAAATACTGCCTGAGCGGGATAGATCTATCTGAGTATACCTTACCCCATTCGTTGTCTTCAAAGCCCATCTGTGTTGGCATTGCTTATCTCACTGCGGTGCTGCACTGACATATATGCTTGCAACCCTGCGTTCCATCTTAGCAATTTGGCATTTTGCTGGCTGGCTGGCTCTGTTCTTGCTTGTCAGGTCTGTGAGAGGAGTAGCTATGGTACTATAACTGGGGACGAACTTTCTGTAATACCCTGCTGTCCCTAAGAATGCCCTCACCTGCTTTATGGTAACAGGTGCTGGCCATGCCTGAATGGTGTCTACTTTGGCAGGTTCTACCCTGATCTTACCACTCCCCACTCTATGTCCCAGGTAGGATACCTCTGTCGTACCCACCTGACATTTTGTCGGCTTATTGGTCAACCCTGCCCTTTGTAGTCTGCCCAGCACCTCCCTGACATGTGGAAGGTGCTCTTGCCAGGAATGCCTTTAGATGGCAATATCATTTAAGTAAGCAAGGGCAAACGCTCTTGCTAGGATATGATCTACCAGCCTTTGGAAAGTCACTGGGCATTTTTCATCCTGAAGGGCATCTTTGTAAACTCATACAACTCAAAAGGAGTCACAAAGGCTGACTTCTCCCTAGGTCAAGAGCACCTTCCAGTAACCCTTGCTAAGATCAATGGTTGTAAGATACTTAACCCCACCCAGCTACTCCAGGGCCTCGTCTGTCTTAGGCATGGGGTAAGCATCTGACTCTCTGTGACTATTTAATTTCCTGTAGTCCACACAGAATCTGGTGCTGCCATCCTTCTTTGGCACCAGCACCACTGGGGAGGCCCAGGGGCTGTTGGATTCTTGAACCACCCCTAGTTCCAACATCTCCTGTATCTCCTTTCTCAGAGTCTGTTTGACCCTATCAGGCTCCCTATAAGGGGTTTGCCTAATAGGCCTTTGGGGTCCTGTATCCAGCTGGTGCTGCACAAGGCGGGTGCACCCTGGTTTCCCAGTGAGCATGTCCCTAAACTCCTGTAACACTGCTCGGATTTCTTGATTTTGGGTAAGAGATAGCTGCTGGGACATTGCTACCCCTTCCATTGAGGTGTCAGTTTGAGCCTCACTGAGGGGATCAATCAGCAGATCTATCTCAGACTCCTCCTGCAACCCACTGCAAATACTCAGCACAAGGGCCTCCCTGTCATGGTAAGATTTCATCATGTTAACATGGTATAGTAGCAGTTCCACCATGTAGCTAACATCACTTACCTTTCTTACCACCTTGTAGGGTCCCTCCCAAGCTGCTTGCAGCTTGTTGTGTCTGACAGGAATGAGAACCATTACCTGCTGCCCCACAGCATACTCTCTAGCTCGAGCATTCCTATCATTCCACACCTTTTTCTGTTGTTGGGCTTCTGCCAGGTTCTCCTGGGCCAAGTCCATGAGTTCCCTGAGCCTTGTCCTGAGGTTTAGGAAATATACCACAACAGACTCCTTGTGAGGTTCACACTTACCTTCCCATTAATCTCAAATTAAATCTAGAGGTCCCCTCGCCCTATGCCCATACAGCAACTCAAAAGGTGAAAAACCTGTAGATTCCTGGGGAAACTCTCTGTAAGGAAACAACAGATGGGGCAAATATTTGTTCCACTCCCTCATAAACTGGTCTGCAAATGCCCGTAGCATGGACTTGATCATAGAGTTTAACCTCTCAGCCAGACCATTTGTCTTGGGATGGTAGGGGGCGGTCTTCAGGTGGTTCACCCCACGGTATTTCCACAGACAAGCCAGCAGGTCTGAAATGAAATTGGCACCTCTGTCAGTCAGTATTTCTTTCGGGAAACCTACCCTGCTGAAAATCTCTAACAAAGCATTTGCCACCTTTTCTGCCTCGATGGAGGACAGAGCCACTGCCTCAGGGTGTCGTGTAGCATAATCCACTACCACTAAGATATACTTTTTCCCTGTGGAACTTGGGGTACTCAGAGGTCCCACAATATCCACAGCTACCCTCTGAAATGGCTCCTCAATCATAGGCAAAGGCATCAAAAGAGCTCTCACCTTGTCTCCTGCCTTGCCTATCTTTTGGCACTGCTCACAGTACTGCAGTACCCTGTTACATCTCTGGAAATTCCAGGCCAGTAGTAGTTCTGCATAATACATTTTATGCCCATATGACCTGCAAAGGTAATATCATGGGCTATGGCTAGAACCGCCAGATGGTAGGCTCTAGGCACTGCCAACTGCTGTACCCTCTCCCCGTCTTACCCTCCCTCAGGGGTCCACTCTCTATACAGTAACTCTTTGTGCTAGTATACTGATTCCCCCTTCTCTTGAGAATCAGGTGCCTCACTAGCTACCTGCCTCAGGCCCTGCAATTTAGGGTCTGAGAGCTGAGCCTGTCTCAAATCTGTCTTTGTAACCCTTCCCAGACTCCCCACTGGCATAGCTATAGGGTCCCAATTTCAGCCTAGTGAACCAGCTAAAGCCTCCAGCACCCTCTCTGTCCAATCAGTGCTTCATGTCCCTGCCTAGGTAGTTGACACACACATACTTTGAAATAAGAGTTTATACAAACACACAGTCACTCCTGGGGAAGGCTGGCACAGGTTCTCCAGCTGTGCCCCTTTTGCTCAGACTATATGGTAGAAATCACTGCCACCACCCAATTAATATTTTATCAGCTAATCAAAGGCCCTTAAAAGGGTGTCCAATTATTACTGTGTAATATTATTATCCAAATGTTAAGTGCAACCAAACAGTCAAAACCTATTTGGAGAATATATATATATATATATATATATATATATATATATATATATATATATATATATATATATATACAATGTACTCTAGAGCTTAAATTATCTCTAAACAAAACAGCCACAGTTGAACGGTTTAAAAGTATTTAATAATAAATAAAAACACAAGACAATGATTCTTATTACACAGTGCTAGTCAGGAGTTCAGCGATCACAGAGAAATACTTAAAATAAATCTGGAGCATTTCTCCCTGGGCCTCCGCCGAAAACAGGATCTGTGGAACCTAGTCGGACTTTCCCGGTCAACAAATGATAAATAAAAATACAGTAGCAAACGTTCTGACATCACAGAAAAACAAACTAGTCTAATCTTCCTATTTCCTAGTTGTATCTAAGAGAAAAAACAGTTCTGAAATCCTACTTACATCTAGAAACAGGCAGAGATGGTGATGTTGGATGTGCTCAAGACAAAATGCTCATAGCTCTCTAATTCTCTCTCTTTAAATAATAACACAGAGCTGCTTCACATGACATCATTCTTCACACTTCTCTGGTGTTCCCAGGTTAACAGAAACTACATTTACATTCTTTACACCTGGTTAGAAACCAGAGCAATAAAGGACATGTTGTTGTTGTGTATAAAGGACATGTATACATGCAAATTCTAGCCATCAACTCTGGTCTTAAAACAATAGGCAGGATGCCTCCCTCTAGACATATTGGCTCCGACTTTTGACAGCAAAGTCATAAAATGCTTGACTTAGCTTTCTTACAGCAGAGTGCACTGTTAAATTTTTGCAGTTCAATATCCAATGCAGTCTTTTTACATTTAAGAGAACAAGTCTGTGACTTACATTAATATTTACAAATGACAGAATTATCTACAGAATTCTATCTTTCTAGGCTGGCAGCCTTTACCTATCTTTACACTGTAGAGGACTAAAAGAGGTCATGTTTACAACTGGCCACTCAGTTATCCATTTCCAATGCATCCATGAAGTTGATATCCCATGCTGCTGTGGGCATCTCACAGGGTGCCAGTTCAGGCAGTGCCATCCGCAGACATGCCTGGATGCAGTTAAGCAATTTTGCAAAGCCTTTCATGTCTTCTTTCAGCAATGCTGTTTTTGATGGAACTTCCTTGTTTGGTCTTTCTGTTAAATACTTTCCTTAAGTAAATGGGAAGGAAAGACCCTGTCTGCCGTAGGGATTCACTTTTGTACCCTTCAGCAATCATTTTCCCAGAATCAAAGAGTGGGCATTAAAATGTGGTTATGGGTTTTACCAAGAATCACATGAAGTCAACTCTTCCAGGGGCAAAGGGGGAGTTCACATGGAAAACTTCATCCTCACAGCAGGGCAGGCTGCAAAATCAGGATTTCTGAAACTCCTTTCCAGATAGATCCTTTTAGTACTCCTGAAGGGTTGCCCAACAACATACCTCAGGAGGCAGTAGGGGGGGGGGTGCCTGTCTTTTCATCCAGATGCATGGCCTTCTATAACAAAAGATTCTTGGGTGCTAAACATAATATCCAGCATTTATTTCATACCATTTTCCAGATACCACCACTCAAAAGAAGAAATTTTCCTCAAGTCCCACCCAGTTAGAGAGAAGCCACAACTCCAGAGATTCAAAAGCTGCTAGATAAGAGTGATCCAAGAGCTCAAACAAGACCAGAGAGGATTTGGAACTTACTAAAGGTTTTTTTAAGTGCCATAGAAGACATTGGACCTCAGACCAATTTTGGATCTGAGCAATCTGAACTGATTTGTAAAAAAGTGAAAGTTCCAAATGGTCACAGTTCAGGCCATCTTGCCTTTTTTTGCGCAGGGATGATTGGATGTGCTCAATCAATCTTCTGGATGTGTACTATCACATCAAGATTAACAGACACTCCCAAAGATATCTACGTTTTTGATTGGGAGCCAGTCACTATCAGTTCAGAGCCTTGCCCTTTGGACTCACCACAGTTCCCAAGGTGTTTAACAAGTGTATGGGAGTGGTAGCAGCTGAGTGTCTCCATACCTAGATGGCTGACTCCTCACCACCCCAACCAGATATTGCTTAGAACAGTCCCGTGACTATTTGCTTCAACTGTGTCAAACACTAGGTATTATAGTCAACCTTTACAAATCCAAACTACACCCTGTGCAGAGCCTGGCATTCACTGGTGCCCAGTTGAACAGAGCAAGTCAGATTACTGTTCTGCCTGCACATCGTGCAGATACAGTCTAGTTCCAGGTACAGCGAATCCTTGTTTATCCTGCTCCTACAGCCATACTTGTTCTCCAGGCTGTAGGTTCGATGGCTGCTTCCATAGTCTGAGTTCCTATGGCATGTTTCTCTATGTAAGTTCTACAATGGACACTAGTTGTTCAGTGGTGTATTTTGCAACATCTTCTATCCTTGCTAGTCAAACTCATTTGGGTATTCAAAAATCATTTTCGTTGGTGGATTCAGCTGGACAAGATTTACCTGGGCCATCCTTTTACTCTGTCTCCTCCAGTGTCATAATAAGCATGGGCACTTCCTAATTGGTTGGGGGGGTTCTTTAGATGGACAGTCCAAGGCATGTGGTCCCCCCATAAGACCAGTTCACATCAATGTCCTAGAGATGAGAGTGGTTCTGTTAGCATTGCAGACCTTTCCAGATGTTCTCCCTCTAGGGACTGTTGCAATACAAACCAAAAGCATGTCTGTGGAGTGGCACATCAGCAAACAATGAGGATGCCAGTCTTATCCTCTTTGAAGAGAAACAGTGAGAGTGTGAGAGTGGGTGATCTCCTCCAACCACTTTCTAGTGACAACACACGTTCTGGGGAAATCCAATGTACTAATGGACAAACTCAGCAGGTCCATGTTGTTACCTCACTTGTCTCTCAGTCAGCCAGTGGCAGAGAAGAATTTCCATCATTGGGATCAACCTTGCTGCAGTCTGTCTTCTGTCTCCCCAAAACAACAAGTGCAGCAGATACTTAATTTGCTCTAATTCCCCTCCCCCAGGGGGAGTCACTGAGAGATGCTCTAGTCCATGTTTATTCATCCAGTCTTCTTTACGCCCTCCCCTTGCTACCTCTGATTCCAAAATTCTTACAGAAAGCCATTGGTTGAAGAGCTCAGTTATCCTCATTGCCCCTTTCTGGCCTCGCCAGGTATGGTACCCGTTTCTTTGCTCTCATCTTTGTTATCCTCCATGGACACTGGACTCCAATCCAGACCTTCTCTCACATCCCTCGAGGAAGAAGGTTCCCAATATTCCAGGCCTCAAACTAACCTCATGGTTTCTCCAATACAAGTAGTAACTAGGCAGCCCAGGTTCCAGTTCATAATATACTTTTATCCTCCCAGAAAACTTCTACAAGGAAGATTTACAGGAGTAAATGGAAAAGATTTTCAATTTAAGCCCTTAAAAAGGAAATTGACTCTCTTAGTGCTCCTGTTTCTTTTGTGATGGAATTCTTTTCTTTTTCAGGAGGGTGCTAATTTCTCCACAGTCAGAATACAGTTAGCAGCCATATCACATTTTCATTCAGGAGAAGAAGCTTCCTCTTTAGCATCTTCAAAATTGTGCCAAGACTATTATAAAAGGCACTTTCTTATTCAGGCCCCCAGTGAAACATCCGTCACCTCCTTGGGATTTAACAGTCATGCTTGAAGGGTTCACACAGCAATCTTTTGAACTTCAGCCTAAACCTATTTAAACATTTTTGTCATGTAAAACAGGATTTCTAGTAGCTATTACATCTGCATTCTTAACTCCAGACTCTTACGAACCATCTCATCCTTCTTACCAAAAGTAACCTTTGAATCGAATATCAATCACACAAGTAATTTGCCTGTTTTCTTCCCTAATTTTTCGAATAAAGAAAAATACATGCTATAAAAAAG
>NC_056739.1:1801135952-1801153389 GCF_019279795.1 Protopterus annectens | reverse complement strand
ACTTGAAGGAAGTGGCAGGTGGGGTAAAAGAAGTAGATTTTTATCAGTTGGCAGTATGGGCTGTGTTATGTGATGAAGAAATAAAATGGTTAATAACAGACGTAGGTGTAAAGAATGAAGAGGAAGGTAGAATGTAGGAAGAACACATGACAGTGAGAGTAGTTTATGAAACCTGTACGCAGTGGTGGGTAGTGTTTAAAGGGAAAAGTAAAAAGATAGTTTTGAAAGTAGAGAGAAGGGTAAAAACGAAATAAAGTGGAACATGAAACAATGCTGAAATATTTTGTGAAGAAAGTAATACAGTAAAAGAAACAGAATAAAATAAAGAAAAAATAAGAGTGTATAGACAAATATTTTTGAAGAGAAATGAGGAAGAAGTTTCACCTATTTTAGGAAAGGAAGTATTAAGAAGGGAAGGTAACATGAATAAATGGTAGATGAGAATGGGGTAGTAAAATGTAAATGAAGATATTATGGAGACGGTAGAAAAAGAATTGTATTAATGTATATGAAAGAAGACTTTGAAAGAGGGGAGGTGGAAAGTAAAGCAAAATGCAATTTGAAGAAGAATTGAAATGAATAAATTGAAAGACGTTATAAAAGAAGGGAAGGAAGAATCAACACCAGGCGTAAATGAGATTGGTTATGGGTATTATCCAGGAATGGGTGTAAGGGTTAGAGAAGTATTTGTGGAAAGTATGAATGGTTAGAGGAAGGGATAGAAAACAAGAAGTTGTGTACGGGGGTGATTACAGTTATATGGAAGAAAGATGACATAAATATTAAGAATGGAGGACAATAAGACTAGGGAATACTGATTATAAAGTACTTATGAAAATAATACAGAAAAGAATGGCGATCATTGTTGACGAAGTGATGGGGAAAGGGATATGTGGAGTAAAGAGAAAATAAGTGACGGAAATGTTAGTAATAATAAAAGAAACAATAGATGGTATTTTAACCAACCTTATATCTCTATTCACCTTTAAAATAGCATCTATTATTTCTTTTATTATTAC
Source organism: Protopterus annectens (assembly GCF_019279795.1). NCBI lineage: Eukaryota > Metazoa > Chordata > Ceratodontiformes > Protopteridae > Protopterus > Protopterus annectens. The sequence continues at coordinate 1,801,152,370 of NC_056739.1, read as the reverse complement.
TACTATTGTATGGAATTATGGATTTGGGGTAAAAATAAAAGTATTAAAGAAGTGTTATGAGATGACTTGGGTGTGGTAAATGGTTAGGAAGGAAAATAAATATTGAAAAAGGAGTGACACATGGATGTCTGAATGTGTGTTTATTTGTGCTAGTAATGAATGCAGTAATACAAACGTACTGGTGAAATGTGAGAAGCAGGGTGGGAAATAGAAAAACGATGTAAAAATACCTGTATATCTTTCATGCAGAGATGATTTAGTCATTGTAACAAATGGATGAAGGAATCGGCGACAAGGATGAATGGTGTGTTAAGTAAATCTAGATTAAATATGCCAAAAAGTAGAGTGTTTAGTAAAATGAAACGCTTAAGTGCAATATATTTTACTAGAAATGAAATAAATATATTAGGAATCAGGTTTGGTTGAAGTGGGAAAATAGAGCAATGGAGAAAACATTTGGGGTGAAACAAAGAAGTTAGGGCAAAATTTTCTCTTTATTCTTTAGAAAGAAAGCATATAGGTATGTATGTTAAACACATGTATGTATTGGGAAAGGTTGGATGTTTTGGGTCTCTGTATATGTTTCCTGGAAAAATGGAAAGAATTAAGTGATAGTTTTCAGTTTTATTTGGGGAGCAAGACTGTATCCAGTTAGATGAAATATTTATAATAAAAAAGAAGGAAGAGATTTTAATAAAAAATCCAGTTCTGTGTTTGTCATCTAGACACCTTTTTGTGGTATTAAAAGTATGAAGGAGAAGAAGAAAGAGTGTGATATAGAAAATACAGTATGTAAAAGATCAAGAGATGGAAAAAGAAACGGGAAAGAAAAAGAGTAAGGATGTGATGGAAGAAAGAATCTGATTTTAATAGAGTTATATAGCTGAAAAAGAAAAGAATGCTGTGCCATGATAAAGGAAAACCATTATTTAATATATCAGTGAAACAATCATAAGAATAAAATAAAAAAAAACAGAATAGAGAATTTTGAAGATTTTTAAGAGACTGGAGGTTTTTTTGTGGAGATTATTATTAGATAAGCTGCCTATCAAAAGTAGTTTGAAACAGTATAAAGCAATGGAGGAAGGAAAATAAGTATTGTAATGAAGAAATATCAAAGCATTATTTTTTGGACTGGACAAAAAATGAGGACTTTAGAGAAATCAAACGAGTATAAGTGGGAAGGCTTTCAGAATATAAACAAGAATTTAATATTGTATGAGAAATAAATTGAAGTTGACAGATGGGATAGCAAATTGTTGATAACAGTATGGGTGCTGTAAAAAAGATGAGATGAACTATTGTATAATAAAAACTATTAATGAAGTGTTGCTTGAAATAGAAAAGATGGACATGGAAAAAAGGATGGGGCATAGAATGAAAGATGTTAAATTTTGTGAAACTGAAGATGTAAAATTTGAAAGTATTGTAAATGTATATACTGTAGAAATGTAAATGGAGTAGAATGGAGTTGATGTGTTAAGATGTATATAAATAAACAACCTCTACTCTTTTCAGTAGGTGCAATGTAGGATATTTTACTTCCCCTGAGCTATCATCAAGTCAAGCACATGGAACCTCAGTATAATATTTTGTCCAATTTGCTAAGTGCAGGCCTCTGTGGGCATCCATTTCCAGGCACAAGAATGAAAGCAGACCCTCCTTCTCCTTGACTGCCTCCATTTTGAAACAATTATTCATAAAGTCTTAATGAATACAAAAGTTAGCCATTCTTAAAGCAGGTTCTCAGAGACCTGTTCTTATGATGATTTGTATATATGTGTGGGTGTAGATGTGTTCCTTTGGTTTGGTCAGCAGGGAGTTTGGTCAACAACTGTTAATTGACTGCATTTGATCCACTGTACAGATAGTCAACAGGTGTGCGATATCGACAACCACGTGTTGGGGAATATTCTGTTTTCCTGGGTTTATGCTTATTTTTTTTTTTTTTTTTGAAGCAATATTTGCATGTGGCAAAAAAACAACCTTGGTGCATGAGTACTAGGAAGTCAAAATTTTCCATTTTTGACATAGCGTGGATTACCTTCAGGATGTTGACCAAGTGTAGGTAAATTGTGTGTGTGTGTGCGCGTGCGAGCATGGGTGTATGTATGTATATATGGATTCCATTCACGAGCTTGAAGTTTCAAAACTTTGAACCGCAAATGGTCAAGACCATAACTTCAAAGTTTTGAAAATTTGAACATTTTGAATGGAGATTGCTATACAGTACGGAATGGGAAATTTATAGATGTTCTTCATCTCACATTGCTGCAGTCATAACTTATGGGTAGTCCGCTGTCCTCGGTCGGCCCGAATACCAAAGTATTAGGCTGACGTCGGTCATGGGCGCTCAGATCTGACATCAGAGCATCAAGGTATTAAAGCGCATGACCGACGTCATTTCCTCAGTCTTTTTTGCCGCATGGTCCGAAGCAGAAGCAGCGTTTGCAAGTGCCGTTCGGCGTTCTGAAATTTTCGTATTCTGAGTGTCAGACCGAAACCAAGTTGGGCTAAGTACCCGTTGGGAATATTTTTGTTTTTCTTGCCTCAGTTACTTCTGGATGTCAGAAAAAGTGAATAATTGTATTTCTTGTGGGAAACAGATACCGCATAGGATTACCACTCTTTGTATTCCTTGCTTGGGACCTGAGCACGACGTAGTAGGGTGTCGCTTTTGTGCTAGATTTAATAAGCGCACCATTAAGCGTAGGTTAGATTGTGCTAGGCTTGTCTTTGGTAAGCGGTGTAATTACAATATGCCGTCGGATCCTCCGACGCCCGCTACCGCGAAGAAGCGCAAAGTTAAGTCTTTACAGTCCAAGCAGGATGACTCGTCCGTTCTGGACGACGGTTCTTTAGACACTACGGTGGATTCGGTTGATCCGGCCGAAGTTTCAACTGAGTCTCAGGGGGAGACGTTGGTTTTGCAAGATGTGGCCTGTCAGGAGTCAGGTCAGGCTGAGGGGGCCTCTCAGGTTACTGTTCTCCCTTCCTTGCCTAAGGTGGTTAGGATTTTTCTTTTTCAGAAACCTTGCATTCCATGAGGGAGCATTTTAAATGGGAAGGTCAGGATTTCTCAGATTCCAGGAAGAGGCTTAGGGAATTTTTGTTTTTACCGCAGCATAGGCCCTTGGCTATACCTCCTGTTTTGGATGTTGTTCAAGACGTTTTCTCTGAGGCTTCCCTTAATCCAGATTCTTTGCCTCCTGCGCCAGTTAAGCCAGATAGGTATTACAGAGTGCCTGAGGCTCATAAATATCTATACAAGAGCCCTAGGGCCGACCCAGAAACTATTAGCCAGGGACCTAAGGGGGTCAGGGCTTCTATTGTGAAGAATCCAGTTCCTTTGGATAAGGATGCTAGAGCTTTGGAAAGGTGGGGTAAGAAAGTGTATACTTCTTCCACTCTAGCAATGAGGGCTTTGAATTGCCAGTTTCATATGTTGAAGTACCAGAATTTTCTCCTTACTCAGTTAAAATCTAAAGTGGATGCTTTGGCAGAGGGCATAGAGTGTAAGGAATTACAGGATTTGGTACATGCCTCTGATCAGGTGGGTAAGCATGCTTTGCAGTGTGGTTTTGATGCTTTGCAGGCTTCTTCCAGGGTGGCTGCCACTGGTTCAGTTATTCGCAGGCACGCCTGGCTTAGGGATCAGAATTTGTCAGAGCATGTTAAAGCTAGGATTTTAGATGCTCCTTTGCAGTCTGAAGTTTTGTTTGGTTCTCCTGTGGAGTCTGTCTTGAAAAAATGGAAGACAAGGCTAAGTCTATGCAGACTGTTAAAGATTTTTGCAGGTGCAGCCCCCTAAGTTTAGCAGGAACTGGCCTGCTAAGGGTTGGACTTACCCTTCTTCTGATTCACAGTCTAGGGTTAGATCTAGGCGTGGTAGGGGCAGAGCTCAGAGTTCTTTCAGGCCTAGGCCGTGGAGTTCACCAGCACAATCTACAGGTGAGGGCAGGGGCCAGTCCTTTCGTAAACAGGCCCAATGACCTGCATCTCCAGCTGCCAGATCCTTCCTGTCTGGCAGCTCCTTTGGGAGGAAAGTTGGCACTCTTCAAGCAAAATTGGTTTCTAGTCACCCAGGACAAATGGGTGTTGGACATTATAGACCGAGGCTACAAGTTTTATTTCCACACATTGCCTCCTTTCAAAGGCATGCCAGACGTTCCTCTTCAGCAAAGGGTAGAGGCTCACAAACAGATTTCTTTGCTTCTTCAAATTGGGGCTATACAGGAGGTCCCTCAGTCAGAAGTGGGCCTCGGATTTTACTCTCGCCTATTTCTTGTACCAAAGAAAGGAAACACGTGGAGGCCAATCTTGGATTTATCTATCCTCAACACATATCTGGACATTCCAAAATTCAAAATGTTGACGTTGCAACAACTTCTGCCTCTGTTGGGCAAAGATCACTGGATGGTAACTCTGGATCTCAAAGAGGCTTATCTTCATGTTCCTATCAGGCTCAGTTGCAGGAGATTCCTGCGTTTTTGGGCTGGGACTTTACATTATCAGTTCTCTGCATTGCCGGCTTATCTACTGCGCCCAGGGTATTCACAAAAGTTCTGGCTCCAGTGATAGCCTTCTTCAGGTTAAGAGGAATACAAATTTATCCTTATTTGGACAATTGCCTGATTCTTGCTCAAGACAAGCACGAGCTTCTTCACCATCTACAGTATGTTATGACAGTGTTAAGGTGCCTAGGGTATTCTGTGAACGAAACAAAGTCCAGTCTAGTACCCTCTCAGGAAATGTGCTTTCTGGGTGTGAGACTGAATACAGCTTCCCAGATGGCCTTTTTGACCCCGGACAAGCAAAAGAATCTTACAATTTACTTCCATCAGTTGTCTCTACGGTCCAGGCTGACTGCAAGGACAGTCCTTCAAGCCTTGGGGTTCATGGCATCTTGTATTCTGGTGCTTCCCAATGCCAAACTGCATATGAGGAAGCTACAATGGTATCTCAAAAACGTATGGACACAACACTGCCAAGATCTGGACACTGTCATTCAAATAATACCTTGCATTCAAAAGGAATTTTTGTGGTGGGCTCAGGAATGTCACCTAAACAAGGGACTCTCTGTGACCCGACCAGAGGCGAGTCAGATTTTAACGACGGATGCCTCGGACAAGGCTTGGGGAGCACACCTCAATGGAAAATGGGTGCAAGACACGTGGCCTGCCAGACTTCAACATTTACATATCAACTTGAAGGAAATGTTAGCAGTCCAGTTTGCATTGATGGCTTTCAAGGATTTACTTCTCCCAGGGCAGGTGTTGATTCAAACAGACAACACAACTGTCATGTGGTACATCAACAAGCAAGGGGAACCCATTCGCACCCTCTTGCAGGCAAGCTATGATTTTGTGGGAGACTGCTCTCAGTTTGCAACTCACTCTTCAAGCAAGGTTTCTGCCAGGAGCACAGAACTCCTTAGCAGATGTTTTGAGCAGACGGATAGTGGATCCCCACGAGTGGAAATTGGATCCTCATGTATTTCGACAGTTGACAATGATATGGGGACTCCAGACATAGATCTGTTCGCTTCTCCACTAAATTTCCAGGTGCCAAAGTTTTGCACAAAGATGTTTCATCCCACAGCTTGGAAAGTGGATGCTCTATCATTCAGTTGGAGCAATCTTCAGGCTTATGCCTTTCCGCCTCTGCCTCTTCTTCCAAAGGTTCTCTTGAAGGTCAGACAAGACAAGCCCTCCATGATTCTAATAGCTCCAGACTGGCCTCGACAGCACTGGTACCCTCTGCTGAGGAGTTTAGTACGGGAACCTCCTTATCCTTTGCCTTTGATTCCACACCTTTTGACTCAGGAGGGCAATCACTTCCTCAATGTCAGGATTCAGTCCCTGCATCTAACAGCCTGGCATATTCTGTTCTAGAACCTGGAGGGTCGCAGCTTCCTCAACAAGTTTTGAATGTTATTTTGGAGGCCAGGAGGCCTAGTACAAGGAAAGTTTATGCTGATAAATGGAGGAGGTTTTTTATTTGGAGCAAAGCAAAGAGCTTTGATGTTTCCAGGCCTGATTTGAGTGTTTCTCTTCAATATCTTACAGAATTATTGGACAAGGGTTTGTCTTTCTCCTCTATAAAAGTTCATGCTGCAGCCATTTCTGCTCACTATGACTGTGACCCACCATTATTCTCTCATCCTTTGTTTAAGCAGTTCCTTAGAGGGGCAAAGAACTTAAGACCCCCGCGTAGAGCTCCTACTCCTGCTTGGGATCTCAATTTTGTGTTGGAAAAACTTACTTTACCTCCTTTTGAACCTGCAGCTGCGGCTGAGTTAAAGTTTTTGTCTTGGAAGACTGCTTTTTTGTTGGCCATTACGTCTGCTAGAAGGGTTTCTGAATTGCAGGCTCTAATGGCAGTTGAACCCTTCCTAATTTTTCATAAGGACAGGGTATCTCTGCGTACTAACCCTACTTTTATGCCTAAAGTGGTTTCAAATGTGGCCTTGAACCAATCTATTCATTTGCCTACTTTTTATGCAGATCCCCAAAATAAAGGGGAAAAAATTTTGCACACTTTGGATATTCACATGCAGTTGCGTTATTATTTGAGCAAGACTAAAGGGTTCAGACAGTCTCAGCAGTTGTTTGTTTCTTTTGCTTTGGGTTCTCAGGGGAAACCGGTTTCAAAACAAACTATTTCTAAGTGGATTGGCCTTTGTATTGCTTTTTGTTATTCTCATCATGGTAAGGAGATTCCAGCTGGAATCAGGCCTCACTCCACTAGGGCTACTGCCACTTCTACTGATTTTTAAGGGTGGTAGCTACTAAAGATATTTTGGAAGCAGCTACTTGGCGTTCAGTGCACACTTTTTCTAAACATTACCATCTTCCTCTTTATTCCAAATCTAGGGCTGGATTTGCCACTGCAATCTTACAGGGCATTTTGGCAGCCCCCAATGCTTTATGATTTTGCCAGCCTCCCTTTACCTCTGCTTTGGGATTCTACCCATAAGTTATGACTGCAGCAATGTGAGATGAAGAACATAGTACAGTTTTGTACCTACCATAAATGTAGATGTTCGAGGATCCACATTGCTGCAGTCCAATTTACCCTCCCTCCTTCCCCTCTGTAGTTTGGAGTGGTGGCATGATTTGGGTTGTAGATGTTTTTTGTACATGGTTTTAGGGAGTTATTCTATTTTTGGCTGTGGCCTTTATTTTTAGGGCCTTCTGACATCTGGGGCAAGAAAAGACTGAGGAAATGACGTCGGTCATGTGCTTTAATACCTTGACGCTCTGACATCAGATCTGAGCGCCCATGACCGACGTCAGCCTAATACTTTGGTATTCGGGCCGACCGAGGACAGCGGACTACCCATAAGTTATGACTGCAGCAATGTGGATCCTCGAACATCTACATTTATGGTAGGTACAAAACTGTACTTTTTCCTCACTGTAGTGCAGTCTCAGAGTTGGTATATTTATTTAGCAGGGGGTGTGGGAGGTGCAGGGGGTCTTGCCCCCTGCAGAAACATAAAAAAATTTAGTTTTTTACAATTTCGAAGTTTCAAAACTTTGATCTTATGGTCTTGACCATTTGCAGTTCAAAGTTTTGAAACTACGAGCTTTTAAAGTAGATCCATACATGTTCCCTATTATTTGTCAGTTTTTATGTTTTGTCATCGCAATTTGGTTGAGTTGTTTGAGTTAGTATGCATAGTTTTAGTGGGGGTGTACAGGGAAGAGTAACCTTGGCACATGCACAGAAGCATGTCAGTGTTTCTGTTTCAGTGCTACTGTGTTGATGCTAACCACACTGAAGTGACATCAGTTCAATAAATGCCACTAAATCTGTGTGTGTGTGTAATATATATAGAGAGAAAGAGAGAGAGACCATTTTTGAGTATTGTATGCTGCATATGATAAGTTTTTTAAACAAATGCTATACATAGTGCGAAATGCTGTCTTTTAAGTGGTTTAATTTTAAATCCTTGGTAATACAGTCTTGTGGTGTAAACATAATTCTTTGTGTGGTCATTATTAGACCATTTGTGTCATTTTGTTTCATATTAAAGGAGGGCTTTTGCAAACCATTTAAGATTCATTGGGGTCTCAACAGGGAGGCTCATTGTCCTGTATATCAGTTTTGTTAGAGTCTCAAGGGGGAAGCTCAGTATCTAGTTTTCAAGTGGAGACAATTGTGGTATCTCACTCAAAGGTGGATCTTGATGCCTGGAGAGGGATTCCCAGGAGGGAAAAGTCCAACTGCTTAGAATAAGAAAGCTCTAAGGGGCAAATAGAAAGTTGAGGCTGAAGTGGGATGCTTTAAATGAAGGCCAGGTTCAGCTGGAGCCTGTAACCTTCGGTAGTCCTGACATTTATTGAATGCTGGACTTTTTAAACACTGGAGAAACTGTATTTTTTGATTATTTTGAAATATTTGTTGGGTAATCTAGAACTGTGAGAAAAATAAAATATATATTTACTTCTGTGTCCAGTGTTATAAAATGCTATAATACTTATATGTATTTGTGTGTGTGCATACATATATATATGTGGTTTACCTTTAAAATGTCGCAACACACTTATGCGACTGTTTATTTACCTGACTCAGTGTTAGAAACGACAACGTTACATGCTCGAAAGAGCGAACCTGGTACTCAAAGAAAGTCTACACTCGGGTAATGTCGACTGTCACTTCCTGATGTCTTCAACAACCGTTATGCAGGGGGGCAAGCCCCCCTGCCCCCCCACACCACCCTTCTAATTATATATACTAACTCCAAGTTCGCACTACAGTGAGGGAAAGGATACGTGACCTGATCCTCAATGTAGTGTGATTGCTAATAAGTACATTTGAAACCAGACTTTTGCACATCTGGGCATCGCACAAGTGGACTTCGACATTGTAAAGGTAAACCTATATATGTATAATAAACATATATATATATATATATATATATATATATATATATATATATATATATACACACACACACACACACACACACACACACACACACACACACACACACACGCGCGCACACATATACATATATAGGTATATTTAATTTCATTGACACTAGCTTTGATAAAAATCTGTTTAGTCAACAAAATTTGATTGACTGAACAGATGGTCAACAAGTATATCAAACCACAATTCTTGGTGTTGGGAAATATGCCCTTCCCTGACATTGACAGTTGCTGACTTGCTGTATCGAATTAGCAGGGGCCTTCGGGGTATGGAGGGGGCTTGCCCCCTGCAAGAAAAATTTTTAACATTTTTTTAGTTTTACCTTTGCATACAAATGCAGCTGTTGATTAGTGCTTGAGTAGTAGCATGTTGACATTTGCAATGTCAGTATTTTCTGGTCATTGTGAACATCGATGTTTGGATGTTTCAACTAAATTCAGTACAGACATATAGATACATCACACACAGAGACAGATATATGGAGATATACAAAGACAGATGTAGCTATAACCTGTGAGTGTGTGTGCATTCATGTTTGTGTATACCCATCTTTTTAGGCTTCCCTGCGAGTGTTTGTTTTCTCAACTTCTAGCATGATTCCACTTCAGGTTTTTAGGTACTTATAGCTTTTATCCTGCTGTGTCTCTTGATTTCAGAGCTCATTGCAGATCTGTCAGCATATAATAAATTATTAGATGCATGAACAGCTTTATCTGTATTCGTATGTTGTTTTTTCTGCTCATGTTGACAAAACTATCTCTTGTTTGCATTGTGTCTCCTTATCAGTGCCCTGGTATTTTGAAATCCAAGTGTGTATTTTAATCTACTGAATCCTTACATAGTTTTCTTCATACATGTATCTAGTACCTACTAGATGATAGTCCAGGACAGCAGCAGCCCACATGAGATGCATGTAATAAACTGTACCCAGACATTCCTAGCCAGTGGCAATGGAATGATTTCTAACGAATAATGGACTGACGGGCTTGTGCCTGATTTCTTTCACATCTGCCAGGTTTTGAGATATATATGTCCACAATCCAAGAAATTATAGGCTTGGCTTGTTTTCAAAACCTAGTTTCTTCTGGACTATCCAGTGTCTTTTATTTTGTATACCAGACATAATTTTTATTTTTGTGTGTTAGTTCTTCCGGACAGTAGACCATCCTTCAATCTTTTATTTTGATATTACTCTCATATGAATTTTACATTTATTTTCTGTATTTTACTTCTTGATCATCTTTTACTGACAGTAGATGACTTTCTGTACCACACGTGGGTTGTTATCTTTTCCGAATAACCATTTTCTATACACTGTTAGATTTGAAACCTGTTCATGATGATACTAATGTCTGTTTTATTTATTTATTATCTGTTCACTTGAAATGTAATGTGGGAACTTGGTCTCATAGATCCATAGTTTATTACTAGGTAGTAGGTTAGAATGACTGTTAGTAGCCTAGTCACTGTAGTTACCACCATTTGTTACCACTTTCCATATGAGATTGCGAAGCTTGATTTTGGGTGTTTATATGGATACCAGTCCATTTATCTAGATTGTTTGAAGGTTGTTGGGAAACTATACATTTTTAATATGAGGAGGACAGAGTTCCAGAGGAGAGGAACCTATCTCACTGGCAGATTCTGTTCATGTTGTGGCAAAAGTTTAGGCCTTTTGTACAGCTGTTTGTACTATTCAGACTTTAAATGTCTTGTATCAGAGGCAACATAGGTATATGAAAATTACCCCTTAAGGACATCAGGTGTTTCAGCAAAATGGCAATTCTGAATGTCCATGACTTTTTCTTTTACTTTTACTTTTAAGTCTATTTATGGACAGTCAGGCCAGTAAAGGCAAACCCCTCTAGCATTCATATTTTGCCTTCTTATGGCATCATTGGCACAGCACAAGAGGAATGTTTGACTTTTGGAAACACGGGGTTGTCGTACCCAATTGGTATCCATAAACATTTGGGTGTCTACAAAATATCCCAACAGCTTTATTGGCCAGAAGTTGTCCGTAAATAGACTTGTAGGTAAAAGTAAAAGAAAAAGTCATGCTCATTCAGAATTGCCATTTAACTGAAACACCTGCTATCCTTAAGGGTAATTTGCATATATCCCATGTTGCCTCTGATACAAGAGGTTTAAGGTATCACACAGGGGGAAGTCTAGCATTGCTAGATTTTTCTTTTTGTGTTTTTTAACCAGTTGGTTTTCCTGTGTGACCTTTTTACTCATTGTTTTAGTTTGTCGGTTGGGATATCTTGTAGACATCCTAATGTGTATGGATACCAGTTGGGTACGACAACTGTGTGTTTCCAAAAGTTAAACATTCCCCTTATGGTGTGCTGATGCCTTAAGAAGGTAGAAACATGCATGTCCACAGCTAGAAAGGTTTGGCTTTATTGGCCTGGAATTGTCCATAAATAGTCTTAAAGATAAAAGAAAAAGTCATGGGCATTCAGAATTGCCATTTAGCTGAAACACCTGATATCCTTAAGGGGTAATTTGCATATATATCCCATGTTGCCTCTGATGCAAGAGGTTTAAGGTATTACACACTGGAAAGTCTAGCTTTGCTACATTTTTCGTTTTGTGTTTTTTTAACCAGTTGTTATTCTGACTTTGCAAACATAGAAAGTCATGCAAGATATGTGAATGTGCAAAAAAAATAAATAAATAATATAAGGTGAAAGATAAGCTGAGAAGGCAAGAAATGTGGACAATGCATAAATATAGTTGCAAGTACAGAAAACTCGTAGAATAATCTCATGTTAATCAGGATTGAATAACGGAATATTTAAGGAGAGGTGAATTTACCAGAAGACAAAAGATTAATTTTGATGGCCCAGAATAGTGAACTACGTACACATTGGTTTAGAAAGTCCATTAAACATGTAGGAGAAACAGACAGATGCAGCTTTTGTAAAACATAATTGGAAACAGTCACACATCTTGATGGTGGGTGTTATAAACTAATGGCTGAAGGCCTATATACTGAAAGGCATAATAATGTGTCAAGACTTTTGCAGTGGGGATTGTGCAAACATTATAATATTGAAGTAGCTAAAAAAGATTTCAAACATGAGCCACAAAGCGTTATAGAAAGTGATGTGAAGTTCGTATCTCATGGGATCACCCATTAACAACAGTTCAAAAAATAGATGTCAGAAAACCAGATGTAGTAGTCCATGAAAAGTAGACAAACATTGCATTTATCATTGAATTTTCTACACCCAGTGATTAGAGAGAGAAACAAGGTCATAAAAAAGCATGATTTGCAGGCAGAAATGCGGGCAATGTGGACAAAGGATACCCGGACAGTTCCAGTAGTAGTAGGAGCAATGAGTCTTATAAAAAGGATTTACAATCATACTTGGACATGTTACCAGTCCATGTAACTCTGTATGAACTGCAGAAGAAGTCGATTCTGGACACATCACATGCTGAGAAGCGCACTTCTGGCTTATGTCAAAACTGACACAATACTAATGTCATGAACTTTTAATCATACTTTAACTTAGGAATGGGGTCCATTCCTGTCATGGAATAAGAAACCCAAAACTCTTGAAGAAATTAAAAAGAAAGAAACATGGTCATCCAAAACCTTATAGGCTAAGCAGTGGTCATTATGTAGGATTCTGTATAAGATCAGAGAGAGGGAGAGAAAGCTTTAAGGCATTCTGTGTAGCTCATGGAGCTCAGGCTCCTGGTTTTCTTAGTGTGGAAACATTGGAGTGTTTCATTCTAGATCATATGTTTGGATGGGACCGTGTTAAAGGGAGCATTATATTTTATTATGGTCCTAATAACAGAGGAGATGAGAGGGATGGTGATAGCATTGGTTCTGGAAAATATATTTTTGGGAATGAGATGGGCTGGGTAGAATGAGCTGGGCTGGGTAAAAGTAGTTTCTGCCAGCAGTAGATGTAGGTTGTTGAGACAGAGTTCATTGTCTGCAGAAGCACTCTGGTACCTAATAATCATGTTAGTTTTAAGGTATCATTTATGCAGTAGGTGTACAAGTGCTTGTTTTCCAAAGGTCATGATACTGTACTTTTTAGCATATCATTTTAGACCATGATCTTAGCACCTTATTTGTATCTGTTACATACCTGCATACAAATATTTCAAGCATGGATAGTTCTAGCCTGTCAGTATGCTAAAATGGTTTTGTTTGTGTCTTTCGGCTTTTCCCGGTTAGGGTTCGCCACAGCGGAACTCCGGTCGCTAATGATTGGCAGTTGATTTTTACGTACCGGCTTGCCAGACCTGACGCATAACCTTCAACAAAGGTACGCCCATTCACGCATGTCTCCATGCAGAAAACGCTCTAGTTGAGAATCGAACCGGACAGCGTCTTACTGTGAGGCGACAGTGCTACCGCAGCACCACCACCGTGGGTATAGTATGCTAAATATGGAGCTTTTTTCCCCGGGCCTCCACTGAAAATGGGCTCTTGCTCAGTGGACCTTCCCAGTAAACAAATGTCAATAAATAAATAAAATAAAAATAATAAATATTTTTAAAAACAACTTGGATTATTATTATTGGAATTACCATTTCAGTATGCTAAAATGGTAATTCCAATAATAATTATCCAAGTTGTTTTTAAAAATATTTATTATTTTTATTTTATTTATTTATTGACATTTGTTTACTGGGAAGGTCCCCTGGGCAAGAGCCCATTTTCAGTGGAGGCCCGGGGATAAAAGCTCCAATTACATATTAAATTACATTTAGCACCTGAATGGGTTAGAGTTACAAAGTTTCCAACAGTACAAAAATATAAAGAGACAATGACAAAAATGAGAAAAAAAAAATTAAACAAATAAAGTCAAGTCAGTTTTGTTACAAAGATAATGATGACTTTGATAGGTTAAAGTAGCAATGTCAAATTGTAGATGGGTTACATTTTTTTTCCATTATTAAGTTAGGAAAATGTTATGGGGTAGAAGGCCTAGGTGAGGAGAAAGGAGATGTTAAGGAGAAATTTAGGAAGAGATAGTTAATTCATCTAAAGAAGTTATAATATTATTGAGATTGGAAAGTAGGAAGAAGCAGTACTGGGGTGGGGAGGGGGGGTTATGTTATGGCACTAGTCTGGGTGGTGCAGTTACAGATCCTGTTGGAGAGGAGATGTTTGCGTAGGGCATTTTTGAAGTTAGAGGGTTGTTGTATAGGGCGGACATAATATGGAAGATTGTTCCAGGATCTGGCAATTGTCCAGCTATATAGGAGTTCACCAGCAGAAAGGTTTGGTTTGTGGATTTGTAGTAGATTCTGGTTTTCAGATCGAAGAGACCAAGGAGGAGAATAAGGAGCTGAGTGAAGGGCAGTCTTGTGGCTTGTAAATACGTTTATGGGATGTAGTAAGCTGAAGGAGTGAAAAATAATGTGGGAATTCAAGCCATTGGAGATTTCTCAGGACTATACAGTAATGGGTAGAATGATAGGTATTAGAGGCAAATTTAGTGATTTCATTATAGCAGGATTCAGGCTTTTGTTTCAGGGATGACTGGAGGTTGGTCAGTAAGGGGGCTCCATATGTTAGTTAGGGAAGAAAATAGGAGAGGGCTAATGCTTATTTGGTTGGTATGGAGAGAAATGTATTGTGCTTCTAAAGTAGACCAAGTTTTTTTATGGATTTTTGATATATTGCATTGGATATGTAACTCAAATTTTAGAATTTCATCTATAATGACACCTAATAATTTGGTACTGACTACAATTTCAAATTTTATTGAAGTCAGTGAGTGTATGTTGATGTCTTGTCTGTTAATGATGGTATTTTTTTTGAGTAAACAACATTAGTGTAGTTTTTTTGCATTTATAGGTTCATAGGTAAATACTAGGCTATCGGCCCAAGGGCCTACTTAAGCCTAGCCAACAAGGTTCCCTGGCTTACACCACCCAAGAAAGTTATTTTCCTGTGCCACTGTTGAGCAGAGACACAGAAGTGATCCCTGGGGTGTATTTCCTATTTCCCATCCACTCATCAAGATTTTTTCTTGAAGAGTGCTAATGAAGAACTTTGCATTTATGGAGAGATGTTTTTTGTGAAGCCAAGTCTCAATGGTTGTGAAAGCAGTTTGGGTCAGTTGTTGTAAAGTAGTGAGGTTAGGTGCAGAGCAGACTATCGTTGAGTCGTCTGCATACTGGACTAGGGTGGTATGGGGCAAGGCTAGGTGAAGGTTGTTTATGAATAAGTTAAAAAGAAGGGGGCCTAAGATGGATCTTTGTGGGACTCCAGTAGGGTTATGGAGGTAGGGGGAGATTGAATCTTGCCATTTGATGGCATGTTGCCTATCTGAGAGATAGCTTCTTAACCAATTTAGGGTGTGAGAAGAAAGGCCTGTGGAGGAAAGTTGAGAAAGGAGTATAGAATGAGAAATGATATCAGAAGCTTTTGAAAGGTCTAGAAATAGGGCAGATGCTTTTGAGCCAGTGTCACATATCCTGTTAATGGTGTCCATGAAGGATAGTGCTGTGGATGTGCTGTGGCCGGGTCGGAACCCATGTTGGGTGGAGGAGAGGATGTTATTGCAGAGCATATAGTTAATTCAATTGTTTTTGGACACATTTCTCAAGAATTTTAGATATTGGAGATAGAAGAGCTGTAGGTCGAAAGTTAGAAATATCAGAGGATGTACCACCTTTGTGGAGTGAAAGGATAATGGCTTTTTTCCAAACAGAAGGGGTATATGATTCTTGAATAAATCTATTAATTAAGATGCTAATGGGATATGCTACTGCATCTGCAGCTAGTTTAAGGAATTTGGCAGGCATATTGTCAGCTAAATTGGAACAAGGGGCCAGATTCAGGAAGGCTTACACGGAGTTCAAGAGCAGTGTAAGCCTCCGTGTAAGCCTCCCGATTCAGGTACAGCCCAAATCTCCGTGTAAGAGACAGCTAACACGTCTCTTACATGGACTGGGCGTGGAAATGCTCAATACCTCATTTGCAGCTCCAAGATATGCAAATGAGGTATTGGAGCGATCCACGAAGCAGAAACCAGTCCGTGTAACGGACGTGTTAGCTGCAGAAATGTACTCAGCTGACAACTGAGTACATTTCTGCAAAATCAAAAACGAGCTATGTCAGCTCCAAATAAAGGGTGCATATGTGTCATTAAGCATGCCAATGGCCAAATATGTGGCCATTGGCATGAAAAGTGTTTCAAAAATAAGTTATTTAACTTTTTTTTTTCACGGGATTTTTGTGTTTAACTGCAGCGCACACCCGCTAAACGGGTGCGCTACCTAAAACTGAAAACCGAAGCTTATAAGCCCACAATTGTGGGATTTATGTATTACATGGAATGTCAATGGAGGGACTTGCAGACTAAAAACAATATGGCCTCCGTTTAGTGGTTGTCAGGAAGCTCCGTGTAAGATATGTAACTAAGCATTACTAGGCAATCCTATGTAAATGAGGGTTACAATACTGAATCACACTGCCACAATAAGGTTTT
>NC_056739.1:1800878010-1801135452 GCF_019279795.1 Protopterus annectens | reverse complement strand
AGCATGTTTTTGCATAGAAAAAATACCTATGGAAAGTTGTTTTTCTCCAAGAGGGAAAAAGCTAGGAGGCTGAACCTCTGCAGGTGTGTAGGGTACAATCCCCCCTACAAAGGGGTAGGGCAATCCTGGTTCTGGCTTAACTGCCAGTTTCAGTATGACCGTTTATTGTTTTTAGCTTTCCCTATGCATTTCAAGCATGTTTCTGCATAGAGAAAAAATACCTGTGGAAAGTTGTTTTTCTCAAAGAGGGAAAAAGCTAGGAGGCTGAAACTCTGCAGGTGTGTAGGGTACAATCCAACCTACAAATGGGTAGGGCAATCCTGGTTCTGGCTTAACTGCCAGTTTGCAAATGACCGTTTATTGTTTTTAGCTTTCCCTATGCATTTCAAGCATGTTTTTGCATAGAGAAAAAATACCTATGGAAAGTTGTTTTTCTCCAAGAGGGAAAAAGCTAGGAGGCTGAAACTCTGCAGGTGTGTAGGGTATAATCCACCCTACAAAGGGGTAGGGCAATCCTGGTTCTGGCTTAACTGCCAGTTTCAGTATGACCGTTTATTGTTTTTAGCTTTCCCTATGCATTTCAAGCATGTTTCTGCATAGAGAAAAATACCTGTGGAAAGTTGTTTTTCTCCAAGAGGGAAAAAGCTAGGAGGCTGAAACTCTGCAGGTGTGTAGGGTACAATCCACCATACAAAGGGGTAGGGCAATCCTGGTTCTGGCTTAACTGCCAGTTTCCAAATGACCGTTTTCTGTTTTTAGCTTTCCCTATGCATTTCAAGCATGTTTTTGCATAGAGAAAAAATACCTATGGAAAGTTGTTTTTCTCCAAGAGGGAAAAAGCTAGGAGGCTGAAACTCTGCAGGTGTGTAGGGTACAATCCACCCTACAAAGGGGTAGGGCAATCCTGGTTCTGGCTTAACTGCCAGTTTCAGTATGACCGTTTATTGTTTTAGCTTTCTTTCTGCATTTCAAGCATGTTTCTGCATAGAGAAAAATACCTATGGAAAGTTGTTTTTCTCCAAGAGGGAAAAAGCTAGGAGGCTGAAACTCTGCAGGTGTGTAGGGTACAATCCACCCTACAAAGTGGTAGGGCAATCCTGGTTCTGGCTTAACTGCCAGTTTCCAAATGACCGTTTATTGTTTTTAGCTTTCCCTATTCAAGATGGCGGCTGCTAACAATGACTCTGCTGCTTTTGCAGTTATTGAAAAGGATTCAGCAGAAGGTTTTAGCCCTATTCCTACAAGAGAATTGATGGAAATTGCTGTTGGAGTGGAAGGAGCTTCACATAAGAGTGTTTCTGCTTTATCAAAACAAGATCGAGACTTGCAAGTAAGTTCTTTATTATCTTGGGCCGAGGAAATGGAGCTCAGAAGCCCCATGGACTTAAATTTACAACAGCCCTTGTTAGGGCTTCCAGCCAGCAGCTACAGCTGCCATAAGCAGCCTGCACCTCAGTTGAATGATTGCTTTATAGAAAAGGGGAATTCCCCTTCACTAATTAATGCTGCTACTGTTTCTGCAAAAGCAGAAAGAAAAAAAGTGACTAAATTGCCTTTTTTAAAATATACAGCATGTAAACATGTAAATCCACCACTAGATGGACAGGGAAGTGTACAACAACAAATGCAGAGTGATTTTCAACTTCGCAGGCCCCAGACAACAATACAAACTGGTTTCAGGGATATTAATAATGCTGGAAACTCTCATGTATGTACTGAAAAAGGAAAAAGTGTTTGGGAACTTTCCATGTTAATGAAACATCGTATGTTGCTCTGAGAGATTGCCAGTCAGTCTCAGGGCTCACTGTAACTAAGGAACAGACTAGTCTCATAGAGCAAACAGGAAAAGGGGCAAGCTTTCAGCAGAAAGCACTTTTAGTGCAAACTTCAGTTCTACAGCATGTAAACAAGGAGATAAGTGATGAGGGTTTTGTGAACCAGCAAGAACAGATAAAAGAAACTCAGTGTGAAGGGTGGACAGATGCTCAACCTCTACATATCCCTTCACTGGGACAAGGAGATATTTCGGTACAAAAAACATCTCTTGCTCAGAGTATAGCCCAGCCTAGCAACATTCCTGAAAGGGGGATAACTTCCACTTCTGCAGATATTTGGGACACACAAAATGGAAGCTCACAGAGCTTATTTTCAGGACATTGTAATATGGAGCAATTAGATAGGCCATCTTTATATTCTAAATGGAGTTCTTGTGATGATACCAGCCCTCGACTGATGGGACCATTGATGAGTGAACGACAGCCGGATGTCAGGCCGAGGATTCTGCAGGGTATGGATACCAATGGCTCGGGACAGACACCGTCACAGAAGGGAGAGGAACCGGTCAGGATGGAAGAGGGAGGTCGTGAGATCTCTTTAAAGAGAGGAGGGGAGGAACAGCAGATTTTTGGAATTCCACAGGGCAGACAATTCAAGCAGCGTCGAACTCTAGCACCTACACAGATTGAACCAGAGCCAACAATCCCTCCTTTGGGCTGCCCGGCAGAGGTAGCTGGTGGGTCCGGACGATCCTACGCTGGAGCGGCTGCGGCTATATCTCCAGGTATGGCCCCCCCACAGAGGTATAGAATAATACACAAACCCTCTATTAAAGTTCAGACAATCAATGGGCTTCCTACTAGCAGAGCGGATATTTGGAATGACTTACTGAAACCTTTGGGATTCCCTATTTCTACTATATGTGGCTTAATGCATTGGGGAAAAGAGCCCTTTGGAGAAATATATTTTGAAAGCCAGATCATGGCTCTTCGATTTCAGACATCCTTTTTGGCAAAAGGAGATTTACCAACAGTGGCAAAATACCGAATCTCAAAGGTAAATGTGCAATTTCGACGGAAGGTGACCATACATTTTCGTTCTATCCATATAGATCCGGAGCAAATAAAGGCTTACCTTTTGAGGCATGCAGACAAGGTATTGAGAGTGGAAAAGTCTATTGATGAAGCTGCAGGTGGGGCTTGGGATTGTGGATGGGTAGCGTGGGTGGACTTCAATTTGCAGGAGACCGGCCCAGTCCACATCCCGGGAGTGTGCTTTATAATGGGACATCGGGGGGTGCTGAGATATGCGGGTCAGCCCCGCTCATGTTTTTTCTGCGGGGATTTTGGACATGTTGTTTCTGACTGCCCAGACAAGAAATGCTCTAAGTGTGGTAAAAGAGACCATTTCGCAAGGGAATGTCGGGAATATTGCACACTTTGCTCCGGTCCACATCATTGGTCTCGTTGCGATGCGATGATGTCACCTGCCACTCCAGATGAAAGGCAGGAGGAGGCACCTATTATAGCAGCTCCGCTCACTGATAATGATCCACCTTTACAGGAGATACCAGCAGTCTCTAGGCCTCCACAGCTATCTGTTGATCAGATGGTGACAGAGGAACAGGGGCAGCAATCACTTGCACCTAGAAAGCCTACACTTTTACAGCAAGCAGGTGCAACAGAGTCTGACTCAAGGGAAGATTCTTTACAAGATTCCAACAGTCTAGATAATGGCATTGACCAGCTGGTGCAACATCCCATTGTACAGGAACCACAGAGGCAAGGAACGCTCCCAGATGAGGCTGAGGTTTTCCTGGTACCACTACCTCCTGAAGACGGCAGGCATTCAGATGATCAGGACAGCTTCACTGAAGACGGTCCAGCATGGCAGAAGGTTTCCAAGAAGGAACGAGCATCACGTGGGAAGGGTTCTCAGAAACCCCGCCTTACCGGTAAGCGAATAGGTAAAGGCACAGCAACCGACGATCATGGCTGATTGCACATACATATGTTGTAATGTTAACTCGATTTATTCTATGAAGAAACGCCTCATGGTTTTAGATTGGATATTGCCTTTACATTTTACTTTACTTGTTTTACTGGATACTGGGCAACTCTCTGATGCTCATGTCTTGCAGATTTCTAATATATGGGGTGGCAATTATGTTTGTTCTAAAGGTATTGAACTTCATTCTGGAATTTTGGTTTTTTATAACTCTACGGAAGTTCAGATCAGGGATGTAGTTCATATTATCCCGGGTCGGATGTTGCTCCTGGATATTAAACATCAACAGCAGTTTTATCGGGTGATTGTTCTTTATGCTTATACTGATTTGGATGAGCGATGTCGCATGTTTCGGATGATGTCTCCATTCCTTTTGACCAATTTCCCCCTGATGGTGCTTGGGGACTTCAACTCTCATTTGTTGGAAGGCCCCGCCAGCTCTAGGCGGGACATTCGCCTCTGTCACCGCCTAATGACTTCTGCTTCATTGAAGTTGGCTCCATCTCCCCAATACACTTTTCATAGAGGGGATCTACTTTCCAATATAGATTTTTGTTGGTATTCTCCACATTTGCTTTGCAAGGATGTGGAGTCTGCATTGGTATGTTTCTCTGATCATACAGCTTTGACGTATTCCTTTGGTAATGTGGCGAGAGTGACTCCTGGACGAGGATATTTCAGAATGGCCCCAGCAATTCTTAAATTGGACCTCTGGAGATGTATTATGGATGATTTGTGGCATGACCATGGAACTTTGTTACATATATATCCCTCCATTCAAGATTGGTGGCTAGATTTAAAACTTAAAGTAAAATCACGATATAAATGGTTATCTACACAATATCATAAAGAACTTAAATTGAAAACTTTTCAAACTTATGATAAATATGTTGCAGTTTTAGGTACAGATGTAAATCTTGCTTTGTTGCATTTACAGGAAATGTATGCCTTGGCCATGTCTAGAGTCACGACCCAACTCCAGCATTTAGCGTATACAATGCATGGGAAGGCGGAACATTGTCTCCCATATATTGGTAAGGGAAAGGCTAAGCGTCCGGTTCAAATGCGGGGTTTGAGAAATGATCAGGGGAGGATAGACAACACTAAGCAGGGGATGCTGCAGATAGTACACGAATATTTATTAGAACAATATGCGCCCAAACAATTACCGTCTTTGACCTGGCTTATGCCTCCAATGGCGGCTGCTTTGAAAGCTAGGATGGAAGTGGATATCACTTTGCCTGAAATAGAGGAGGCTTTGCAGCAATTGGCTAAACGGGAAACAGCTCCTGGGTCTGATGGTATTCCGTATACCTTTTACACTATACTGCCTCCTGCATGTCTCAATATGCTTGTACTTCTTTTTAATGAATGGTTGCACCAGGGGTTTGTTCATGGTAAGGCTTTGCACTCCATTATTCATTTTATATGGAAAAAGGGAGACAGGACGTCATTGACCAATTGGCGACCAATTGCCCTCTGCAATACCGATTACAAAATTTTTACTAAGGTGTTGCAGATGCGGTTACGCAAGATATTGCCACATATAGTTGAAACGGGGGTTTACGGCATTCCAGGTCGGTCTATTTTTGAAGTTTTGCATGTTATTAAACAGCTTTCTGGTTATATACAACAGCAGTCTTCCGCCCTTCTTGTAACGGCGGATATTACAAAAGCGTTTGATAATGTTTCTCATGATGCCTTGGCTGGGATTCTTCGTTTATATGGCTTTGGCCCAAAATTTCGACAGTGCCTTCAATCTCTGCATCGACACTCCACTGTCACTCCAGTCATTAATGGCTGGATTGGTACTCCTGTTTTACTTAGGTCAGGAATACGGCAAGGGTGCCCCCTTAGTGCTTTTTTATTGGTCTTGGTAGTGAGTGCTGCCCTCTTTCAATTTCGTAGACGGCTGCTCATGCCCCCACACTCTTTTAACTGCATGGGGGTAGCAACTCCCAGGATTTTCTCATATGCTGATGATATAGTCTATATAGCTGAAGACTTTGATACATATCAACAGCAGTTTCAAAACACGCTAGTGCCCCTGCTTAATGACGTAGGGCTCTCTCTGAATATGACAAAGTCGGAGGGTTTTAGTAAAATTGTTCAGCCTACTTTGCTTGTTTCAGATGTACGATTTAATTCGGTGGGGGTCACCATTTTGGGAGTCCCTTTTGGCACCTCCACTTTTGTAGAGGAACGGTGCCAGCTTTCACTGCAGAAAGCTGTGGCTCAAATGCAATATTGGGCTACTTTCTCACTGACATATTTTAAGCGAGCATATCTTTTGAATGTATTTTTTCTTGGTAGACTCATACACATCTTTATGGTGTATTTTTTCCCATTAAAATGGATGACAAACACTTTAAAACATTGCTTTAATTTTTTCTGGTGTGCGAAAATTAACCCAGTACGGAGAGGGATTGTCTATTCCCCCATGCACCGGGGGGGAGTTGGACTTCATCATCCCATTCTATTCTTGCATATTTTACATTTACATTTTATATGGACACACTTGACGAAAAGGGCCGATTCCATTGTGGGGGCTCTGACTTATGCAGCAAACTTTTTGTTTTGGGATAAAATGATGCAAGGGAAGAGAATGAGGGGGATTGAAAGTGTGGAATTACAAGATATACAGATTATGGCAATGCGCTTTCGCATTTCCACCCTTCCCATTATCTTATCACATAGGGAGTGGTTTGCACACACTTTAGATACACATATTCGGGTTAATGGTTATGCAGGATACTCCATGTTTCAGATACATGGTTTGTGTCGACGTCGAACACGATACAAGGGGATCCCACAGTGGGCTGATCTAATTTGGAGGGCATCATTAGATAAACTGCCAGTCAGGGCTTCTTTGCCATTTCGAGCAGTTGAGGATGCAGTTTGTCCTAGACCAGGATGTACGGTCCCAGAGGACTCCATGCATGTCTTTATGACATGCCCTAGAGCGACGCTTTTCTGGGAACAAATAAGCCTGCACTTCCAGGTTCCACTATTATTCCCTTTGACGATGAATAAAATTTTATATGGGGACTATGGCTGTTATTGGACGGCGGGTGTAGAGACAGCTGATTTTTTCCTCCTCTCCTCTATGTATCTTCTATGGAATGCTAGGTGTCACGAAAATAGGACGAAAGGCCTATATCCTATTACCATAATGATGAAGAAATTGAAGGTATGGTTACATCAACACAATTATTCGCATATGTTTGTTCCTTAATTTATAATTTAGAACTTGGGTATAAAGCTCTGATGAATGTACATTTTTCACTTTTTTCTTTCCTTACATTGAATTTGTTAACTATATTGGTTTTCTTTGATATTCTATAACTTACCCATTCCATTAAAAAGTAAGGATTGCGCCTTTTCACAATAATATACATAATATTGTATAAAATTGAAAGAGATTATTTATTTTTTATGCTTTTTATTGCTTAACTAAACCCTTGTTTGATATGTAATTGAATTTCTTGTTCTTGTGTTTGAATTTTAATAAAAACGGATTACACTCCCTATGCATTTCAAGCATGTTTCTGCATAGAGAAAAAATACCTATGGAAAGTTGTTTTTCTCCAAGAGGGAAAAAGCTAGGAGGCTGAAACTCTGCAGGTGTGTAGGGTACAATCCACCCTACAAAGTGGTAGGGCAATCCTGGTTCTGGCTTAACTGCCAGTTTCCAAATGAGCGTTTACTGTTTTTAGCTTTCCCTATGCATTTCAAGCATGTTTTTGCATAGAGAAAAAATACCTATGGAAAGATGTTTTTCTCCAAGAGGGAAAAAGCTAGGAGGCTGAAACTCTGCAGGTGTGTAGGGTACAATCCACCCTAGAAAGAGGTAGGGCAATCCTGGTTCTGGCTTAACTGCCAGTTTCAGTATGACCGTTTATTGTTTTTAGCTTTCCCTATGCATTTCAAGCATGTTTCTGCCTAGAGAAAAAGTACCTGTGGAAAGTTGTTTTTCTCCAAGAGGGAAAAAGCTAGGAGGCTGAAACTCTGCAGGTGTGTAGGGTACAATCCACCCTACAAAGGGGTAGGGCAATCCTGGGTCTGGCTTAACTGGCAGTTTCAGTATGACCGTTTATTGTTTTTAGCTTTCTTTTTGCATTTCAAGCATATTTCTGCATAGAGAAAAATACCTATGGAAAGTTGTTTTTCTCCAAGAGGGAAAAAGCTAGGAGGCTGAAACTCTGCAGGTGTGTAGGGTACAATCCACCCAACAAAGGTGTAGGGCAATCCTGGTTCTGGCTTAACTGCCAGTTTCAGTATGACCGTTTATTGTTTTTAGCTTTCCCTATGCATTTCAAGCATGTTTCTGCATAGAGAAAAAATACCTGTGGAAAGTTGTTTTTCTCCAAGAGGGAAAAAGCTAGGAGGCTGAAACTCTGCAGGTGTGTAGGGTACAAACCACCCTACAAAGAGGTAGGGCAATCCTGGTTCTGGCTTAACTGCCAGTTTCCAAATGACCGTTTATTGCTTTTAGCTTTCCCTATGCATTTCAAGCATGTTTCTGCATAGAGAAAAATACCTGTGGAAAATTGTTTTTCTCCAAGAGGGAAAAAGCTAGGAGGCTGAAACTCTGCAGGTGTGTAGGGTACAATCCACCCTACAAAGGGGTAGGGCAATCCTGGGTCTGGCTTAACTGGCAGTTTCAGTATGACCGTTTATTGTTTTTAGCTTTCTTTTTGCATTTCAAGCATATTTCTGCATAGAGAAAAAATACCTATGGAAAGTTGTTTTTCTCCAAGAGGGAAAAAGCTAGGAGGCTGAAACTCTGCAGGTGTGTATGGTACAATCCACCCTACAAAGGGGTAGGGCAATCCTGGGTATGGCTCAACTGGCAGTTTCAGTATGACCGTTTATTGTTTTAGCTTTCTTTTTGCATTTCAAGCATATTTCTGCATAGAGAAAAAATACCTATGGAAAGTTGTTTTTCTCCAAGAGGGAAAAAGCTAGGAGGCTGAAACTATGCAGGTGTGTAGGGTACAATCCACCCTACAAAGGGGTAGGGCAATCCTGGTTCTGGCTTAACTGCCAGTTTCAATATGACCGTTTATTGTTTTTAGCTTTCCCTATGCATTTCAAGCATGTTTCTGCATAGAGAAAAAATACGTGTGGAAAGTTGTTTTTCTCCAAGAGGGAAAAAGCTAGGAGGCTGAAACTCTGCAGGTGTGTAGGGTACAATCCACCCTACAAAGGGGTAGGGCAATCCTGGGTCTGGCTCAACTGCCAATCTCAGTATGACCGTTTATTGTTTTTAGCTTTCCCTATTCAAGATGGCAGCTGCTAACAATGACTCTGCTGCTTTTGCAGTTATTGAAAAGGATTCAGCAGAAGGTTTTAGCCCTATTCCTACAAGAGAATTGATGGAAATTGCTGTTGGAGTGGAAGGAGCTTCACATAAGAGTGTTTCTGCTTTATCAAAACAAGATCGAGACTTGCAAGTAAGTTCTTTATTATCTTGGGCCGAGGAAATGGAGCTCAGAAGCCCCATGGACTTAAATTTACAACAGCCCTTGTTAGGGCTTCCAGCCAGCAGCTACAGCTGCCATAAGCAGCCTGCACCTCAGTTGAATGATTGCTTTATAGAAAAGGGGAATTCCCCTTCACTAATTAATGCTGCTACTGTTTCTGCAAAAGCAGAAAGAAAAAAAGTGACTAAATTGCCTTTTTTAAAATATACAGCATGTAAACATGTAAATCCACCACTAGATGGACAGGGAAGTGTACAACAACAAATGCAGAGTGATTTTCAACTTCGCAGGCCCCAGACAACAATACAAACTGGTTTCAGGGATATTAATAATGCTGGAAACTCTCATGTATGTACTGAAAAAGAAAAAAAGTGTTTGGGAACTTTCCATGTTAATGAAACATCGTATGTTGCTCTGAAAGATTGCCAGTCAGTCTCAGGGCTCACTGTAATGAAGGAACAGACTAGTCTCATAGAGCAAACAGGAAAAGGGGCAAGCTTTCAGCAGAAAGCACTTTTAGTGCAAACTTCAGTTCTACAGCATGTAAACAAGGAGATAAGTGATGAGGGTTTTGTGAACCAGCAAGAACAGATAAAAGAAACTCAGTGTGAAGGGTGGACAGATGCTCAACCTCTACATATCCCTTCACTGGGACAAGGAGATATTTTGGTACAAAAAACATCTTTTGCTCAGAGTATAGCCCAGCCTAGCAACATTCCTGAAAGGGGGATAACTTCCACTTCTGCAGATATTTGGGACACACAAAATGGAAGCTCACAGAGCTTATTTTCAGGACATTGTAATATGGAGCAATTAGATAGGCCATCTTTATATTCTAAATGGAGTTCTTGTGATGATACCAGCCCTCGACTGATGGGACCATTGATGAGTGAACGACAGCCGGATGTCAGGCCGAGGATTCTGCAGGGTATGGATACCAATGGCTCGGGACAGACACCGTCACAGAAGGGAGAGGAACCAGTCAGGATGGAAGAGGGAGGTCGTGAGATCTCTTTAAAGAGAGGAGGGGAGGAACAGCAGATTTTTGGAATCCCACAGGGCAGACAATCCAAGCAGCGTCGAACTCTAGCACCTACACAGATTGAACCAGAGCCAACAATCCCTCCTTTGGGCTGCCCGGCAGAGGTAGCTGGTGGGTCCGGACGATCCTACGCTGGAGCGGCTGCGGCTATATCTCCAGGTATGGCCCCCCCACAGAGGTATAGAATAATACACAAACCCTCTATTAAAGTTCAGACGATCAATGGGCTTCCTACTAGCAGAGCGGATATTTGGAATGACTTACTGAAACCTTTGGGATTCCCTATTTCTACTATATGTGGCTTAAGTTCACTGAAATGAAAGGCTTACCACACAACCATGAGAGTTAATAGTGCATGTCTGTGTGTCTTTCTGTTTGTCTGCTGTATATATTTTTTTACACACACACACACACACACGCACACACATATATATATTTATATATATATATATATATATATATATATATATATATATATACACACACACACACACACACACACACACACACACACACACACATATATATATATATATATATATATATGTCCATCTAGCTTTAACCAAAGGTTGCTTAGCATCAACTGGGATACACTAAAATCACTCCCCTTGATGAGGCAGTTGAGTTCTTCAACTCAACCTTCCTCAGCATACTAAACAATCTCGCTCCCCTTAGACAAAAGAGAGTAAAGACTAACCATGCCAGCTGGCTAACAAGATCCACTAAGGATCTCATGAAACGTAGGGACAAATCATGGAAAATCTAGCAAAAAAAAACAAAAACCCATATGACCTTGCCCAATACAAACTGCTCTGAAACCAGGTTAAGTGCCTAGTACTACAAAACAAAGAACTCTACCTTACATTACAAAATCAACACAAGCAAAATGCAAAGAAATTCTGAAGCTCTGTCAACTCTTTATTAAACCCAGGCTCTAGTAATAATCCTTGCCCACACCCAAATAAAATACCCATTGCAATTGCTGCAACCTTCATCTCCTATTTCATAGATACTATAGCCAGTCTAACCGCTACCATTCCCAAGACCAACTTGTCCACCACAGACCTCTCCACAGCTAACACCGGTACACCCCCTATTCCCAACTTTACTCTGTCACCTACACCCACCTCAACTATTAAAAAATTTCTTCTAAAACACAAACAACGCACAAATGCTCCTGACAATATACCCACCAAACACCTGCAAATCTCAGCCAACTCAATCGCTTAACCTATCAGCATATTTCTCAACAGATCTATCAAAGAATCCTATATGTCCATCATCTGGAAAAAAGCTTATATCCTCCCATCATAGACACCACCAACTTCCGCCCCATTGCTATACTATTACCCATCTCTAAGATTCTGGAAAAATGTATTCATTCTCAACTTCTTCACCATCTGACTCACAACCACATCCTCTCCCCCACCCAACACGGACTTAGGCCAGGACATAGTACATAGTCAACTGAGCCCATGATGCTGGTAAAATCATATCTTCACTATTTCTTGATCTTTTGAAAGCTTTCTATACTATACCCCACTCTCTTCTTTTAACAAAACAGTCTAACATAGGTACCTCACCTCAAACTCTAAACTGGTTCACTAATTACCTCACTTACAAGCAACAATGAACTAAATGGCAGAAATCTTACTTCCCTTTCCTAAACACCACCACTGGTATTCCTCAAGGCTCCATTTTAGGCCCACTTTTGTTTAGCATATTTATCAATAACTTCCACACCACACTCTCTCAAGGCTCAGTCATCCAGTACGCAGATGACTCCACTATCATTTGCACTGCAAACAACTCCTCAGCATACCTATCAACTGTTTCTGACTTTCAGGGGCGTGCCTGATTTTGACTCAGATTTTAGCTCTGTTCCTCCTAATCCCTCCTAAAACTAGTGACTTTTGGAGGAAAGGTGGTGAAGTACACTTAATGAATAATGACAATGACTAATTAAGAGCTATAGACTTCTTTTATTTAAAAAAAATGTATACTGATTCATATGCTCATATTCTGTCAATGTCTCAAGTTAATAGCACTAAAAGTGTCCCTGATTTTTTTCTGGATTTGTCCCTGATTCTGTTGAAATTTGCCCCTGACTGGTTGAGAGCTATACTCCTCTGAACTACACCAACTCACCCAAACGCCCTCACCTCCACCGAAATTTGTATGTCTAATAATCGGGTCTATATTACAAGATAGAAACACCAAAAGAGCGAACGCTCTTTAATCAAATGCTAATATCCAAAACCACACAATACTGAACGTACGGAACAGCGATTTTTTTTTCCCCCAGGGAAAAAAAATGCTGCTCAAAAAAAAAATAAAAATAAAAATCCAAAGACAAAATAATCCCCCCCTACTTAAATATAACAACTCCGAGATCGCACCACAGTGGAGGAAAGGGCAAAGTCCCTGAGAAAAAAATTGCTGTTTCATACCTTTGATATTGTATGCTTTTGAGTATTAGCGTTTGGTTAAAGAGCATTTGCTCCTTTGGTGTTTTGATCTTCTGATATAAACCCTAATAATCATCTTGCCCTGAACCCCAACAAAACCAGACTATAAATCTTTGCCCCCAAAAAGTCCACACCCCTACAAAAAGAGAACTTCACTATTCAATCCCTAAATGGTACCACCATCAACATTGTACCTAGCACAAAACTCCAAGGTGTCATTATGGATAAAAACCTCACATTCAACCTGCACATCCAGTCCAATGTCAAAAAGACCCATCAAAAGCTTGACACTCTCTACAGACACAAACTTCTACTCAGTGCATCAGCCCAACTTTCCTTTGCCTATTCATTTGTATTACTCTCTCTTTTATACGGTGCCCCCCTCCTCACCAACATTCAGTCCTCTCTAAAAGTCCAAACTAGACTCACACTACAACAAAATTGCTAACTTTGTAACTAATGCCTCCTACTCATCCCACCACTGCTTATATTACACAATTTTTTATTTACACAACCTAAAATGGCTTGAACTCCCCAACTATCTCACCTTTATCCAACTACAGCTCATAAACTCATTCATAATCCATTCATGTGCCCTGCTCTAGCTTCTAAACTTACTTTATACCATCCTAACAGACCACTCCAATTCAACAGCCAACTGCTCATAAATGCAGAAGAACCCAAACTTTCGGCTGGCCAGATGCGTTACTCCTTTACCATAGCAAAACTATGGAACTCCCTCCCCCAACACTTAGATTCCCCCCACTCAGTAACCCCCTTCAAGACATCTCTGAAACAACACCTCTCCTCATCTTGGCTGTGCACATGTGCTAACACCACATCTCATATAACCTAACTTTAACCATCACAACTATTCTCACCCCCAGACAGGAATCTATCCCTCCAGCGTGTTCTGTTTATTGTGGTGACAAGGTTTAGGTCCCTAGAGCATGTAGCTTGGGGGGATTGGGATTTCTTTAGGTGTAGCATGTCCAACAGCTCTGGGTTTGACATAGCTTTATATATTAGGCAGAGATCACCTCGGAGTAAGCGATATGCTACGGAGTAAAGCTGGAGATTTTTGAGGCGGTCAGTATAGGGCATTTGTTTGAGGCCAGTAATCCTCTTTGTGAGGTACTTCTGTGACCTTTCCAGCTGCTGCAGATGTCTTGTGAGGTACATTCCAAAAGGGGCATTGTACTCTATAATGGGTCTAATGAGTGACGAGTAGAGGGGAACAATGACCTCTTTTTTCCTGGATGAGAACCCTTTTATGATAAGGTGTGCCACGTAGAAGGACTTCCTGACTACTGTGGCGATGTGACTATCAAAGGAGAGACTACTGTCCACCTGGGTCCCAAGGTCTCTTATCACGCATTCGGTGTTAAGTAGATTGCTGCCTATGTGATAGTTCGTGGGTACAGAGTTTTTACCAAAGGGGATGACATTGCACTTTTTGGCAATGAGCTTGAGGCCATGGCTCTGACATCAGGCATCTGTCTCAGTGAGGCCCTTCTGTAGGATGTCCACATCATTTGGGGACTTGACTATGGCTCCTAGTTTGCAGTCATCTGCAAACTTCATCAGCCAGAGGCCTTCTGTGTTAGCCTGTAATTCAGAGAAGTAGATACCAAACAGGAGAGGTCCCAGGACGGAACCCTGTGGCACTCCACTTGTC
The DNA here is from genome assembly GCF_019279795.1 of Protopterus annectens. Lineage (NCBI taxonomy): Eukaryota > Metazoa > Chordata > Ceratodontiformes > Protopteridae > Protopterus > Protopterus annectens. Next base: position 1,801,120,995 of record NC_056739.1, on the reverse strand, counting down.
ACTGCATTGAGGTCAGATTTGGAGTCTGCAATTTTTACAGTGTGGGTTCTGTCAGTGAGCCAGTTGGCAACCCATCTTGTGACGTAGGAATTTATACCTAGTTTAGTGAGTTTAGCTATAATTCCAGAATGAGGGATGGTGTCGAAAGCCTTGATGAGGTCAAGATAGGCAGTGTGAACTACCTTACCATCATCCACGGCTTTGGTGACTGCCTCAAAGAAGTCAATCAGGTTCAGGAGGCATTATCTGCCTTTCATAAACCCGAACTGGTTGGGATCCAGAGTTTGGAGATTACCAATGTCTTTGTTTATGAGTTCCATGATGATACGTTCCATGGCCTTGCAGACCAGGCTCGTCAGGCTAATAGGTCGATATTTCTCGGGATCAGTGATGGCTCCCCCTTTGTGGAGTGGGATAACTGCTGCTGTACTCCATTCAGTGGGCACAAAGCCTGATGTGAGGCTATTGTTAAACATGGTGCTTAAGTGGGGAGCCAGTTTGTGTAAAACACAGCCTGGGATGTTGTCCAGTCCCATGGATGCTGTGTTTTTGGCTTTAGAGAGTGCAGCTTTTACCTGCGTAGTTGTGATTACAGGGACTTTGCATTCTTCCTGTACAGATATGGGTCCTTTAGGGGGTGAGAGGGGGGTAAAGTTAGCACCGAACCGATCTGCCAGGATGTTGGCAATATCAGTTGATTTGTAATTTTCATGCCTCTGTGCTGTAACTCAGAGCAGATCTGGGTGTTGCCATCTAGATTCTTGACATAGCTATAAAATGCTTTGTGGCTGTCCTTGGATTTAGTGGCAATTTTGTTTTCATAGCTAGCTTTGGATGATCTTATAAGAGATCTCAGCTTCTTACTGAAGCTGACCAGGGAGCTCCTCCACTCATGGGATTTTACTCTCTTTTGCAACAGTTTCTTCCTTCTGTTGTACAGTTGGTTTATGGCAGGGGACCACCAGATTGGCTTCCTTTTTTTGGAGGATAGAATCTTGGTTCTGTTTGGGATAGCACAATCCATGCACTCATGTAAGTGCTTATAGAGTGCATTTGTGTAAGATTCAGCAGTTGTAACTGTATTGTCCATCTGCATGGGTGTCATGAAGTTCACCACTTCTGTCTTAAGAAGCATGAAGTTGGCTTTGTCGAAATTTTTTACTGTGGTTTCCTTAATGGGGGGTGGGGGCGGGATGTGGATATCAAGGGTGATAAGCTTATGGTTGGATCGGACCAACGAGCAGTTAACTTTATTTTATTTATTATTTTATTTTACATTTGTTGACCGGGCTGGTCCAGCTGGATTCATGTCCATTTTCAGCAGAGGCCCGGGGAGAAAAGCTCCAAGTGAGGTACATTAAACATTGAACATTATTCATTAAAAGCATTTAACAGTAAAAAAAGTTACACATATAGTTCAGAGAAGAAAAAAATATTTTTTACAGTGTTTGCAATAAGCAAAATAAGAACATCATGGGGAAAAATCGTATTCCAATTTAGTAGTAAGTTTTTGAAAAGATTAGTAGCAAGATAAGTGAGAGTTCTGGGAGCAGAATGCTAGCTAGTCAGGGTTTGAGCAGGGGCAGAGCCAGTGAGTTAGGAGGTGAGTTTTGAGTTGGGATTTGAAGCTAGGAAGAGTAGAGAGAGCAGTGAGGTTGGAAGGAAGGGAGTTCCAGGCTTTTCCAATTGTGTTGGAGAACAAAGAATCACCTGCTAAGTTGTTGGATTTACAGGTAGATATTAGAAGTTTGTTAGAGGAACGCAGGCTTTTGAGATTACAATAAGGGCTAATGAGAGTTGTGAGTATAGGGGTGCTGGTAGGTTTGTAGAGGATTTTATGGGCTAAAGAGAGCTGGTGAAATAAGATGAGATTATGCAGTTCTAGCCATCCCAGTTGTTTTAAGTTTAGGCAGTGGTGAGTTCTAAAGGTAGAGCCAGAGGCAAATCTGGCAATACTGTTGTAGGCAACAGTTAGTTTGGAGAGGTTAGTTTTGGACAGATATGTATAGATGAGGGAGGCGTACAGTAGGGTAGAAATCAAATGGGTATGTGCTATGGAAGTTCTGGCAAGTGGTGTAAGAAATGGTTTAATTTTAAACAAGGAGCCAAGTTTTCTGTTGACGAGTTTTATTGTGCTGTTAATGTGAGAGTCAAAGCATAGGTTGTTGTCTATCTCTACTCCGAGGAGCTTGGTGGAGGGGTCAGAAGATATGTAGGTGCCATTATTAGAGAAGACAGAGAAATTGAGTGGAGAGGATTTTTGGGTGGGGGAGAAAAGTAATAGTTTGGTTTTCTTGGGGTTTAAGATTAGGCATCTGTTTAAGAACCATTTTTCAACATTTTGTAAAGTCTGTTGGGTGAGAGAGTGCAATTCAGAGGGGGATGTGGCAGAACAAATCAAAGTAGAATCATCAGCTTATTGTATACAGGTAGGAGAGGACAGACTGGTATGTAGATCATTGATGAAGATTGAGAACAGAAGGGGGCCCAGTATTGATCCTTGGGGGACTCCAAGGGTAATAGGTAGTGGGCTGGATAAGCTGTTTTCCCAGCTCACTGCCTCTTGTCTGTTAAGAAGATATGATTTGAACCATTTTATTGCACCAAAGTCAAGAGCAAAAGTTTTAAGTAAGTTTAAAAGTATCTGGTGGTTGACCATTTCAAAAGCTTTGGGTAGGTCAATAAAGAGAGCAGAGGTTAGTATGTTATTGTTCCGGTTTTTGTTGATACAGTCAGTAAAGGAAAGAAGGGCAGAGGTGGTGCTGTGGTAAGGCCTGAAGCCATGTTGACAGTCAGCTAGTAGGTTGTGGTTTAATAGGTGTTTAAGAAGTTGTTTTTGGATGCATTTCTCCATGATTTTAGCTAAGGGGGAGAGTAAGGCTATGGGACGGTAGTTTGAGAGTTCTGTAGAGGTCCCTCCTTTATGCAGGAGAATGATATGTGCAATTTTCCAAAGTGAAGGAATGCAGCCTTCAACAATGGTTTTGTTAATCAGAATGGAAATGGGATAGGCTAATGGATTGGCTGCAATTTTTAGATACTCAGCTGGTAAACGGTCAGCAGAAGGCGAGGAGATTTTAAGTTTGTGGAGAACAGAATGAATAACTGAAGTGGGTACAGGTTGCAGTTGAAAGGTGGAAATGGAAGTGTTAGTAGAGGGGGACTGAGAGGAGATATTAGGGGCTAGTTGGTTAGCTAGAGACTGGACAGTTTCAGTGAAGAAGGTATTGAAGGTATCAGCAGTTTGTTTCGGGTTGTTTTTGGAAGTGCCTGGGGGTGGGGTGTCATTGTGGCCAGGCTTTAGAAGAGAGTTACACCTGCCCAGAACTTTTGCGGATTATGTTGGTTGGTTTGCTGTAAACGGCAGTAATAGTTTCTTTTATCCAGTAGTACAGCTTTTTTAGTGGAGTTTCATATTTGTCTAAAGATCTTCAGGTATGGAACACTGGTCACTCATGTTGGTAATGACTAGGTCTAGGATATTGTTGCCCCTGGTGGGGATGTGGATAAGCTGATCTAGGGCATTGGAGTTTATGAATTCCAGAAAGCGTTGAGCTAAGGAGTTGGTACACAAGTAGTTTTCCCAGTTAATGGTGGGGTAGTTGAAGTCGCCCATTATTAGGGTGTTTGGCTGAACCCTAATATTTTCCAGTACATAAAGATAAGAGGAGTGGGAATCCTGGGGTATGCTGGGGGATCTGTAGCAAGCTACAATTTGGATTGCAGTTTTGCCCAGAGTTAGTTGCACTTGGATAACCTCGGATGCATTATGCTGAGCAACTAGCCTGGAGGTGTGGATATCCTTAATGAATATGGACACACCTCCGCCTTTGGTGTTTCGGTCCAGGTTACATGGCCGAAAAGTGTGGTATGAGTTATAGCCTGGTAGTGCAGGGGTGCTCTCTGGAGCCTTGAACCAGGTCTCAGTCACTGCACAGATATCGATGTTCTCCATTTTAAGGAGTGCCTTGAGTGAGTGCATTTTGAGATTTAGACTTCTAGCATTGAGTAGCATTACCTTCAGTTTTTGTTTGCCTGTTCCTGTTATGGTGGTGAATTTGTTATTTGAACCCTGCCTAAAAAAGGCACTATAGGGGCAGCAAGAGCCTTAGCCAGTATCCGGAATTCCAGGGGCGACAGGTGCAGGCCATCTGTGGCAAAGCATCATGGTCTGTCGACCATGTCATCCCAAGCAGACAGATACTGGATCCCCTCAAAATGACACCAGAAGCTTAACCAATTGAAGTCAATCATTTTGTCCTTGTACAGCGGTATCATTCTGGGCGATGGCAGAATGCTACTCAGGGCTAGGGTCATACCTGCCTGGGATACAAGATCGGAGAGCTCTTCCATGTCTCTTTTCATGTAGTCCAGGGAGGTACGTCTCAAGTCATTCACACCAACATGGACAATGACAGAGTCATATTTGTACTTGGTGTGGAGTGACCTGAGTGCGTGGGTTATGTGGCAGATTCTGGCACCTGAAAGGCAGCTGACAGTAACCTTCTCCTTGTCTAGCCTGGTGAGTGGGACATCAGTGTGCCTGACTATAGAGTCACCTATGACTAGTGTGTTGGGTACATTGTTTTGACTTATTGGCTGTGGTTGAGTGGCACACTGAGTCTGTGGGCTATGCGTCATTTGGGTTGTGTTGGGGGATAGAGGTTGCTTGCGTTTCTGCTTTGGAGGTCTATGTTGTTTAGACAGATTATTATTGAGAGCCTCTGCGAATGTTTTTGTGTTACTGTGTGTGGATTTTGGTGGTGTAGATTTAGTGAGACTATGTGATGAGTGTGGTGTGGTGCAAATGTTTACCTTCTCCTCATGACTGTCAAGTTCAGTCTTGGTTAAAGAGAGCTTTACCTCCTGTTTGGCTAGATAAGTGCATTTCTCACAGGTTGTAGTGTTGGGTGGTAGGAGGAGAGGGTTGTCAGTGTACATGAGGCAATTTCTACATTGCCTCAAGATGCCCAGATTCATCAGATAGACAGGAGAGAACACTGGGAGCTGACCCTTGGACATGTTCATGGTTCATGGTTCATGGATTAGTACTAAGCTAACTGCCCTTGCGAACCATTTTAAGCCTAGCCAATTATCCCTTGGGAGGCTCAAACCCTGCACCTTGTGTTTATAAGGCAAATGCCTTAACCATTAGGCCACCCTCCCAATTTTCCTCTAGATAAGTGAGGAAAGTGAGTACAAGACCTGTTTTTCTCTAAGCAAGTGAGAAAAGTAAGTACAAAAACTGTTTTCCTCTAGGTAATGAGGAAGATAGAGTGCTATAGTAATTAGTAGCTTATTTAGTGCTTACAAGTTCTGAACAAGTGCTGAGCATGAATAAGCAAATTTAAGTGCTAAAACTAAGAATCTGTATCTGCACTAGACGAGTTATAGGACAGAAAGAAGTGCAAATGCAGGCTTTCAAATCAGAAAGTTGAGAGATATCGAAGAGATTGCCCAAATGGCCAATAACTACAATTTCTGGGCCAGAACCACTCCTTATGTGGTAGACAGGTTACCTAGTGCTTACCACTTCCACTGATAAGCTAGAAGGCTTCCCTCCAACACAGAAAGGCTTGGGGTCCTCAGAAGCTTACATACAGTCCTGGATACAGCAAATCTGTATCTGGAACACTAGTTACAGGAAATGTAGGAAACAGGCTTACAGTTTTTTTTTTTTGTTACAGAAAAGTAGTAAAAACAGTAGTAAAAAACAAGTCACATGCAGTGCAAGCTAGCACACTTGAGTATGCAGCAATATAGACCAAACACAGTTTAAAAAATGCAATTAAATTAAAAAGGACTAAAGCCAAGTGCAGAAAGAGTTTATTAGGTAGAATGTGGTAAAAAGATAGGACTGGGGGAGTGTCCCAGATCAAATCTACAGTGGGGCAAGCAACTGCAAAAGCCACCAAATTTAAATAGGGAGTGTGGGTGGGACAAAACAGTTTCAACAGAGATCTAAGCAACAACTAACAGTACAAACTTTAAAACCAAAATAATATTCTCAGCTCTGTATATTTGCCGATCAGTCTCTCAGAACAGTGAGAAAACAGTTTCAACACAGATCTAAGCAACAATTAAACTCTATAACCAAAAAAATATACTCAGCTTTGTATAATTGCAGATAATCTGTAAGGCAGTCTCTCAGAACACAGGTTCCAGCAATTTAAATGCAGCTGTTACTATACCGACTGAAGACACAGCAGAAAATGGGGGTGGGGTGGGGAAAACAGTTCATGACCTGTAAACACAAAACAATGATATGCTGGGTATTATTTTCCAAACAGTAACACTCCAACAGAACGCACTGCAGTGTAGAAACCACTATAACACATTAACAAGGTGTAGCACATTTTCTTGCTATTTAGCAGGTCAGGGGGACTATTGTTCTAAAAAATAAAGGTCAAGGAATGGGCCTAGGATCTCAAAGCTAAGAACAAACTATCTAGATTCCGAGATTACTAGACCAATTTTTGTTACATGTACAATTACAATATAATAAAAATCCTAGTCATTTAATGAAAATATCACTATAAATTACTTCCAAACTCATTTATTCAATATCTGTTCTTATTCAGAGGGGATCTCCTTTTAGTGTATCATTTAGTACACTTATCTCATACAGCAACATTCCTGACTGCAGACAAGTCAAGAGATATGAAATGGTCTAATGTTCTGAAACTCCTAATTAGTGTGTCTTTCTGTTTGTCTATATATGTCTATTTTATATATAAATATATATATATATATATATATATATATATATATATATATATATATATTTATGTATAAATATATATATATATATATATATATATATATATATATATATATATATATATATATATATATACACATATATATAAAAGTTGGAAGGTGTAGGACGCAGGGGGGCTTAGCCCCTTGATCTTTTTTAATTTTATGTTTTTCTTTGGAGTTATGATGTGAGTTTAGACAAATTGGTTTTGATCAGTTGAGTTTAGATATTCTGTCCTTTAGATCAAAAGACATACAGACACACATACACACATAATATATATTATAGAAGGGCATATTGAGGAGAGAATAATATTAAGGCAGAGTGGGTCAAAAGGAAGGGATAATACCAGCGACATGCCCCCTTGAGGCATATGCTTATACAGACAGATTATTAAGGAGCAATGCAAAAGAAAGTATAAAATCAGGCATACATAAAAATCCTGATGATAAAATCAGGCATCCACAAAATTCCTGATAATAAAATCAGACATGCACAAAAATCCTGATGATAAAATCAGGCATACACAAAAATCCTGAGGAACAATATAAGAAAGAATTTAAATTTAATTCTGAATGGCTAGTAGTGAAGGAAGGGGAAGTTGTAACTATTACCTGGGTTAAAGGGAATGAAGGCATGTGAAAGGGGCAAGTTGATAAAGAGTTCTGGTGGTATATGTCAGAAGTCTTTCAATAAACCTCCTTTCGGTCTGTTGAGCTCCTTCCACAGGTTTACTTATCCAGAAACAACCAAGAACATTAAAACTCATTACCCCTTTCCCCTTCTGTAATGGTGCATTCAAGAACAATGTCATACCTGATTTTTAAAATGGGAAACAATATTAAGAAAATTTTGGACTATAAAAAAGAAGTGAAGACAAACAGGAAATTAGTTAAAAATAGAAGTCTAAAATGTGGTACTTGTAACCAATGCAAATTCATGTCGGACGAGCTAACAATCAACTTAAACAATGAATTGAAAAGCAGTGTGAATAGTAAGTTAGGTAATTGCATCAGCAAATTAGTCATTTATCTAAGTATATGTCAAAAATGCTCTAGTTTTTACGTTGGTAAGACAGAGAGACAACTTAGGAAAAGAATTTACGATCACACATACAGTATAAAAACAAAGGACATGAACAATGCACTATATAAGCACATTTTTTATGAAGGAGAGGACCATCATTTTAAATGTATTATTTTAGAAATACTCAAAACAGACCCCAAGGGAGGAGACATTAAAAGTAGGTTGAGTTACAGAGAAGTATGGTGGCAAATCTAGATGCCACGACACCCCCAGGTTTAAATGATCATATACCTATTAAACCCCTGTTATACGCTAACTTATAAACAATTTTTACAATAATTTTTATGACAATTTTAATAATAGTTTTTTCAATAATTTATATCAATCATCATAATTATATCAACTCATTAACATATCCTTATATAAAATTAGTTTGGTTTTGATGATACATGTAATTTTATAACATTTTATAATATTAGTGTAATTACACAACACTTTTACTATATATTTTTTACAATTTTATAATATTTATACATTTTATTTACATAACCATTGTAATAAATTTATTCATCCATTAAGCGTATCATATTGCACGCAGACACACTTTTATTTTTCATTATAGTAATTGTTATTTTCGTATATATAAAATACACTAAATATTTAACAAGTATTATTGTTGTCATTCAAGTTTTATATCAAGCCCTTATGAAACATTTGACAGGTTATGACGGACAATAGACAGTCATATTGACATATGGTTATCTATAGGAAGTATAGGACACACGATCTGGTATCATTATCAGTAGTAACAACATTTTTGGTTGAATGTCCTATGTTTTGTATCAGCGACAGTTATGTGGAGACTGGAATTTTATTTTAGCACTCCCATTTCACCTCATTATTTATTTATTTATTAATAGTTTCATGTATATTGTTGAATTGTAGCTGTATCGTTTTAAATTTTTGAACATGTTTTGGCGCCAAAAAAGGCATTTAAGCATCTAATTTTAATTGTTTTGTGAGTTCTGATGAAGCCCCGTGCAGTGGATGAAAGCGCTAAACTTTGTTTGTGATTTTAAAACAATAAATCAAGTGTTTTATATCTTTTTGGTCGTTCGTTTGTTTTGGCTACAATACTGATCACCGCTTTACAGTGTGGGCACTTATTGGTGTATTCGCAGAGTACTTTTTACGTTGTCAATTCTGTTTGCTTTTTTATATTCAGTAACTGTACAGGACAGGGAAGGGAATGCCACTGAAACGTATTCAGTAAGTGTCAGTTCAGTAACTGTATAGGGCAGGGCAGGGAATGCCACTGAAACATATTCAGTAAGTGTCAGTTCTGTAACATATTCAGTAACTGTAAAGGACAGGGAATGCCATGGAAACATATTCAGTAAGTGTCAGTTCTGTAACATATTCAGTAACTGTGCAGGACAGGGAATGCCATGGAAACATATTCAGTAAGTGTCAGTTCTGTAACATATTCAGTAACTGTGCAGGGCAGGGATTGCCACTGAAACATATTCAGTAATAAGAAGTTATGTACTTACCATAACGTTCCATGTTAGTTATCTTCTTCTCACCTTCTTTCTTGCTGGTTGGGTTCGGAGCCAATCCTCGGCTCCGACTCGGCCATCTTCAAAAGCTCGAGAGCTACTTACTGGCTCGAGGCCCCCCTATATCCCATGATGCCTGGCACTAGATACCCAGATCTCATTTGGTAAGTCTAACTGCAGACATAATAATAATAATAATAACAACAATACAGGAATCCTGTCCTAGAATGCATAAATCCTGCTGGAGAGACTACTAGTCAGAAGGAATAGCCAGAGAAGACTCAGCCAGTGAGAAAAACATAAGGAACTCTTCTTGGTCTACTGGGATAGGGGGATGGAGGGTAGGACGCAAGAAAGAAGGCGAGAAGAAGACAACTAACATGGAACGTTTTGGTAGGTACATACCTTCTTAATGTTAAGTTGTCTATCTCGCCTTTGTTCTTGCTGGTTGGGACAGCGTCCCTACCACCTCAATCCTGGGTGGCTCATCGGAACAGACTCTTCAGAACAGTGGAACCAAAATCAGCTCTGCTCCTGGAGGCCATGTCCAGCTTATAATGTGAAATAAAGGTATGAGGATTGGCCCATGTAGCTGCCGCACAAATAGTTTCCATTGGCAATCTTGCCTGAAAAGCCACTGAAGTAGTTAGAGCTCTAGTGGAGTGACCTTTCGGTTTAGCAGAAAGCTCTTTAATTGTTAGCTGATATATAAATGTAATGATAGATGTCAACCACCTAGATAAGGTTACTTTCGACACAGGTAGACCTTGTTTACCCTCAGCATAGGACAGGAACAGCTGGTCTGATTTTCTTATTTGCTTAGTTCTATGCAAGTAAAAGTGTAACTGTCTATGAACATCCAACTGATGCAATTTGTATTCCGCCTTGTTGGAATAATTTGAAAAAAACACAGGCAGATCAATAGACTGATTCAAATTACTGTCAGAAGAAACCTTTGGAAGGAAGGAAGGATTAGTCCTGAGAGACACTCTGTCATTGTGGAAAACTAGATAAGGAGGGCGAACACAAAGGGCCTGAAGCTCAGAAACCCTTCTGGTTGAAGTAATTGCAACCAGAAAAAGGGTTTTCCAAGAAAGAAACTTCACGGAACAAGAAGCTGCCGGTTCAAAGGGGGGCAGTATCAGGGAAGCTAAAATCACATTTAGATCCCACGGAGGTGGGGGATCTCTCACTGTGGGCCTGAGTAAAGTAGTCCCTTTGAGAAAAGCTTTACAAAGCTTATGGGAAATAATACTAGTATCCGATAGACCTGTATGAAAGTTTGAAATTGTAGCTAGCTGAACTCTAATCATGACAGAAGAAGGTCTAGCATGAAAAAGTTCCACTAAAAAATCCAAAATATGGTGTACAGGGGCTAAAAAGGGATCTATATTCCTAGCCTCTGCCCAGAAAGAGAAACGTTTCCACTTACTAGCATAAGTCTTTTTAGTGGTAGACTTATGCAATGATAAGATGATTTCACGCACCGAGTGGGAGATGTTCGGAAGCCTGGCTAAGGTCGGAAGTGGAGCAACCAAGCAGTGAGCTGGAGAGATTGAAGGGATTGGTGCAGCCCACCTGATTGATGGATCAGGAGGTCTGGAACTGGGTCCAGGGTCCAGGGCTGCTCCAGAAGGTAATGATGCAGGAACAGGAACCAAATTTGTCGAGGCCAGTAAGGGGCAATGAGGATCATCTTGCATCCCAATGTGGTAGCTTTCTGTATCAATTTGGGAATCAGGAGGAATGGAGGGAATGCATAAAGAAGTCCCTGAGGCTAATCATGAACTAGAGCGTCTCTGGAGGAGTGTCCGGGAAGAGGGAGGAGAGAGAAGAAATTGTTGCACTTGCTGTTGAAGGGGGTGGCAAAAAGGTCGCAGCAAGCCTGACCCCATTTGCGGAAGATTTGGTCCGCCACTGTCTGATTGAGAGACCACTCGTGAGGCAGAGAATTGCTCTGCTCAGCCTGTCCGTTATAACGTTGAACTTCCCAGGGATGTGCGCTGCTATCAGAAACCGTTGGGAATAGATCACCCACTGCCAGAGTCTGAGTGCTTCTCAACATAAGAGGTAGGATCTGGTTCCGCCCTGCTTGTTGATGTACCACACTACCGACATATTGTCTGTTTAAATTGCAATGGTCCCGGTAGGAAGAGAGTTGTGAAGAGCTTGCAACGCCAAAAGCACGGCCCTCATCTACAAGACATTGATATGCAGATGGTACTCGTGAGGCTGCCAGGTGCCTTGGACTGTTCTGCCCTGAAAATGCCCCCCCCCCACCTGATCAGGGAGGCATCCGTGGTCACCGTAGCCACCGGAGGAGGAAGAGCAAATGGTCTGCCCTGGGGTACTGATGGGGAAACCATCCACCAAGCAAGTTGGTTTTTGCATGTCTGTGTGATCATTATTTTGTGAGACATTGGAAGTTGCTGGAACGACCATTGGGTGAACAGCATCCACTGAAGAATCCTCATATGAAAAGGAGTGAGGGGGACTAGTATGATAGCTGCTGCCATGAGACCCAAGGTCTTTAGGACGAATCTGGCCTGAATTTTTTTGCATCCTAATAAGACCTGGACATGTCAGCGAATGTCTAGCACTCTGTCTAATGGAAGTCTCGCTTACATGTCCTTTGTATTTAAGTTTGCGCCTATAAAGGTAATAGATTGACAATGTGACAATGCAGACTTTTCGAAATTTATTGTGATGCCTAGTTTGGAGCAAGTTTGGATGGTGTAGTCTCTGGCTCGCAGTAGGTGATGCCTGGTGGTTGCAGTAAGGAGCCAGTCATCTAAATATGGAAACACCTGGAATCCTTGCCATCTCAGGTGAGCAGTGACTACTGCCAAACATTTGGTGAACACCCTGGGGGCTGTGGTGAGACCAAAGGGTAGAGCTCTGAACTGATAATGGCTGGCCCCCAGGTGGAAGTGGAGGAATCTTCTGGAGCGTCTGTCCATTTTGATATGGTAGTACGCGTCCTGAAGATCTATGGAGCACATCCAATTGTCCTGACCCAGAAAGGGTAAAATGGACTGTAGTGTGACCATCCGGAACTTTGTTCTTTGAACAGACCTCTTTATTCTGCTGAGATCCAGAATGGGTCTCCAGTCCCCTGTCTTTTTTGGTACCAAAAAGAACTTCAAGTAAATTCCGGATCCTTGCTGGTATGCCGGGACTGGCTGGATGGCTCTTTTTCTTAGCAGTTTTGAATTTTCTTGAACTGCTTGATCCCTTAGATTGGGTGGAACATGTGGAAGGGATTTGTTGGGAACATAGGGAGTGCGAAAGAAAGGGATTTTGTAGCCTTCGGATGTGATAGATAGTACCCATTTGTCTTGTGTTATACTTTGCCAGGCTTTTGGGTAGAGCGATAATCTTCCCCTGACTGCCTCCGAAGGTGGACAGCCGGGTAGCACCTCAGGGATGCTGGAAGGGCTTGTTAGAGAAAGATTCTCTTTGGCCCTGATTTTGCAGACCCCCTCTGCCCCAAGGGTGGCATCTATTGTTGTTCCCTCATCTGCCCCTGGAGGGGAACTCTCCACGTGTGTCAGGCATGGCTCCCTGGAGTTTCCGGAACCACATCTTCCCACTCTACTGACTCTTGGGATATGGTCTTGAAGGAGTGGAAAAACAGACTCCTACAGCAGAGAGAGTCTTGCCTTCCTGCTCACACCTGGTAAGGGTATCCTTCACCTGTGGTCCAAAAAGAGCAGAACCATCAAAGGGGGTTTTGTGAAAGACGCCCTGAAGAGTTCCACAAAGTTACATAACCGCATCCAGGCATGCCTCCTCAAGGCCACACCTGTGCCTGTGGCTCTACTCGCACCATCGGCTGCGTAAGAGATGAGCCTCATGGAGGAGTTTACTACCAAATTAAGAGTTGCCAGTTGGGAGGCAACCTTAGCCTGGACCCCCGCAGCTGATGGATCTTGAAGGGTATCTCCTAGCGCTTTAAGGAGATCCCTTTGAAGGCAGGTAAAGTGGCACAAGTAGTTCAGCAACCTCATGGAGAAGGTCGCTCATGCAAACATCCGCTTCCAATATCTGTCCATTGTCCTAGATTCCTTATTAGGGGGATGGACAGACGAAGAAGTTTCAGCCAACTCCTTTTTTGTGGCCACTGCTACCACCATGGCATCAATGGGAACACCCTTAGTCAGAAATTGCTTGTCTTGTGGTGCAGTAATAAATTTTGTGGGTCTTCAGGGGGTTGGTTCCACTGTGTCTGAGGCTGACCACGCCTTCTGAGCCACCACAGACATCAGTGGATCGAAAGGCGGAGACACCCAGGAAGTGGAGGGTCGGGAACCAAATGCATCCAGGAATACCAACTCATCCTCAGAAGGGTTAAGGGTAGTCCAGTTCCTCCTCTGCCTAAGTATCTCAAGGATGTCTGAGAAGGAGACGTCCTCTGAGGGGGATCTCAGGGACCCTTCTGAATCCTCCAAGTAGGTATCTGAAGTGACAGACTCAGGGGAGTCAACATGCTTCCTCTTGCATTTCCTCCTTTGAGGGGGCTCCTCTGAATGATCAGGGGAGGCCTCGGAAGATACACCCAATGGGGTGCCCTGGAGCGCTTGTTCCCCACACTTGGGGTCTGGAGGAGAGGCAGAGGCAGACGCATGCACCATGGGGGGAGGAGCCGATGAGGCTGATCGTGGGGCTGACTCAGAGGCCAGCACACTCCTCATGACCTCGAAGGCGCCCCTTCCCAATACCGGAGAAGGCTCTGGCTCTGAAGAGACTGGGATCCTTCCCGGCACCGAGAGCGACGGCTCTGAGGCCGATCTAGGAGCTGAACTTACCTGCGCCGAAGCTCAGAGAGGGAGAAAGGGGTCGGACAAGGTTCCGATGCTGCTCGCCCCCTCGGAGCCGATGAGGGAGTCCTGGCACCCAGATCCCTCCAAGGATGGCACCATGAATGAGATTGGAGCCAATGACGGAACCAAAAGGGTAGGTATTGGAGCTGACGGTTCCACGATCTGAGCCCCAGCAAGCTCCGGCTCCAAACTCAAGGGATGACTCAAAGGAGGAACTACTGCAGAGACAGGCGGAGCTGAACCCTGATGAGGGGGGCTGGATAACATTTTAGCCAGGGCCTGCGAATTTAGGAGCCTGCTCACCACTCTCTCCAAATCATGGTCAGATAGTCTAGAAGACTGAGAAGAGTGGGATCGGTGACTTCGCTCCGACTGTAACAGAGGCGACCCTGGAGCCGATTGTATTGACTCTAGGGATGGAGACCTAGAGCGTTTTCGGCTCCCTGACGGTTCCGACACCAGAGTCGGGGCCTAGTGGGAGATAGGTACTTCGGTTCCAGTCGGAACCGAAGATGACTGGGAGATAGGTACTTCGGTTCCAGTCAGAGCCGAAGTTGAAGCAGACGCCACATCCGACGACGGCTCCGAACTGGGAGCCGGTGGCTTCATTGGCTTAGAGGGTTTCACTAACTGAACCTTAGCCGGTGACCCTTCAGGTTTGAGCAAACCCCTAAGGATTAGCTTATTCCTACGCTCCTGCAGGACTCTTGGACTAAAGGCGTGACACACCAAACTTAAGGCGTGACAGACTGAACAAGAGTCCTGCAGGTGTAGGGTGCCCAAACAGTAGACACAAGAAGTGTGACCATCTGTCAGTGACATCTTCTGACACACTTCTTGAATCCAGATACTTTCTTATCTTTAGACATAACTGTAAACGGAAAAATCAATTTACAGAGAAAAAGTAACAAAAGGGAAATAGGTAACTAGTAAAAACACACACACACAACACAAGTTACCACACCCTAACAGCACACACACTCTATTATCTAAGAAAAGGTAATTAGACCTACTAATCTACCACAATTTCTAACAAAGAAACTATTACATAAAAAAATTGAAACAAGGATTAGCCTCTAACTAAAAACGGCTACCTTTAAGAATAGAAATGGGGGAGGGGGAAATCTCTAACAAGAAAACGAGTTTTCAAGGGAAGGAGACTAAATACAAATAACTAACTACAATTACTGAAAGTACACTAACTATCTTAAACACCAACTATAATATAAAATATATTTATACAATGACAATAAAATTGAAAAATATGACCTGAGCCAGTAAAAGCAACCTCGCAGCAGAAGCGGCAAACGAGAGCTGGGTATCTAGCTCCAGGCATCACGGGATATAGGGGGGCCTCAAGCCAGTAAGTAGCTCTCGAGCTTTTGAAGATGGCTGAGTCGGAGCCGAGGATCATCTCCGAACCCATCCAGCAAGAATGAAGGCGAGATAGACAACTTAACGTGTTAGTTCTGTAACATATTCAGTAACTGTGCAGGGCAGGGATTGCCACTGAAACATATTCAGTAAGTGTCAGCTATGTAACATATTCAGTAACTGTACAGGGCAGGGCAGGGAATGCCACTGAAACATATTCAGTAACTGTACAGGGAAGGGAATTGCACTGAAATATATTCAGTAAGTGTCAGTTCTGAACTCAGAAGGGAACAGAGCAGGGTATATCTCTGTAACATAGACAGAATCTATCAGTTATGTACAGTACTTGAGAATGTACAGGGAAAGGTAAATGTTTAAGGTGAAATCGACTATATTTAGATTACTGCAGCTCCCTTTGATAGACTGGTCTCTGTCTATCTGTCTCCATCTCCCTCCTTATCTCTTTCTGGGTTTAAAATGATTAAGAGATATTTTGATGAAGCCATCAAATAGACAACTTAACGTGTTAGAGATTGGTACTTCGGTTCCAGTCGGAGCCGAAGTTGAAGCAGACGCCACATCCGACGACGGCTCCGAACTGGGAGCCGGCGGCTTCACTGGCTTAGAGCTGGGTGACCTGTGTTAATTATGAACTATTTAACTCCACCCTGCACTCCATAATAAATAAATGTTTCAGGTTAAGCAGACCAGCTCATTAAGTGTCTGATTCCCTGTTTATAGAAGACAGCACAAGTCTGAAACAAGTTCTATACAATTTCAATTTACAGCATCTGGTGATCAGAGTTTCTTTAGCAAAGAATACTACAGAAATGTCATCATTAGAGATGGAGAGAGACAGAAAAAGTTTTTTGGGGCTCAAAAGTTAATTAACACACTTGATATGCTTATAAATATACTTGGGGCTCAAAAGTTAACTGACACTTGATATGCACACACACACACACACACACACACACACATATATATATATATATATATATATATATATATATATATATATATATATATATATGTGATTTGTGTCGTGTCCAAATTATGAAAAGTCTGAACACTAAGATATAGAGAACAGTTTGAAGCAGTAAGATTTGAACAAAAAAGACACCAAATCAAAGATCTGAAATAAAACAGAAATTACTTTTTTGCAGGTATGCAATCCTTGCACTCCCTGCTACTTAAATATACCAAACTCTGAGATCACACTATAATGAGTAAAGGGCAAACACTCTGATAACCACTATACGACAGTCTTGTGCATTTAAATAATGACACCAAAAAGTTTATTTTTGAACTATGCTGCTGATATTTCAGCTGCTCTAACTTTCTAAAACTACTATCTGTGTGTGTGTGTGTGTGTGTGTGTGTGTGTGTGTGTGTGTGTGTGTGTGTGATATATATATACATACATATATATATATATATATATGCAAAACCCAAGAAGAAAGCAGTAGCAAAAAGTCAAAACGATTCAAAAATCTCACAGTGGGTGTTGAAATAATCCAAGTCCAAATAATGTAAAAATCTGTAATTTAATGAATAAACGTAAGCGCTTTCACGGGCAACCTTCCCGCTTCTTCAGACGTTAATAAAACTTCAGAAATGCAGCACAGTTATATAGTAAAACAAGCTGTTTCTAATTACACAATTACTAATCATCCCCATTAATTAATATATATGTCTACTAAAGATTGCCGACATTTCAAAATGCTGACAACCATATGGCCGACAGTTTGAAATGCCGGCAACCTGAAATAATAGTGCAAACTACTAAAAACAGTGTTGGGCAGGGGGCAAACCCCCCTGCACCCCCACATGGGGGGCTGTGCCCCCACACCCCCCGCTACTTAAATATTCTCACTCTGAGATTGCACTACAGTGCAGGAAAGGGGAATCTCCCAGTTCCACACTGTAGTGGGATCTTTGCTATCATTTGTCGGCCCTTCAAATGTTCGGTCATATGGTGTTGGCCATATAATGTATATATAATATATATATATATAAAATACACACACATACACGCACACACACACACTAAATGAGGGAAAACTAGTTGGAATACAAATTGCCAAAATAAAATATTGTTTTTATATATATATATATATATATATATATATATATATATATATATATATATATATATATATATATATATATATATATATATATATATATATATATATATATATATATATAAAATATATATATATCTGTGTGTGTGTGTCTGTGTGTGTGTGTACACAGGGCTAGCATCAGGAAGGACAGCTGGGACTTTTGTCATAAGCCTGAGTAGGGTGGGCTCACACTATATACACTAATTTAATGTATCATAATTTGGATTTTCTTATTAACAAATTATACGTGTGTTTAAAACTGTACATATGGGCTTTGTTAACTTCCTAGTTTGTTGTGTCTTTCGGCTTTTCCCGGTTAGGGGTCGCCACAGCGGAACTCCAGTCCGCTAATGATTGGCAGTTGATTTTTATGTGCCGAGTTGTCAGCCCTGATGCACAGCTTTCAAGGAAGGTATGCCCATTCACGCATGTCTCCACGCAGAAGACACTCTAGCTGAGAATCGAACCGGACAGCGTCTTACTGTGAGGCGACAACGCTGCCGCAGCACCACCACTGTGGGTAACTTCCTAGTTTACATTTTGCAGTATGTTCAACAGTTCATGCCACTGACTGCTAATATTTAGCATAATGCATAAATCTGCATAATGCACTGTAGTTGGAATATATAGTTAGCAGGGGGTGTGGGGGGCAAAAATGTGATGTCAGGTGTAGGAGTTGAATTTACCTGTGGTCCTATACAGACATCATGTGATCTGTTTGATGATAATGTGAAATCTGCTGAATTCGTTCAGCAGTTCGACAATGTGCTCTGTTGAATGTTTTTCATTTTGCTATTCTTTGTCAGCGTTCTGAACAGGATATAGTTTGTTCCATGACATTTTGATAGTAAACCAAAAATCAAACTAGGCCTAGAAACCTAAAGTGCCTTTTTTAGGCAAGGCTCAAAAGACAAACCCACCACCGTAAATAGCACAAGTAACCAAAACCTGAGGGTAATGCTACTCAACACTAGACGTCTAAACCTCAAAATGCATGCAATCGAGGCACTCTTCAGTATGGAGAACATCGATATCTGTGCAGTAACAGAAAACTGGTTTAAGGCTTCAGAGAGAACCCCAGCACTACCAGGCTATAACTCATACCACACTTTTCGGCCACAGAACCCGGACCGAAACACAAAAGGCAGGGGTGTATCCATATTCATCAAGGATACCCACACCTCCAGGTTAGTGGCGCAGCACAATGCCTCAGAGATCATCCATGTGCAACTAACAACGGGCAAAACTGCAATTCAAATTGTAGCTTGCTACAGATCACCCAACATGACCCAGGACCCCCATTCCGCATTTCTGGAGACACTGAAAAATATGAAGGTCCTACCAAATGCCCTAATACTGGGTGATTTCAATTTCCCAAACATTAACTGGGAGATCTACTCAAGTACTAACTCCCTTGCCCAACGCTTCCTAGAATTTATAAACTTGAATGCCCTGGATCAACTGGTCAACACCCCCACCAGAGGTGACAACATATTGGGCCTGGTCATCACCAACATAGGCGACCGGTGTTCCACACCAGAGGTCAACCCCTCACTGGTTAGATCACACCATAGACTTATCACTCTGGATATCCACATTCCACCCCCACCCCCAATAAAGGAAACCACTGTGAAAAACTTTTCAAAAGCAAACTTCACGTTACTTAAGACCGAGGTGGAAAGGTTCACAGCCCCCATGCTAAAGGACAGCACTGTCCAAGCTGCTGAATCCCTTACAAAGGCACTCTATGAGCACCTACAAGAATGCATGGATCGTGCTATCCCAAGCAAAACCAAGACTCACTCCTCCAAGAAAAACAAACCAGTCTGGTGGACCCCAGCCATAAACAAGCTATCCAACAGAAGGAGGAAACTAGTATAGAAAAGAGTAAAATCCCAAGAAGGAAAGACATCCCTGAGCAGTATCAGCAAGAAACTACGATCCCTCATAAAATCATCCAGGGTTAGCTTCGAAAGAAAAATTGCCAAGGACTCCAAAGATAACTACAAAGCGTTCTTTAGCTATGTCAAGAACCTAAGTGGAAACTCTCAGATCTGTTCAGAGTTAGTGCAGAATGGCACAAAATACACTGAACCGACTGATATTGCCAGCATTCTGGCAGATAGGTTTACTGCAAACTTCACCCCCCCTAAAGGGCCCATAACCATAACAGAAGAATGTACAGCCCCGGCAGTCTCTGATGCACAGGTTAAAACAGCCCTATCCAAAGCCAAAAACACAGCTTCAATGGGACCGGACGGTGTCCCCGGCTGTGTCTTACATGAGCTCCAAAATGAACTAACCCCTGACCTAAACACACTGTTCAAACTCAGCCTCTCTACAGGCTACATACCCATAGAGTGGTGCACAGCAACAGTTATCTCACTCAACAAAGGTGGAGCCACAACAGACCCCGGGAACTATCCCCCTATAAGCCTGACTAACCTGGTCTGCAAGGTTATAGAGCGGATCATCACGGAACTCATTAACAGAGACATTGGGAACCTCCAAAGATTGGACCCTACTCAGTTTGGGTTTGTTAAGGGCAGATCATGCCTCTTAAACCTGGTGGACTTCTTTGAGACAGTTACCAAGGTTTTAGACGAGGGAAAGGAGGTCCACACAGCCTACCTAGACCTCGCAAAGGCTTTCGACACCATTCCCCATTCTGGTATTATAGACAAGCTCACCAGCCTGAACATAAACCCCTACATCACGAGATGGGTTGCCAATTGGCTCACGGATAGAACCCACACGGTGAGAGTTGCAAGCTCTAGGTCTGACTCTAAACTGGTTACAAGTGGCGTCCCCCAGGGCTCAGTCCTGGGACCCCTCCTGTTTGGTATATACTTCTCAGAGGTACAGGCAAGCACAGGAGGACTATGGCTGACCAAGTTTGCAGATGACTGCAAACTGAGGGCCATAATTGACTCTCCAGCTGATACAGACATCCTCCAGAAGGGTCTCACTGAGACAGATATCTGGTGACAAAATCATGGTTTCAAGCTAAATGCCAAAAAGTGCATAGTCATCCCCTTTGGAAAAAACAAAGTACTCGGAAACTACCACATACGTGGTAGTCCCATAAATACAGAAAATGTAATAAGGGATCTGGGGACCCAAGTAGATAGTAATCTCTCCTTTGATAATCATAATGCCAATGTGGTTAGAAAACTCTTCTGTGTGACCCACCTAATCACAAAAGGGTTCGCATCTAGAACAAAAGAGGTTATTGTGCCCCTCTACTCATCCCTCATCAGACCCATCATAGAGTACAACTCCCCATTTGGGATGTACCTTACAAGACACCTGCAACAGCTGGAAAGAACGCAGAAGTACCTCACCAAGAGCATTACTGGCCTCAACCAGATGCCCTATGCAGCCCGACTGAAGGAACTCCAGCTGTACTCAGTCGCATACCGCTTACTCAGAGGTGATCTCTGCCTGACATACAAGGCCATGTCCAACCCAGAATTGATGGACATGCTCCACCTAAAAAAAACAACTCCGCGAGAGCCACACTCTCTAGGGATCCAAACCTCACCACAATGATAAATAGGACGTGCTGGAGGGATAGATTCCTGTCCAGAGACTCCCAATGCTTTGGAACAGGATTCCAATCTACATTAGGCAGAGGCCCTCACTATACACTCTTCAAGAGAAACCTTGACCAGTGGATGGGAAACAGAAAATTTACCCTGGGGATCACTGCAGTGACTCTGCTGGACAGAGACACAGGGAACTAATCTAAGGGGGCAGCGAAAGCCAACACATTCTGGCTAGGCTTATAGATGCCCTCGGGCAGATGGCCTAGTACTTACCTATGAACCTATTAATAGTCTGTCAATACATAATATTACTGGTTTCTATTGCCCACTGTTCTAAATAATTGGCCCACCAGTTATAAAGCTCTAACCTTAAAAGCAAATGCATTTCTATAAATGACAATTTATTACAGACTATCTCTTCAAGGTCCTTCACTGGTTAACTGCAGCTCATCTGCAAGGGCAAGATGATTCCATGTCCCTCACACTACCGCCTATCACTTCAATGCAAAAAGTATCACATTAGATTTTAATGGTCATTCATAACGTAAGAGCCTGAGATTTCCACTCAGTGTTTGGAGCAGGCCAGGACAATGAAAAGTCAGTCCTTGTGCAATGTGCTTACTGTACTTCTAACCACCATAGTTTCTTTAAAGTATAAAGTGGTGAGGTCAGCATACATACCAGCTCATTAACTTATTTCAAAAACAGTCAAATGCATGGCTGCCTTAAGCACTGTAGTAGGCTATTTCCCAACTCAAGTACATATATACAGGTTATGGGTGTATACTAGCCTAACGACCACTGGGGGCTATTTAAGACAAGCCATGCAGTCCAAATGCATCTGACAAGTTTAGGTTCCTTAAGATTATTTTAAGCAGTATATGTAGGCTAAGGCTTGGATGGTCAAGCATTTACAGGCTGCTTATGTCCATTAGGTGCCAGACCAGACATGAATTTCTGATTCCTCATCCACTTGAATTGGGTTAGGGAAGAACACTGCTTCAGATGGATGAGAAGCCTGTTCCAGAGAAAAGGTAGTCTCTGAGGGAGCCATTTGTGTGGTTGAAATTAACATGGTCAATTTTCACCTTATTTTACAGAACATCAAACTTCCTTGGTTGATGTATATAGAATTAAGTAAAAATGGATCATCTGTATGTGTGTGTGTGTGTGTGTGTGTGTGTGTGTGTGTGTGTGTGTGTGTGTGTGTGTGTGTGTGTGTGTGTGTTTGTGGTGTGCTTGTGTGTGTATGAATATGGGTGTTATCTATGCATGTGTGCATGTGCTTGAATGTATAAGAATGTGTGAAATGCATCCATGTGTCTGTCAGGGCATTCGGTGCCAGGAGAGCTGCTGTAATGCTTATTCCCCACAACTGTGCAGTCTCAGAGTTTGTATATTTCATTAGCAGGGATACAGGGGGTCTGTGTTCCCTTGCAAAAAAACATTGGGGCTTTTTTCAATTTCCATCAGTGTGTGTGTGTGTGTGTGTGTGTGTGTGTGTGTGTGTGTGTGTGTGTGTGTGTGTGTGTGTGTGTGTGTGACAGAGAGAGAGTGTATTTTGATGTAGTTGTTTCAGCAATGTTTCAGTATAAACCCATACCTGAGACACTTACTTGTCCTTCATGTACTATTTATGTCACAAGCAAGATACCGGTCCTTATATTATGTGATTCTAATGCTATTTGTTTTGCTGATATCCAAAAGATCCATTAGAGCAGGATCCAAGGATGGTTTTATACCAGGCATAGATCGCTCCTCAACAGTCAGTTGTTGCTTGTGCCTAGTTAGGTACATGCTGAAGGAGGCATTGTACTCGGTGATTGGTCTGATGAGGGCCAAATACAGTGAAACAATTACTTCCTTGGACTTAGATGGCATACCTTGTTTATAAGTTAAGCACCACAGAATGATTTTCTGATTGCCACAGACACATGATGGTCGAAGACCAGGTTACTGTCTAGATATGTTTTCAGATTCCTGACTACTGGGTCTACTCTTAGAAGTGTGTTAACAATGATGTAGTTTCCAGGGATACCGGAATTCCCAAACTAAACTACTGTGCATTTCTTGGCATTAGTTTTAGACCATGGTTCTGGCACTAGTTATTTGTCTGAGTCAGCCTTTCTTAAAGGATATTAGTGTCTTGGGAGGAATTCTATGACAGCTCCTAGTTTGCAATTGGCTACAACTTTGTCAGCCAGAGGCCCTTGACACTGATGTCAGAGAAGCAGATGCCAAAAAGGAGTGACTCGGCACAGACCCCTGACCGGTCTGTTTGTGGAGGTAGACTCCTCTGTCCTTAATTCTTGGATCCTATCTGACAGTCACCCTGCTATCCAATGGGGGACACAAGGGTTTATACCAAATTCTGTGAGTTTGTCTAGAAGAGGTCCTGAGTGAGGCATAGTATCAAATGCCTTGTCCAGGTCACAATGGGCAGTATTCACTGTTTTGACCTCATCCATTGCTTTGGTAACCTTCTTGAAGATATCCATCAGGTTGAATAGTCATTATCTGCCCTTGATGAAACCAAACTGGGTTGGATCCAGTGTCTGAAGATTTTCTAATTATTTCCATGGTAATTCTTTCTATGGCATTGCATATGAGACTAGTCGGACTTGTGGGTCTGTAGTTACTGGGGTCCATAGATAGCCAGACCTTGAGTAAAGGGTTGACAGCTGCAGTTCCCCATTTTCATGGCACACAGCCTGTCTGGAGGCTATGGTTCAATAGAGACTCTTGCGGTCCTGATAGGTCCTGTTTCATGATATTTAGAAGGCATCCAGGGATATTCTTGAGGCCCATTAATGTGGCATTCTTGCCCTTGGAGAGTGCATTGAGGACCTGCTCCCTAGTGATGATGGGGGGGGGGGTTATACTCAATGCTATTTCCTGAGACGTATGGGGGAGAGAGGGCATGTAAAACTGAAGATTAATTTTTTGGACAGCAGATTTCCTGTATTTTCTGGCTCAGTGTACGTAGATCCATTTATAGTTAGTTCTGCACATTGTTGTGTACTGCCTTTGGGGTTGTGGACACCACTAAAGAAAGCCTTATGGTTGTCCCTGGCCTGGGAGGCTATTTTTACTTTATTTGGCTTTGGTAGACTTAGTTTACCTTCTTGTTTGCTTGTTTAGATTGATTAGAGAGTATTTATCCTGCTGGGGGTTACACTTCATAATTTTTGCCATAGCTTACTTCCTTTTGTTGTACAACCTGCTGATGTTAGGATTCCACCAGGGTAGTTTATTTTATGAGTCTGTCAGTCTGTTCTGTGCTTATTACTGGTAGGCACAAATGAGACTTTAGGACAGTGGGCAATAGAAACCACATAGGCAGCAACGTTGTCAGAGTTTGAGGTGTTTAAAACTTTGTCAGGTTATCACTTATTTATTTATTCATTTATTTATTTTATTTTACATTTCTTAACCAGGAAGATCCGAATGTAGGCCCAGGGAGAAAAACTCGATATGAAGAAAAATCCAAATCCAAATACAAACACAAGTAAGTCAACAATTTACAGATCAAATACAAATACATTTAGATTATATACAGGTGTAAACAGTATTATATACAGAACACTTGAATACTGTGGATAGGTTACTGAGTAGAGGGTGATGGTAAAAAGTTTGCCTTAGAATAGTTCTTAAATGTTCCAAACTTAGCAAAGATCCCAGGTTTTATTTTTGTTTCAAAGTAGACAGCTTTATGGACAGATCTTACAACAGAGGATATTACATGGTGGGAGGAGGTGGTGAAGCGGCATTCTCCCTTATTAGTGAGGACAAGATCCAGTATGTTTACATCCCTAGTTGGCATATGGACTATCTGGTCCAGGGTTTTGTGTTGAGAAAGTCCAGGACTCACCAGGCCTGCAAGTCTGGGATTGTGTATGATTCTCAGCTTATAGTGTGGTAGCTAAGGTCACCCATGAAGATAGTACTGGATTGAATGGCGAGTGTCATCAGTAAGTTCAAGCATGTGTTAATGGATTTCCTGGGCCATAGCTGGGGACCAACAGCTTGCAACTATATGGTATGGGACTTTCCCTATGGTAATATGGACAAGGAGAAGCTCAAATACAACATCTTGTTTGGCCAGTCTTGAGGTATGTTAATTATTGATGTAAACTGCAACATCTGCCCCTTTAGTCCCTGCCTATGTAGTAGCTGGTCTGAATGTGTGGAAAGGATTATAGACCTGTGGTGCCGAGGTGCTCTCTCTGTCTTTAAACCACATCTCAGTAACTAAAGAAGCATTTGTATTTTCCAGGGTGAGGAGAACTTGGAAGGTTGTGGAGTTTACTGTTTAGACTCCTGGCACTGAGCAGTAACACCTTTAGATTTTCTAGGGTTGAATTTGCTATGTCAGAAGGTTTGTCACTGTGATGTTGCCTAAAAGAGACATAGTGGGGGAGGACAATGTTTTAACTAATATTTGAAAGCCGAGAGGGACAGGTGCAGACCATCCCTGGCAAAGCAGCATGGCCTATTGACCATATCCTCCTGTGCTGACAAATATTACATCCCCTTGGACTGACACCAAAAACTAAGCAAATTATTAAAGTCTCTCTTCTTCTGTACATATTGTGGCATCATCACCGGGGAAGCTAGGATGCTGCTCAATGCTAGCCATATACCAGCTTGGGGCTTAAAGTCGAAGAGCTCCATAATGACTCTCTTCATATAGTCCAGGGTCCCAGGTAGGTAAGTCTCAAGTCATTTACACCCATATGTACTACGACTGAGTCATACTGGTACCTGTGATCCAGTGACTTGATCACATTTGTAATCTAGTGGATCCTGGCTCTTATAGGCAAGTGACCATGACTTTCTCCTTATTCAGCCTGGTGAGCGGGACATCTGGGTGTCTGACAATGGAGTCTCCTATGACCAAAATATTGGGTAGTGTGATGACTTGCTTTAGGGGCTTAGAAGATGGGGCTCCATGAGAAGTGGCTGCCATGTTGTGGGTGTTGTTTTTGGACATGCTTTTGGGGTTTCTGAGAATATTTGTTGCAGATGCAATGCCTGGAAGGTCTTTGGGGTTTAAGAAGATTATATTTAAGAGTCTTACCACATGTGGGTCTATATGTCTGATCTATATGAGTATGGTGGGTGTAGTGTGTGCATTACTGACAACCTGACTGATATTATGAATGCCTGTATATAAGAGTTTTGCCTCCAGTGACACTGTATAAGTACAGCTCTCATATACCTTATCAGTTTGTTTAAGAATTAGTTGGCTGTCAATAAACATAAAGCAATTGCTACATTGCCTTAGGATGCCCACATCCACCTCTGGGCTTCGTCTTTGTGATTTTACATTAAGTGAACAATCATTTGTTAACTAAAAAATGCACTTTTAAATATACCACCACAGCACAACTATACAGCCACTGCACGTGCATACAGTGCTATCTGAAACTCACAGACTTCATCAGGGAACAAACATTGTTTTTTATACCATTTAGAGGGTTCTCCAGGCTTGAATCACATAGTTGAATATATAGGCACCATTCATGCATAGCTCTGAAGTTTTTATTTTAGAAATTAGAAACAAAATAAAAAATCTGGGGTATTTTTTGTATAACAGCACCCCAGTATCATGTGAATACTAGATATAAACAGAATAAATATGATTACTGTGTTGTACAGTCCATTGCTGTAAATCACAGTTATACCCAGTGTTTGCACTCCAGCTGTAATAACCAATGCAATGCATGGGGCTAACCTTAGATGTGACCTTACTGTTCAACTTAAACCAACAAACATTCATAGTCTATATTTATAACACTAAATTTCATACCACCTCAATCTGCACAGAGTAATTTTATTTATATAATTATTAACCTCTCTTAAGCCCTCAGGTGATACAAAACTTGCCCTTTTTAATTTCCCCAAGTCTTTTACGTTTCTAATACCATAAAGTTCACGAAATTAGTATTGTGTCAATCTTTGATGCTAGTTTAAAGTGCTCTTCTCAGCACCTGCAATGTGCCCAGAACTGATTCCTTTTACAATTCATATGGGGTTACATTTATCACCAGCATATCTAAATACAACCATAAATTATTTTTTATGGCACCCATTGCTCCTACTACTATTGGAACTGTTTGGGTATCCTTCTTCCACACTGCCCTCATTTCTGCCTGCAAATCCTGGTATGTTATGACTTTATGTCTCTCTGTATGTAAGACACTGTAATAACTGGGTGTGGTAAATTCAGTGATCAATACTACTTTTGTCTTCTTTTCATGGACTACTATATCTGGTTTTCTTGCATCTATTTTTGAACTGTCAGTAATGGGTGATCTCATGTGATACAAAGGTCATCATTCTCTATAATGCTTTGTGCTCATGTTTACAATGCTTCTCAGCTACTTCAATATTGTAATGTTTGAATAATCCTCAAAGCAATAGTCTTGTCACACTACTGTGCCTTTCAGTGTACAGGTCCTCTGCCATTAATATATCACACCCAGCAACAAGATGTGGACTGTTTCCAGTTCTTATTTACATAACCTGCATTTGTCTGTTTATCCCACAAGGGCAATGGACTTTGTAAACCAATGGGCAGGATTCACGAAGGCTTACACGGAGTTTAAGAGTAGTGTAAGCCTCCGTGTAAGCCTCCCGATCCAGGAACAGCCCAAACCTCCGTGTAAGAGACAGCTAAAACGTCTCTTACACGGGCTGGGCGTGGAAATGCTCAATACCTCATTTGCAGCTCAAAGATATGCAAATGAGGTATTTGAGCGATCCAGGAAGCCCAAACCAGTCCGTGTAACGGATGTTTTAGCTGCAGAAATGTACTCAGCTGACAACTGAGTACATTTCTGCAAAATTTACAACGGAGCTGTCAGCTCCAAATAAAGGTTGCATATGTGTCATCTAGCATGCCAATGGCCAAATATGTGGCCATTGGCATTAAAAAGTGTTTCAAAATTATTTAAAATATTTTTTTTTTTTTTCGGGGGATTTTGATGTTTAACTGCAGCGCACACCCGCGCAAACAGGGTGCGCTACCTAAAAGTGAAAACCGAAGCTTATAAGCCCACAATTGTGGGTTTTATGTAGTACATGGAATGACAATGCAGGGATTAGCAGACCAAAAACAATATGGCCACCGTGTAGTGGTTGCCAAGGGGGGGAAGCTCAGTGTAAGAGATGTAACTAAACATTACTAGGCAATCCTATGTAAATGAGGGTCACAATACTGAATCACACTGCCACATAGCTAATGAGCACTTTTCGAGTAGTGTAAGAGTTACATAAGGGGGAGGAATAGAGTAAGAGGTAGGTGACATCACGGGGGGGGGAATGGTAGAAATAAATGTATCACATTGGAGAGCAGTGTAACGTGACAGATGACAGACAGACACCAGGGAGAGAGGTGTGTCCCAACAGAACACTAGGAAAGTCAAGAAATAGAGGGTGTACACTATCCCTACACTCAAACTTTCTTGATATACGTGCATGCACGCGTGTAAGGCAGGCTCATCATGTGAGAGCGTGTTGCAAATCGTTTAAAACGGTTTGCGCGGGCGTGCACGTGTGTATGGCAATGTAAACATCAGGAAGCCTGTTGTCTGATGTATAAGGCTGTGTGCACGCGTTTTACCATGAATCAGCCAAGTCCAAACCGTGTAAGTAAGTGTGCGCGGGTCTAAGCCACTGTGAGCATGCTTATGCTGGTGTGCACATTGCTCCCCCTGAGGAAACAGAGAGGAAAAAGGAAACAACCAGAGTACAAGGAAGCTGTCAGAGAATACTGCTGGAGTTAATTGGTGATAACAATTGGAAGCAGGCAATTACACAGGCAGACTAGAAGCCCAACCCAGCACTTAAAACACTGCAAACAGCAGTGCAGGGTGTTTCTCTCAAGAGATACTGCAAGAAAGGAGTGAGCTGTCAGAATTGAAAACTGAAAAAGCTGAACTCAGAGCAGAAATGCTAGGGGCTGCCATAGCTCAGGCATAGGCGAATTGCTGAGGGTGGTGACAATGCAGATGCTGACAGATAACCCAGAGTGAGGAGAAGGAGAAGAGTATACAGGCCCAGGGTCACCTACCATGGGTTACATGAGCTGGAGATAGTAGAGCACTACAGAGTGGACAGAGACCTTCTGCAGCAAATTGTTGAGCTGTGCAGGCCACGTCTCACACACAGAACCAACAGAGGGGAACCCATCCCAGTGGAAACCAAGGTATGTGTTGGCCTAAGAATACTAGCAACAGGTACCTTCCAGAGACCAACTGGCGATATGATGGGGATATCACAGGCATCAGCCTCCAGGGTACTACACCAGTTCCTGGATGCCATGTCAGCACATGTCGGTGATCATGTATATTTCCCCAATGCCCGTGAGGTTGTGGCCAGCAATATGCGTCTCTTTCAGCAAATAGCGGGATACCCTGAGGTACTGGGTGCAATAGACTGCACGCACATACGCATCAAAGCACCAGACGGTGAGCGGGGTAGAGCCTATATTAACCGCAAGGGATTCCCCTCCATCAACTGCCAGGTCGTGTGTGATGCCCAGGGCATAATAATGAATGTGTGTGCTGGCTGCCCTGGGAGCTACCACGATTCCCACATCTGGCATCTGACGCAGCTGTACCAATCATTTGCCAGTGGGGACTTCCCACACGGACACCTAGTGGGGGATGCAGGTTATGCACTTGAGCCGTGGCTGATGACACCCATCAGAAATGCACACACACCTGAACAGGAATGCCATAATGAGGCACATGCACAAACACGTAATGTCATAGAGCGTGTGTTTGGGCTGCTCAAGTCACGGTTCCGGTGTCTGTTCATATCTGGTGGAGCCTTGCAGTACACACCAACTACATGTACCCAAATGATCATGATATGTGCTATGCTACATAATATGATCATGCGGAAACAGCTGCAGCAGGACCAGCATAGGGCTGGGCCAAACATACCCCCACCATTGCCAAGGCCACCACAGGCAGAAGGTGACTCGGAGGAGGAACAACCTGACCTTGCCCCAGTAGGCAGAAGGAGGCATGCCCAGTATGCCCTGGTCTTGGCAAAGAGGCAACACATAGCACATACACTGGCTCAGTAGGAACACTGGGACTGATACCCCCTCCGACTCACTCATATAGTAACAGGGACGCCTAACATGACACAACCTGCTTCCAAACATGTACAGGGAGTGTAGTATGTGCATCCGACAGAGGCAGCCCTGCAGCACCACCTGAGGCATGAATGCCATGTGTTAAGTAATGTAACACCATGTACCATATGCACACCTGAGGACCCTGACTAACATCCACCCTTACCAATCATGAACCACAAAAACACAAACCCACCTTCATAGGTACCACAAGGGATAGGAACCTAGATGTAATGCTACCCAATGCCAGAAGTATAAACAGCAAGATGCGTGCAGTGTAAACGCACACAGTATAGAGAATGTAGATATCAGTGCTGTAATAGAAAACTGGGTCAAAGCCCACATCAGCACCCTAACACTACCAGGTCACACCTCATACAGTGATGTACAGCTGCAAAACATGGAACAAGCCACAAAATGAGGGTGACTAGCAATAAATGTCATGGATAACCACACCCCCATGTTGGTACCACAACAAGAAGCAGCATGGATTAGCCATGGTCAAATACCAATGGCTAAAATTGCCTACCACTATATAGCTTGCTGCAGACCACTGTCCTAATAGCAGGAACTGCACCAGGCCTATGTTGGAATACATGAAGATATCAAGCCCCCCAAACCACATTATATTGCTTGACTGAAAATACCTACACATACACCATAGTCTCATAGTTTCATAGTTTACTACTAGGCTATCTGCCCTAGTGCATTTATAAGCCTAGCCATAGTGATGTGGCTATTGCCACCCCTTATAGTGGTAATAAGTTTACAGAATAGATTCCGAATATTGTGCCTCTGACTTAGTAGTGACACATTATGACCCCTTTACTTAATCAAATTAATTGACTGTGCCTCTGTCTAGTAGTGACACAGGGAGGACCCCTGGGGTAAACCTACGATCTCACATCCACTTGTCCAGATTTCTCTTGAAGAGAGTCAGTGAGGGACTCTCTGTCTAACATGAACTGGGATTCTGTGCTAGAGTGTGAGAAGCCTCTGAGTTATGAATCTGTCCCTCCAGCATGTCCTATACATGTGTGTGCTGAGGTTCAAATCTTTAGCTCTCATGGTTCTGGTAGATTTGGATTGCTTGCAGTGGAGCATGTCCACCAAATCCTGATTGGACATGGTCTTGTATGTCAGGCATAGGTCACCTGTAAGTAGGCGGTATGCAACTGAATAGAGCTGGATTTTCTTTAGTCTGGAAGCATATGACATGTGTTGTAGACCCTTGATCCTCTTGGTAAGGTACTTTTGGGGTCTCTCCAGCTGTTGCAAGTGCTGGGTGAGGTACATACCAAATGGGGCTTTGTATTCAATCATGGGCCTGATAAGGGAGAAGTATAGGGGTACAATGACCTCCTTTGATCTGGATGGAAAACCCTTCATGATAAGGTGGGCAAGATAGAAAGTCTTTCTAACCACTTTGGCAACATGGGTGTCAAACGAGAGGTCACTATCTACATGGGTCCCCAGGTGTCTGATTTTTTTTTCTGTGCTCAGTGGGTTGCTGTCTATATGTTAATTTGTGGGTACTTTGTTCCTCCCAAAGGGGATGACTACACATCAGTTGCATTCAGTTTTAGGCCATGATTCTGGCACCAGCTATCTGTTTTTGTGAGGGCATTCTGTAGGATGTGTGTGCCGGCTGATGTATTCACTATGGTGCCTAGGTTGCAGTCATCTGCAGACTTTGTCAGCCACAACCCTCCTATGTTTGCTTTCACATCTGAAAAGTAAATGCCAAATAAGAGGGGTCCCAGGACAGATCCTTGTGGGACACCACATGTGACTGGCTTTGAATCTGACAAGGCACCTGCAATGTCGACTTTATGGGTTCTGTTTTTTAGCCATTTTGCAACCTATCCTGTGAAATATGGATTTATATTTCAGCTGTTGAGCTTGTCTATGATGCCTGAGTGGGGTATTGTGTCAAAGGCCTTAGCCAAGTGCAGGTAGGCTGTGTGGACCGCTTAGCCCTCATCAATGGCCCTACTGACAGTTTCAAAATAGTCAACTAGGTTCAAAAGGCAGGATCTGCCCTTTACAAAGCTGAACTGGGTGGGATCAAGAGTCTGTAGGTCACCAATGTCTCTGTTTAAGAGCTCCATAATGACTCTTTCCATAGCTTTGCAGACAAGGTTGGTTAAGCTTGTGTGGTGGTAGTTCCCAGGGTCTGTGGAGGCATCTCCTTTGTGGAGTGGGACCACTGTTGCTGTACGCCAGTGTTCAGGTACATATCCTGTAGCAAGGCTAAGGTTAAATATCATTTTTATATATGGGTTTAGCTCCTCTTGGAGTTCATGTAGCACGCAACTGGGGATACCATCAGGTCCCATTGATGCTGTGTTTTTGTCTTTGCTGAGTGCGGCTCTCACATGGACATCTGAGATGACAGTGAGGTTACATTCATCTGTGATAACTATCTTCTTTTGGGGGTGAGGGAGGGAGAAAATTGCACTGAACCTGTCTGCCAGAATGTTGCCAATATCTGTCGGGTCACTGAAATTTATGTTGTTGTGTACCAACTCTGAGCATATCTGAGGGTTCCCACCCAGGTTTCTGACATAACTGAAGAAGGCATTGTGGTTATCTTTATTGTCTTTGGTGATTTTTGTCTCAAAGTTGACCTTGGATGTCTTTATGAGAGAATGTAGCTTTTTACTAGTGCTGATCACAGCTGCCTTCCCTTTAGGAGATTTAGCTCTGTTTTGCATTAGTATCCTTCTTTTGTGATACAGTTCATTTATGGCTGGGGTCCACCAGACAGGCCACTTTCCCTTGGTGGATAGGGTCTTGGTTTTATTTGTGATTGCATGGTCCATGCTTTCTTGGAGATGTCCGTAGAAAGCGTTTGTGAAGGAGTCACCATTGTGTGTTGTGGTTTCCACTGGCCCAGTGGGCTTAAAGGATACCATCTCAGTCTGAAGAAGTGTGAAGTCAGCTTATGAGAAGTTTGTCACTATACTCTTTGTATTATACTAGCACCGACACATTTGTAGAAAACTTCCCAGAATCCATCAAACAAAATGGACATGCAAAATGTAACACTTCCACAAGAGGGGTAAGCATACTGGATGTGATAATCAGAAATATGTGTACAGGATGTCAAGATGAGAAGTGTATCCCTCACTGGTAAGACCAGACCATAGAGTAATCACACTGTAGTTACACATCCCGACCCCAGTCCCTGGCCAGAATACCACAGTGAAACACATGTATAAAGCATAGCTTGCACCCCTACAAACCAATGTGGAATCCATGAAAGGCCCTGTGCAAGTCCAGAATATGGGACACACTGCAGAACATGTTATACAGGCATTCCATGAACACAGCCAAGAGTGCTTGGAGTCTGCAATCACAAATAACAACAAGACACAATGCCATACACCCAGGCATCTGGCATGCTGGACTCCAGCAATTACTAAACCATTGAAGAGAATGAGGAAGCTACCACATGATAAATCAAACATAAAAAGTGAAGTAATCAGTGATCACTAGTATGGCAATAAAATGTGTCCACACATACAATCCACTAAGGCCAGGCAAAACAAGTAGAATATGTGAATCCAGAGGCAATGTGACACCTGTCCCAAGTACACACACAACAACAACAACTCACCCCAATAAATACAAATATATGTGATAGACGCAACCAGGTAGCCAAACCGGAGCCTGAGCACCCCCAAATCAGTACTGTCAAAACTAGTCAGGAGGACAAGGTAACCACATACACCACAAACCCAATCCCACATAGACCTACAACGACTAAACCAAACACATAAACACAAAAACATTCCCAGAGGCTCTAATTACAAACACAGAACACCAACACAAGCCTCCAAAGCAGACACCCAATAAAACAACCTCCAGACATAGCACATGTAACACATAGTACACAAAGCTGGTGTGCCAAACAGTCACAGGACAGAAGGAGAAACAACATGCCTGATACAGTTGTAATAGGTGACTCCATAGTGAGACATGCTGCTGTTCCAGGGATGGCTTGCACCTCTTACTCATGGGTGTCTGGATATTGCCTAAGGCTTTTGCAACCTACAGAGATCCTTTTGTAGGCAAGGCCAAAAAGACTAACCCACCACCATAGAAAACAAAACTGGAAAGAAACAGAAGGGTAATGCTGATCAATGCCAGACATGTAAACCTCAATATGCATGCTCCTGAGGCCCTCCCCAGTATGGAGAACATTGATGTCTGTCCAGTGATAGAAACCTGCTGCAAGCCTCATGACAGCATACCAGCAATACCAGGTAATACCACATATCATGTGTTATGGCCACAAAACCTGGAACAAAACATAAAAGGAGGGTGAGTATCCATATTCAGCACAGACAGCTATATGTCCAGTTAACTGACAATGCTTACATCATTGCAGTCCACCCATGTGCAACTAACCGTAGGCAAGACTGCTGTACAGTCTGTAGCATGCTACAGACCACACTCTCACACACAGGAACCCCACCCCGCTGTCCTGAAGACAGTGGACAGTATGAATGTACCACCAAATACAAAACAAGGTACACACAAATTACCACATAGGTGGTAAACCATTATGTATGGAAGGAGTAATCAGGGACCTAGTGACACAAGTGGACAGTAACCTGTTATGTGACAGTCACATTGCCAATTTGGCTAGGAAGACTGTCTATAATGGACACTGTATCATGAAAGGATTCACATCTACGTCAGCAAAGGTCATTGTGTCCCTATACTGTTCCCTTATCAGACCCATAATGTAGTACAATGCCTCATTTGGGATGTACATTACCTGGCACCTGCAGCAGTTAGAAAGACCTCAAAGGTACCTCACCAAGAGTTAGAAAGGGTCTCAAATATATGTCATATGCTGCCTGGCTGTAAACACCATAGCTGAATGCAGTCACATACTGCCTACACAGAGGCATTGTATGTCTGTTGTACAAGTCCATGTCCAACACAGAAGTAATGGACATGCTCCACCCCAGAAAACTCAAAGCCATCGGAGCTGTGTGAGTCAGAGATGTCAACCTTAACACATAATCAAATAGGATGTGCTGGAGGGACAGATACCTAACCCTGAGGCTCTCCACACCCTGGAACAGAATACCACTACATGTTAGGCAGAGCCCCTCACTGACACTCTTCAACAGGAAGTTTGCAAAATGGATGGATAATTGTAGATGTACACTGGGGGTCTTTACTGTGTCATGTCCAGAGGCACAGCTAAGTAAATCATAAATGGCCATAATATTCACATAGCAAGGGGTGGCAAAAGCCACACACACTGTGGCTAGGCTTACAAATGCCCTAGGGTGGATAGCCTAGTATGAACCTATGAACCTATTATGATACAAATTGTACAGGACACTAAGGATAATCCCAAGGCTGCTGCAACTGATGGTAGGAAGCATGTTGTGAATTCCCAGATATGCTCTGGATCACACAAATATTACAAACAACATACCAAACACACACACGTATTGCCAACATACATCCTGACAGGTGCAGTGCAACCCCCCCCCATAATGCAAAATATCTTTCCCAGCAGACTGCTGCCTCCCTGACATTATGTCAGCCTTACCACAGGATATGTACCCAAAGAGCAGTGTACAACAGTGGTCGTTCTCAAGAAAGGTGTCGCCTGAATGGATACTAAAAACAACCACCACAGAATCCTGAGAACCTTGGTCTGCACAGCTATGGAAAGGATCAGCATGTACCGCAGACATAAAGATATTGGAGATCTATTGACACCCGACCCTACCCAGTGTGGGTTTATTAAGTGCAAACCCTGCCCCTAAACATGTGTGACTCAGTTGAAACAGTAATTGAGGTCACTGATGAGGGCAATGTGGTCCACACAGCGTAGCTGGACCTCGCAAAGCCTTCCATACAATACCCTACGTGTTCAATATAGATATGCTCACCAGCTTATATATACACCCCTATGTCACTAGAGGGGTTGCAAACCAGACCAACGACAGAACTGACATGGTCAGACATGCTGCAGCCATGTCAGACTACAAACCACATATAACAGGTATCCCACAAAGCTTGGTCCTGGGACCTTCCCCGTCTGGTATATATGCCCCATAGGTACAGGCCAACATGTAAGGACTGTGCCTGAACATGTTTGCAAAGGACTACAAACTGCCCAACATATCTGACACTCCAGCTGACACAAGCATCCCACAAAAGGGCCACATAGAAACAGACAACTGGTGCCATAGCCATGTCAGCAAGTTAAATGGAGAAAACTGTATAGTCAACCTCTGTGGATATACAGTAAGTGACCACCAATTACCACATAGGTGTTAACCCATTACATACTTAACATGTAATGACAGACCTGGGTACACAAGGTGATAGATATCCTGCATTGGACAAACATGTGGCTGTAGTGCTAACAGAAACAATCCATATACCAACCTAATCATGAAGGTTATGACATCTAGATAAGGGGAGGTCATTGTGGTTCTGCAGTTATCCTTCATCAGCGTTACAATTGACTACAACAGCCCCTGTGGGGTGTACCTCAGCAGACACCTCCATCAACTGTAAAGTCTACAACAGTACCTCACCAGGAGTATCAAAGAGCTTGAACAGATGTAATGTGTTGCCTGATTAAACAGAGTGCAACTCCACACACTGCCATGCTGGCCACGCAGACGCAAGTTGTGCCTGATGTAGAAAGCCATGTCCAAGCTGGAATCAATGAACATGCTGCACCTTGTACAATCTGAATGGCAGTGAGCTATGCACATGAGGGACCTGAACCCCAGCACTGACATACATAGGACAAGCTGTACTGCATTATCCATAACACAGAAGCCACCCCCATGCATGAGTAAACTACCAGTACAGGTTATCCATAGAGTCACTCGTTGATTCTCCTCAACAGGAATCTTAATGAGTGGATGGGAGATGGTAGGTTTACCCTGGGTATCACTGTTATGTCACGGGTAGACAGAGGCACAGTATACTAAACATGACATATGTCATGGCAAACTGCACTTACAATGTGTTGAAGGACAAACACACTCTCTGACTAGCATTAGAAATGGCCTAGGGCACATCGGTAGTGTTTGCCAATGTACACCTATGTTGTGGAATACACTACTGATGTTGGACGAGGCTGTTGTAAGTAGTTAATATCTGAACATAATGCAACATGGTCAGATGTGCACAACCGGACCCTAACCAGGCTGTTGTGCTCACTATCGAAATGTAAAGAAGTGATAGGACTAAAGCCCAGGATACTGTCCACCACAGTGAAAGTACTGAACCACTACACTATACAGTACTACAGTGTTAGGTCAGTATGAACGGATGTTGACAATTGTATGCAAAGTATCCCATGCAAACCCTGCAGGCACAGTATAATCCCTGTTGTGTTCACACAAAAAGCATTTGGACAGTAACTACACAACATGACACAGAACACACAACCATAAACAGGAGATATTTGTTGAAGTTCACACTCATCCACAAATGTGATGGGTTGCAGAGTTCAACATATGGAAAGCTCACACTGGGCATGCTCACACACTTTGATAAATGAGACATCTTTCACACAACATGCCATGGGAAGGCTGAACTGGGCATGCTCACACACTTAGTCCAAATATCAGTTTAGCATTTTGCCACATATATCTGGTATATGTACGTGTTATTCCAGTAACCAACAACATTATAGCAATCTGACCAGTGCTCACACTTAAATGACTACAGAGACATACATGATATAGTGGATTTCCCCCATATGAAAACATCTTCCACAGATACACAAGTTGTTCATACAGATGGGCAGATGTCACTAGGAGTCCACAGAAGCTGTGTACCTCTGCATGGCAGGTCGGATCAGTATTCCAGGGTAACTGCAAGGAAACATGCATGCAAACATAGCTACTGTAAGCAGGGTTGCATGTAGTCCATTGTACAACAAACAAGCTGTACCACTTTCAGTAGGTAACACTGCAAATGCTCACCAGCTGACATATGAATACCTATGTCACCAAAGGTGATACTTACCAGACCACGGACAGAAATGACATGGCCAGACACGCTACATCCCACATGAACACATATCACAAGCAACACAGACCTCACAAAGTCAGTGTTCTTAACAGGCACAGCCCATAAGGCCAAACACAATGTGTGACACACTATAATAGGTGATGCCATAGTCAGACCCACTGACGTCCCACTCTCCAGACTGAGCAAGGTGAGGGTCACATTTAGCTATCTGTCGGGTGATAGAATGTGCCACATAACACAAGCACTCAGGTCACTCCACAGCAAGTACAAGTATGAGGCAGTCATTGTCCATGCTGGTGTGAACAACCTGAGATGTACCTCCCTGGACCACATGGAAAGAGACACAGAGGAGCTCTTACATCACCCTCTCAAACTCAGGAATCCCACACAGCCTTCATGACGACACAGGAGAGTATAGATTTCTCTGCAAACACCATCATACTGGGTGACTTCAACTACCCAAACATAGACTGTGAACATTACTCAAGCCACAATACCCAAGCTCTAGGGTTCCCATAGTTCAGAAACTCTTTAGCTATGGAACAAGTAGTCAACATTCCCACAAGAGGGGAAAATATACTAGACCTGATCATCACAAACATGAGTACAAAATGCTCACCACTTGAAGTATATCCCTCATTGTTGCAATCGAACCATATACTAATCACACTGGAGTACTGGATCCCCCACATATGCAAACCTCAAACACATCTATGTGTGTGCGGGAAATGCCCCTATTAGCAACTGTGAAAGTACACTACAGGATGCAGATTCCCCTTTTGAAACACTGATGATGTCAGCACTCTATAACTATATTACCTGAATTAAAGCTCCCCAGTGATTCGTATAGCGTGCTCTGCTAATGCATCTGTCTCTAATGTCATAACATTGTTAGGTAGGGGTTTGAATCCTGCAAAGGGAATGTATGTGAGTTAGTGTAAGTGGGGATTGTGTGTGTGCATAATGCTGTGAGGGAAAAGTGCCTTTTGCCAACTGGGAGAACACACTACAGGGTGCACATCCCTCTTCCTAAACACAGATGATGTCAGCACCCTCTAAGTACAGCATTAGAAAGGATTTCTCCCACTAATGCAAATAGCGCACTCTGCTAATGTGTCTGTCTCTAGTGTCATAACACAGTTAGGTAGGGGTTTGAATCTTGCAAATGGAAAGTATGTGTGTTAGTGTGTGTGCACAATGCTGGGGGTGGGATGTGGCTTTTGCCAAATGGGGCTACACAATGCAGGTTGCACATTTCCCTTAACAAACAGTGATGCTGACAGCACCCTATACAAACAACATGACAACAGACAACTGCCAGTACTCAGTATAGTACTACATGCTACTGTAACACGCACATGTACCAGAACATACCTAGATAGTGTTTTGAAACCTGAATGTGGCAAGTGTGTGGATGTGGGATGTTTCTGTGTGTGCATTTCCGTATGGAAAACATGTTGGATGTGGCAATCAGGGAACCACAGTACCTGATGCACATTACACTTTTAAACTAATGAGGTTGCCTGCACCCTGTGAGTACAGGTAGAGAAGAGGAAATCGGTGGTAATCCTAATAGTGCACTTTTCAAATGTGTACCTGTCATGTGTCGACAGCTACTCATGTAGGGTAATAAATAATGGAAATGGCAGGTGAGCGTGTGCATGTGTGGGGGTAGCAGGGTGTGTGTAAATGCATGTGTGACAGAACAGATACATATAGCTGAATCTACAATACAGCACATGATGCACATTCCCATAGTCAATGGTAGCATGTGATGGTGTGCAGCTGGTACACTTTGGTAAGTAGTATGGGTGCAGATAACAATTCAGGACATTCATACAGTTACTGCAGCAGGAATGCTGGGATATACACACAATCATAGTGGAACAGTGAACAGTTACCAACATGTTACTACTTATACACATCTATGTAGTCACCCTGTGCATCAGCAACGTGTTTACCTTTTCCTGCACTGATGTTGTAGTATGCAGGAGGTGGCACAGTGTCATCATATGCACAGGGTGTGGGTTAGGTATGCCCAAGCCAGCCACTGGTACCACCAATTGACATGTGTGTGTATGTGTGTTTGTGAGGGGCAGCAGTACAGGGTGGACCAGTGTTGGTGCAGTATGTGTGTGTATGTGTTTGCCCTAGGTGTTAAATTTCTGCATGTGTGTAAGCACGCACACAGTCCCACATAATGGCTGCCATGTACAGGGTTTTGTGGACAGCCACAGACTGCACCTGTCAGGTCATCCAGATCAGTGTCTGTGGGCACGGACACGGTACCTGTGCCTGGCAGGGGTGCTACGGACCGTATCCGGTACTAACCCAGACTGGGTACTATCATCGGAAGCGGGTGTGTGTTGACTGGACACACTTCCCTGTTGGGAATGTTCAGAGCCACGTGCACGTGGTCTCCTGGGGCGTCCTGATGACAGCACTAACCCAGCATTGCTGGGGCTGCTGCTGGCAGTTGAGGTGTGTGAGTGGGCCTGTTGTCGTCCACGGCGACTGCCAGCTGGTGCTGTTGCCGGCATACGGCCATGTCGACGTCGCAAATGCACACCATCTCTCTGGCCCATGGACATCTGGTTGTGGAGCAGCTGTTGTATGTCTCCACAACGTCTGTCAACGACATCTGTGAAATTACGAATAGCATTCGCAATGTCACGCATGCCATCTGTCATGGCTGTGCGACATGCTGTCAGCTCCCTTAGACCCTGTCTGGTGTACCTTTCCATACTTTCTACTCAATACTGCCATAACCAGTCAGGAGGAGAAGGAAACCACACTCACTACAATTCCAGTCTCACATAGACCTACCACGACAGCAAAACAAACACATAATCACACAAAAACATACTCGGAGGCTCAAAATAAAGATCTTCCTAAGCAGCAGAGACCTCCAAAGCAGACACCCAAGCAACCGCTACCCCAAAACAAAACACGTGCAACACATATCTCACAAAGCCAATGTGTTGAACACTCACAGCCCTTAACAGTAAACAACACACCTCATACAC
Source organism: Protopterus annectens (assembly GCF_019279795.1). Lineage (NCBI taxonomy): Eukaryota > Metazoa > Chordata > Ceratodontiformes > Protopteridae > Protopterus > Protopterus annectens. The sequence goes on along the minus strand of NC_056739.1, from coordinate 1,801,079,562 downwards.
TTGTAATAGGTGACTCTATCATCAAGCACACTGACGTCATGTTCACCAGGCTGAACGAGGAGAGGGTCACAGTGAGCAGCCTGTCGGGCACTACGACCCGCCACATAACACAAGCACTCAAGTCACTCAAAGGCAAGTACAAATATGACTCACTCATTGTCCATGCTGGTATGAATGACCTGACACATACCTCCCTGGACTACATGAAAAGAGACAGAAAGGAGCTCTCTGAGCATGTAGCCCAAGACAGTATGACCCTGACCTTGAGTAGCATCTTACCCTCACCAAGAATGATGCCACAATATCAAGGCAAGATGATCACTTTCAACAATTGACTGAAGTACTGGTGTCATTCAAAGGTGATCCAATGCCTGTCAGCTTGGGATGATATGCTGTACAAGCCACGATGCTTTGCTAGGGACAGCTTGCACCTGTCACCCCTGGGCTTTTGGATTTTGGCAAAGGCTCTTGCTACACCCATAGTGCCTTTATTAGGCAAGGCTCATAAGGCAAACTCACATCCATAGGTATCACAAAGGATGAGGAACTAAGAGTAATGCTACTCAACACAAGAAGTCTAAACCTCAAGATACACGCACTCAAAACTCTACTTAGCATTATGGACATCGATATCTGTGCAGTAACAGAAACCTGGTTCAGGTTTCCCAAGAGCACACCAGCACTACCAGGTTATACCTGTTACCATTCTTGTCGGCCCCAACACTTGGACCAAACAACAAAAGGAGGGGGGGTATCAATATTCATCAAAGATACCCACACCTCCACATTGGTGGCAAAGTACCACATAGGTGTTAAGCCATTAAGTACAGAAGAAGTAATTGGGGACCTGGGGAACAAACTTGATAGCAATCTGTCATTTGACAACCACGTGGCCAAAGTGGATTGAAAAACATGTTATATAGCCCAGCTAATCATGAAGGGATTCACATGTACATCAGGGGAGGTCATCGTGCCTCTTTACTCATCCTTCATCAGGCCTATAATTGAGTACAATGCCCCTTTTGGGATGTACCTAACCAGACACCTACAGCAACTGGAAAACCCCAACAGTACCTCATCAAGAGGATCAAAGGGCTCAAACAGATGACATATGCTGCCTGGTTAAAGAAAATCCAGCTGGACTCAGTGGCATACTGCCTGTTCAGAGGCAATCTGTGCCTGACGTATACAGCCATGTCCAACCCAGAAGTAATGGACATGCTGCACCTCAGAAAATCACAATCCCATACAGCCACATGCTCCAGAGACCTGAACCTTAACACTGAAATAAATAGGACATGCTGGAGGGACAAGATTCATAACCCAGAGGCTCCCTTCACTCTGTAATGAACTCACAGTACAGGTTAGGCAGAGTCCCTCATTGACTCTCTTCCATAGGAATCTGGATGAGTGGATGGGAGATCATAGTTGTACCCCGGGTATCATGTCTATGTCACTGTTAGACAGAGGCACAGTATACTAACCTCGGAAAAGGGCATAGCAAAATAAATTTTAATTGGGTGGCAAAAGACAAACACATTCTGGCTAGGCTTATCAATGCCCTAGGGCAAATAGCCTAGTATGAACCTATGAACCTATGTGTACTGCTATACTACTTCTGCCATATGTTGCATGTGTGTGTGTTGTGGGGGATGCACAGGTAATGGCCAGATATTTCTGCACAGGCAACACTTCTGAAACACTCTGGGTGTTCATCCCAACATACTGTATGTGTGTTGCCATCCAACACTGTGATGTGGACACACATTACTCAGCCTGGATATACATATCCCAACAACACCACAAGCACAGTACACTACCTTGCTATGTATGTATGTAATTACACAGTTATTCACTAGTTAGGACTGTATGCTTCACATTCACCAAATGCACAGATATTGGCAACATTGTTGCAGACAGTTTAGGTGCAGGTATCCCCCCCATTCTCCTACACAAGTGGAATTAGTTATCACAGATGAATGTAACCTCCCTATCATCTCACATGTCCAGGTGAGGGCCACCCTCAACATTGCAGAACACACAGCATCACTGTTACAAAATGGTATCCCTGGATGTGAGATATGTTCACCCCTAGAGGACATAGCACCCCATTACAGACTGATATTAAACCCTGGCCATACTACAGGATATGCACCTGAACAGTGCCATACATACACAGTGGTCCCACACCAATGAGGAGGAACCTCTACTGACCCTGGGAACTACTGCATCATATGCATAACTGGCTTTGTGTTCTAAGCTATGGAAGTTTTAAGTATGGAAGACATGTACAGCAATATTACATATGTATATATATCAGGACTATGTACACACAACCTATCTCATGGACATACCTATAGATAGTGAACTATGATACATTTGGAGGTTTCACAGTAAACACAGTATTAACCTGCTACTTTGCATTACCTGTGTTTGTGTCAGCTGTTGCTGTGTCACTGGTGCTAATTGCTGTTTGCTGCTGCTGCTGCTGCTGGTTTTGTTGCTGTGATGATGTAGTTTTTTTTTTATCACTGCCTTTATTGCTTTCTTTCTTTCTTTCTTTCTTTCTTTCTTTCTTTCTCTCTCTCTCTCTCTTTCTTTCTCTGTTGGTTTGGTGCAATGAATGTAGTGCATGTGTGGAGTGTTAGTACTGGATGCTTTTGTAGGTATCTGCATAGGTCCATGTGATGGCCTCTGCACCAATTGTAAGGCAGCATTTGCTAATTGCATGCAGCCAGTTGTGTACTGATTGCATGTCTCACTGTGATTTCAGGACAGTGCTATAAAAGGGTATGTGAGATAGGCGTTGCCCTTTCAGATTGTAAGGGTGTGGGCCATGCTGGTATGCTGTTGACAGTGTTCTGTGAGTGTGAAGATTAGTAAGTCTCTCATGATTCATGCTGTGTTGTAAATTCAGGTTGCTGCATTTCTCTCACCTGTTCCACATACTTTCATATATGTACATTAGCTTACATTATTAAGTACAAGCTAACAATTAGCAGGGCTGTTTCTGTTAACACTAAACTAGTATGGGAATCCAGTAATTAGGACAGTAAAAGTCTACCTGACATGCTTTGGGTAGTACACATCCTATATTGCCTTTATCTTCATTCCTACTATTACATGTTATACTTATTTTAGCACTATATTCCTGTATGAGAGTCATGGCTTAGTGGTAGGTCATACAGACTAGTGTTACAATGGTCTTGTGGTAGGGCCTAATAGTATGCTTTTATTCTGCTTTCAAATTGAGTACAGGGCCTGTCAATCAAAGTGCTGAAGGCACCTTTAAGCAGTTAAAAGGGTTAGTAAGTCTCACAGGAGTCAGGCTGTGTTGTAGATTCTGGTTGCTGCATTTATCTTCACTGTTTCCTGTAGTGAGTGTGTATGAATACTGACACCTACAACTATATTTCATATGTATTAATATATATATATATATATATATATATATATATATATATATATATATATATATGTGTGTACATATACATACTTTCATATATGTACATTACCTTACATTATTATGTACAAGCTAACAATTAGCAGGGCTGTTTCTGTTAACACTAAACTAGTATGGGAATCCAGTAATTTGGACATTAAAAATCTACCTGACATGTTTTGGGTAGTATACATCCTATATTGCCTTCATATTCATTCCTACTATTACATGTTATATTTATTTTAGCACTATGTTCTTGGATGAGAGTCATGGCTTAGTGGTAGGTCATACAGACTAGTGTTACCAAGGTCCTGGGTTCAAGACTGACTGTGGGAATTTACTTTTCTTTCGAAATGAGTACAGGACCTGTCAATCAAAAGGCACTTTTAAGCACTTAAAACCAGGTCTGCGCTCGTTTGCAAGGAGCTCACGCATGCGCACTGGCGGTGAGCTCCCCTAACACACGCGCACACCCGCGCTATTTTCTTTGAAAGAAAAGAAAAAGGGGTGACAGGAAAGTGGTGAAAAAGGGGTCACAAAGAGGGTAAGACAGTAGGGAGACAAGCTTGGGATTTGCAGGAGGGATGTAGGTGAGGCCCATAGCTGCCCATGTCTTTCTCAGCAACAGCTGTGCATTTGTATGTAATTTGGTGTGACATTTGAAACCTTCCACCCCTGAGAGAGGTGTCAGGACAACATTAATACCTGTTGTACAGCCAATTGTAATTAACAGTTTCAATGTCCAGCGGACATGTGTGCAACATGGACAGCTATGTATGGGGCGTAATTTTTTTGTGGGTACAGAGTGCCCTTTTTTTTTTTCAGGTGAGAGTGGTATGTCAGGTGAAGGTAGTCGGTATAGCTGGGGAGGTAGGTTGGGTAGGTTAACAGACAAGACAGACAGTCAATACAGGGGCGGTGTATGACACATGTGGGGGGGGTTACACAATTGATGGGGACGGAGGTTGGGATATCCAGGGCACATGAGCCCACAGATGGCAACAGTGGAACTGATATCCCCACCCATAGGCAGTTGCCACTGTTCCTTCACAGCCCAGGATGGGGCTGTGCTGGGGGCTGTGCAGGTGGGACAACGGGCATGCCCGTAAGCTGTGCCACCCGGGCCTCAAGCTGGCGTAGGGGCCCAAGAACAGAGTCTTGAATCTCCCTTCGCACCACAGACTGGGCACCTTGGAGGGTGAGTGGACGGGCTCCTCCAGCCACGCTTGCAGAGGGGGGACAGGCCCCATCCCTTGCAGCGCTTCCACCCAAAGGTGGCACAGGGCCACCGGAGGAGGGTCCGGCCTGGGCACTAGTGCCAGGTGCAATCGCCAGATGAGGTGGGAGAGGTGGGTCCGCTGGGACCCGCCTTTCAAGCGTTCCAGGTTTGTGAGTATGTTATGTTAGTTTGGGTTAGTAGCATATTATTCCATTCAAATTAGTTGTAACAGCATGCATTGGTATTCCCATTAAACAAACACCCAGATATTAACACCATTGAACAACAGGCATATCAATATCACATGCATTATTTGAACAGAAATACACAATCAAACAACATGCAGGGTTGATTAATGGCAACAGGCCATCAGGTTTGCAGGTATGAACAGGACACATGCAACAACGGACATGCATATATTTTTGAAACAACAGGACAAATGTCCATGGTTAATGAAATTTTTACATACCAATATTTAGTGAGTTTTTTAATTTGCAATTATAGGGTGGGGTGGAGAAAGAAAATGTTGACACATTCATAAATTATATATTGATATACATTTGTAATAGAAACACCATTAACTTGTGGGTGATAGTTTTCAAATGATTTTTAATTGACTGTCATGCTAGACCTGTTACAGATACATCACTATCCTAGTTATTTTGAATTGGATCAGATACATCATCCTGCTACATTTTGATGACAGGGCAGGGGACAACTATGGATGTTTAGTATGTCAGACAATCATTCATTCTATATGAAAATTGTTGACTGTGATCACCATATACAGATTTTGGCTTAAACATTCAAGATTCAGACACACTGAAATCAGTTTGGGATGTTAATTTTTAATTCCCACATGCATTTAGTTCTGTAGAACCACACTGAGGCTTATATATTCAGGAGTTATTACTACTTTATTTATTGATACGTGACCCTTTCTGTCACTCTCACACATCCTGCTATTTCACAGTTCAGGTTGGTACTTCTAGGCTTTGTTCACATATTAGACCTGTGGTGATTCAAACACTTTCCAGCAGCCTCACTTCTGTCATGATTCAGCATTTCAACAGGGGATATATCTCACATGTGATTAACTCAGCTTCTGAAGCTGTACTCTTGAGACTACTGCAGGTTATACTACATTTAATTAATGGTGGGACATCTGTATTACAGAACTATTTATTTCTATCAATTATATTTCCAGTTTCACTTACATACTGATGAACTTGCTGCAGCCATACCTGCACACTTTCACTTGTTGCTTGCACATTCAATTACTTTTAATGAATACACTGCAGTGTTCTGCTAAGTGCTACACTATAATATTTATTTAAAAGTACTAGGTGGGGTTACTAACCTGCATGGTGGCGCAGCCGCACCAGCCTGCTGTCATGTGCCCTGTGATTCGCAGAGCGGACACCTGCAGCTGTAATACAAAATAAGTAATATTGGAATACACATCTCCATGGTATCAGCTAGTTGAATTCCTTACATACATAAGTAAAATGTAACTTACTCAGTAGTGGGGCGTTGGGCATATCCCGGGTCTCCTGGATCCATTGGGTCAACTGGTCTTGCTTGCGTCGCTTCAGGTCTGCATGGTGGTGACGGACCTGCTCATCGGTACGTGGAATCCCAGTAGCACTGGTGAGATCATGAGCCAACTGGTCCCATGCCTCCGCCCTGTATGCTCCCCATGAGACCTGGCCCTGCATGAGTTGGGCCTCATGATGATGAACTAGGAGCCAAACCATGTATCTGGACTCCTCAACGCCCCACCGCTGTGCTCGAAAGCAACGTCCCTCCCCTACTCCACTCATTCTGCCTGCAGGTCTATTCTACAATCATTTATGCTGTGTATTCCCGCCTATGGGGCTTATATATGCTGATTTTCCCGCACATTTCTATGATTGGCCGTTTTGGAATTGTATCAACTTCACAGAAACTGCTTTATCATGCTCCATTTTGGATTACATCCTATATATATGCTATTTCTGCATTTCTAAGTACTGCTGTCATGGCTTAGTGGTTTAGTACCTTGACTCTAGTGCATGGTATCCTGGGTTCGAATCTGACTACTGATTTTTAATTTTTATGACTGTCTAGACAGGCTGAGGGGTGTGTCTGTGTAAAGGCACTTTTGATACAGCTTGCTTAACGTTGCCCAGCGGTTAGCTTGTGGGCGCGGCGCGCACCACCGCGCAAACGGTGTGCGCTGGGTTAAACCTTAATTGGCTATTAACATGCATGTTAAGCTAAGCACAGCTAGTTGCACACAGTTTGAGCCTGTTAAACCAGTGCTTAGCTACGGGCAAGCAATTTGCAGCCTTTGAAACACTACTCAGCTACGGGCACTCTGTCTCACCTTGTTTGACAGCAGCTTAGCTATCAGTAGATTTCTAAATATTTTTATTATTGTATTACTTGAAAATATATGATCCATTTCATTCCATTTTACAAAAAGAAATACTTTTACATTTGTACAATACTGTCAGGGGCCTTTTTAGTGCTTATTTACAAAACAAAAAGGATGTTGTGTGGGCTCAAACCTTGCCTGCTTGCTCTTAAGCTGAAAACTCTACCGCTATGCTATTACTTCTTGGCTTATTTTGCATATTTAGTTCTTATATCCTTTTCCACTGATTGCTAACTGCAGTTGCGCTAGTAGCACACCCGCGCACACGAGCGCACGCATTAGCAAACATTTACGGGGTTTTAAAAAAAAATAAAAAAGTTTTCATTTTACATTTTATAACATCTGTTCACTTTTTACATTTTACATTGCTGGTGTCTGTGGGGATGTGTTGTGTAGTGTGTTTATTCACATTTCCATGGCCTCTCTCGTGGGTGTTTACTTTCTGCCATTCTAGACTTCCGGGGGCGTGTCCGCTTGCAGGGCTTAGCCTACGGACACGCCCCCTACTGTCTTACATGGACCATGTAAGAGTTACAGTGTGATTCAGCATGCCTCATGCACCCCATGCATATGCATGACATGCTGACATCACACCGTTTAACTGCAGACTCCGTGTAAGAGTTATAACTCTTACACGGAGGTTTCGTGAATTTGCCCCATGGTCTGCTAACTTGGGTCGCCAATTTTAACCTTTCATCTTTTGATTTAATAAAATCCAAATAATGTTCTGTGCCTCACCAAAGTCCAGTCAAGCGAAGTAAAAAGAGAAAATCCAAAAAGCACACAAAACTGGACACTGCTGATACCTCAAAACCTCCTTGTTTATTAAGACAACAAACAGCAACCATAAGATGAGCGCTTTCGGGCCACTGCCCTTCATCAGACAAAGCATCTCACACAAACTAAACATTTAAGAATACATGATGGAAACAATACAAGATGGAAAAGTTATTCATGGCCAGGGGTTATAACAGCAAGTTGATTCAGGAGACGAGACATAGTGTTATACCTTATGAGAACAGAGAGGATGAGGCACATAGTTGCTGTCGAGAAAACCTCAGAGGAGAGAAGAGAATGAGAGATGAACCAGCTGTACTGTACAATAGACGAAATAAAAAGATTAATTTAATCCTGAAATATACAAATGACATCAATGAAATCAGGAGGATTATAAATAGACACTGGAACATTCTTACCATTGTAGATGACACTAGGGCAATAGTTGGTGAAAAACCAGGATTTGTGTTCCGGACTTGTGATGATTTGAAAACAATCTTTTCGTCCAAATTACATAAGAACATTTACGCCAAGGGAGGAAACATTGATACTCCAGGGACATACCCATGTGAGAATTGTAGTATGTGCCCTTATATCACCACCACACAAGAATACCAACATCCACATGGACATTTTAACTTTTCACCTAGGATACGGACCAATTGCAACACTAAAAATTTAATTTACATGGCTAACTGCGCTCTATGTCCAGCTTTTTACATTGGTCTCACTAAGAGGAGACTGAGAGAGCGCATTTACAACCATGCTTATGATATACGCAAACATCAGGAGTTGAATGCACTGGCCAAACACATAATTTCAAATCCAACACATCATTTCAAATTTAGAGTATTACAAACTCTGTACATTAGTCCCAGGATGGGTGATAACAGCAATGCCCTAGCGAAATTAGAGATGGAATGGATTTTTAGGTCAGGGGCACATAGAGAGCCAGGAATCAACAATTATGTCACTGTTAAACCATTCATAGAATAAATGAATACAAGCAATATTTTAACATTATATGTCTATATTCGGCTCTTATTATGTATGTGGTGAAAGTGTTTGATTATATACACGTGGTGACTGGACAATATTGGAGATTGTTGCGTTGAACAAGATCCAAATAATGTTGCTCTAAGCAGATACTATTGGATACAGGTCACTTTTTGAAGACCTTGGGAGATGTTAAATGGGCTTATACAGACGGCAAATTACTTATGGTGACAATGGATATACAGAGCTTATTTACTGTCATAAGCAACGACTATGGCATACATGCCATAGCTGAACTTTTGCAGGAGTTGGGTGCCACTCCTTTGAGAGTAGAAGCTGTTGTGAGGTTGCTTATGCTGGTGTTGGAGAACAACATTTTCATTGGTGTGCAGCAAGCATATAGGCAGGCACAGGGGATAGCCATGGGCACCCCCTGTGCCAATACATATGCTAATCTTGTTCTATCCTATTGGGAGAGGAACATGGTATTGAACAATATGCTATGGAAAGGTTACATTAAAATGTATATGCGCTTTGTAGACTATATTTTTATTCTTTGGAGCGGGGACAGCAGTACCCTAGCTGCTTTTGTATCTTATTTACATTCCACCACCTCATTCCTGAGATTCACGGTTAACAGTTCACCCTCAGAAATTGATTTTCTGGATGTCAGCGTTCAGCTGACTAAGGAGGGATTCTCATCCTGTCTATACAGAAAAGACTGTTGGAAGAATACCATGCTTTCTTTCGATAGCATGCACCCTCGCTATACTTTCCCGAATATTGTACAGGGGCAATTAGCTAGGATTTTGAGGATCAATAATGATGACACACTTTTTGAAAAGGAAGTGGATAATTTGAGGGATTGTTTTCATGCCAGGGGTTATGACAGTAACATGGTGGATAATGTGGTGGAAAGCAGCAAAGGTTACAGAAGGAATAGATATAAACCGTGGCTAAAAGTTACTGAAGTACATACAGGTGGTCAACACAGCAGGGTTAATGAGGGTGACCCTAGGTTAACGTTGACTTATGGCAGTAACATAAGAGATGTATGTGATCTCATCCGCAGGAATTGGAACATCCTGACCAGTGATGTCAATTTGAAGAGCATTGTAGGAAATAAACCAATCTTTAGGTACAAGAGAAATAAGAACTTGAAAGACTTGTTATGTAAGGATAAGGTTATCACCACCAGGGGTAATTTGATCATGACACAGGGTACTTTTCCTTGTGGGAATTGTAAGGCGTGTGATCACATTGACAGTAGGAATGTTTTTAAGCACCCACTGACAGGCAGGCTGTTTGATCTAAAGGGAAGAGCTACATGCAGGACCACTGATGTGGTTTATCTGGCAGAGTGCCAGTCCTGCACATGCTTTTATGTAGGCAAGACCAACTGCATGTTTAAAGTGAGGATTCTACAGCACCTTTCATCCATCAGGAATGGGGACACATGTAATGCACTGTTTAGACACTTGGAAGTTAACCCTACGCATAGTTTTAAATTCAGGGTGATAGTAAATGTGAAGTTGGGTAATAGAGGGGGTGATATCAAACAACTAACTGAGTTAACCGAATCCAGATGGATTATTGAGTTAATGGCACATAGGAGCCCGGGACTCAATGATGTCATTCCCATGAAGCCCGCCCTTAAGAATAGGCGGGTTTTTTACTAGCTTCCCATTGGATAACATGTATTTTTAAATGTTTAGTTTGTGTGAGATGCTTTGTCTGATGAAGGGCAGTGGCCCGAAAGCACTCATCTTATGTTTGCTGTTTGTTGTTTTAATAAACAAGGAGGTTTTGAGGTATCAGCAGTGTCCAGTTTTGTGTGCTTTTTGGATTTTATCTTTGGATTTAAATCCACTTCTCTTTAACCATTGCTACATCAGATCCTGATCAACATGAGGTTGTTCCAGGAGTTGTCTGTACTTGCAACTATGTCTTTTCCACATTTCTTGCTTAGTTATCTGAATCTGATCCTTCTCCTTATATTCCTTCTTTTGTTTTTTGGCACAATCAGGTGTTGTCTGATTATTATATATTTCTGGTTTGGTTTCCTTCCTATTTCCCACCGATATGCATCTGCTAAACTAAGCAAGGAGGTCATCTTAGACTTGTTCTCTTCATGTTTCAAAACTTTCATTATGTTTGGATCTGATGAGGTCAGCAGATATGTATGTAGTCCTCTAATTGCCAAATTATACATGTAATCAATTTTGAGGAGTCTCATACCTCCTTCAGAACGAGGAATATATAATATTGGTATACACTGATTTTATATATCATTTGATAAGCATTTTCTTGTTTTCCTGTCCAACTGATCCAATACCTTTTGGGGCTGTTTTCAGTATTAATTTTAGTCTTCTAAAATATTCCTTACTGAGGTTTGTTCACATTTGTTCATGTTTTATTGTCAATCCTTCATCAATTCCCAAATAGTTACATACTCTCTCTCCAGTTCAAGTTCCTTTATATCACATTCCTATCCCAGACTGATATGTTCTTTGTGCTGTAGCTTTCCTGCTTTAAATGTCACTTTTGCACATTTATCAAGTCCAAATGGCACTCTTATCTCATCTGATAAAGTTTTGAACAGTTCCAGTTGTGCTTTCAGTTCCTCATCTGATGAACTACAGAGTTCTAAATCATCAACAAAAAGAAGATGAGAAATCTTTAAACTCTGTTGCTTTCTGGGAGCCAAAGCCAAACTATAACCATTACCTAATCTATTAAATAGACAGCTTAATGGGTTAAGGGCAAGGCAAAAGAGCAACAGTGACAAAGAGTCACTCTGGAATATTCCCCTTTGAATTTTTATCCTTGGGATAATTATTTGTCCTTTATCATGGCTTAGCTGCAGAGTGGTTTGACACTGTTTCATGTCCACTGTAATGTATAACTGATCAGTTTAGGTTATATCTTATACATATGTAAACTCTCCTTTATCCATGAATGTGAGATGCTGTCAAATGCTTTTTTGTTATCTATCCATGCTATACTTAGATGCTTCTACTTTTCACAATTCTGCATTATGGATTTATTTAGAAACAAATAATCCTTTGCTCCACATGACTTTATTCCCCCTTTGTTCTAGAAGGAAGTTCTCCCGTATCATGTTGGATAAGGTCTTTTATCATATACATGACTTTTCTGAGATTTACTACTATATTTTGTTAAACTCTGTTATACAACTGCAAACATTATCTGTATATTGTTATGACTACTTGTCCAACAACTTGTGATACTTTACCTGCATTATCTGTTTATCCCTATGTCTGTTATGCCGTATTTGCCTTATGACTCTGGTAGTGACTGAAAAGGGTCAAGTACTAGCCTACTCACCTGGTCAAAAATAAATGACACCACACAAGATTTTACATACAATACTGGTACGGCTAATGTACCTAAAACTATTTGATATAATCCCCCCCTTTGTGAATTGGTACCCCTTCTGCCTGTTCCCATATATTATTGACAAATACAAATACTAATCTTTTTAACATAAATCATGCATGCTTAGTCATATTTTTCTTGGTTATTAAGAAGAGATTTTCAGTTATTTTGTCTGGTCCAATGGGACATCATTTATGACTTTTACTTGATAGTACTTTTTATGCATGTTGATATACAAGAGGCAACTCCCATTGTCTCTGTATCAATCCAACATTTCTTTGGTTATTGCAAAGTTTGCACAAAATTTTCTACAGCAAATTTGCTATGCCCACTGGTTGGGTGATCACGTCACTGATTATTGATCACATGTTATATTCACCATTTTTCCTTTTAATTTTTAATGTAATTAAAAAATGGTAGCAATTTGAAATGCTGGGATTCACTACAGCAAGTCCCAAAATGCAGAGGCTGAATGGCCAAAAGATTGAACTTATATATACCATGTCTTGGAATATTCCCTTTTCTCTGAGGTTTGGGAGTCTCAGAGTTGGTATATATAAATTTGATGGGGTGAGGGGGCTTGACCCACTGCAAAAAGAAATTTTAAGGAGAAGAGCATTTTTCAATATTCACTCTTATCTGGGATTTAGGGTCTTTTTTTCAGCTTTTCAGCACTCAGCATTTCAAGTACTAACATTTCAATAGGAAGCCTTAAAAAGTCTTTATTCTTATTTTCAACCCATGAGTACAAGCTGTGTTCGTTTTTAGATCTAGAATATTTGACAATGAAGGTAAGTAATATCTCTACTTCAATTAATCTGAAATTATATTTTTGACTGGGGTGATTTTTGAAAGCTTAGTACACCCTCTTTTTTCTATTGTATAGATCATTAGTGTTGTGATTACATCAAAGGTTTGCTGTTTGAATTTATTTGTGTTTTAGCAAATCATGGTTATTAATTTTAGAAGTTAATAATATCATCTAACATCACTGACAGTATCACACATTTGAAATGTTGTCAGATTGTCACTTAATAGTAGGAAGTTTGCCTTAGAATAGTTTCTAAATGTTCCAGACTTACAAGGGGTCCCAGGTTTTATTTTTGTTTCAAAATAGACAGATTTATGGACAGACCTTATTACAAAGAACATTACATTTTAACTGCTTAAAAAAGATGAATTCCCTGAGCTAATTAGGGTTTGGTCAATTAATAAGTCAACAGACAAAGTGGAATAAATGAAAATGAAATGCTCCTAAGTCTTTTATAAAATGCATGATTACTGGAAGAAGACTGGAAAGAAATGAACTTAAATTTGAAGCAATTTATCTTCATGAAATAATGTAAGATGGATATATATCTTACAAGGTCTGATTTCCATGTTATTTTGGTAATGGCAAATTCTTTATTTACTACAGTTAGGTATTGTAATCAATGATTTATAACTCTACCTTGTCACCTAGTTGCATTACAAGTAAACATACAAGTTTCAAGAGCTAATACAATCAAGTTAAAGTTCATTTTTACAGTTAGAGTAACAATTTATAATCTATATGCATAGTATTTGAATTAGTAATCAAATACATTTTTCCTGCTGCCATTACAATTAGTAATGTGAATTTTCTATAAGTAAGAGTAATCTGCTATAGATTACCAGTTGCATTAACAGATTATGAGATTCAGAATAATTTACCATAAACTTTAAATTTATAGACTAAGCTGTCCTGAACTCCCTACTCAATACGGTATTTATTACTGTTTAGAATATTTTCTCTTAAACTGCATCTTTCTTCTAAAAAGATTCATGAAATGATGGGCTCTAAAATGTTTGCATGATTTAATTTATTTATTATGCCTCACACATATTATTTAACAAAAAAAAAAAATCTCACAACAAATTATGTTCTCAAATTCATGTTTTTGCTGCAGGAAGTAGTTCATCATCATCAGCATTACCATCTGCCTTTTCCATCAACTGTTGTCATCTTTCTCAATTCAGGGTCACTCTCCTACTGTCATCCTTGACTGTCACAGGTCTTCTCTAATGCAATCCAGCCATCTCTTCGGTGGATGTACTTGTTTCTTCTTGCCTTCTTCTGTTTCTCCTAAAACTTCACTAGGTGGCCTTCTTCTCCGAATGTATTTCTGCACATGTACCCAAACCACAGTAATTGTTCTCTTTGAACTTCTTAGCAGTTGGACCTACTATGGCTTCTGCTCTGATGCCCTCATTTCTTCATCTCTCCTATAGTGTGTATCCTACCATGTAGGCAATTAATCCTCATTACCTCTGGCTTCCTCAACTGCCCTTCCTTCACTGCTTGGATTTCTATACCACACAATAGTACTGGTGTCAACACTGTTTTGTATACCTTACTTTTCACCTTCAGTGTAATTCTTCTGTTGCAAACTACTACTGACACTGATATTTGGCTGCAGCCCCACTAATTCTAGCTTCACCCTCCTCATACAGACTACTCCCTCAACCACACCTCCTAGATACTTGAAACTGTTAAGCTCTTCTGTCTCAGTTTTCAGCTTCTTCTGATTAACCCCATTTGCTGCCATGACAACTGACTTGGCTATACTCAGTTTCATCCCATGTGCCTTCAGTTTTGCACTGCATTCCCCTATCATTAACAGTACTTGTTTCGAGTCTGCTTGTAATACCACACTGTTTGCATACAACTGCTTTGTTATCCATCTCCTCCACCCTGTTTGCTACTGTAGTCCATCACCACTTTGAACAGTGGGCTCAGAACTGAATGTGTTCACTGGACTTCCAATCATTGTTGAACTGCCTAAACCAGTTTTCAGTGGACCTTGTCATATGCTTTCTCCAAGCCTAGGAATGCTCAGTTGGACTGTTTCCTAATCTCTAGCTTCTTCTCAACTGTCTCACTGTAAACATTGCGTTGGTATTGCTGCATCCTGATTTGAATCCAAAGTGCTCATCCCCCACCTTACTTTCTACTACTCTGCATATTCCTTGCTGCATCCTGATTTGAATCCAAAGTGCTCACCCCCACCTTACTTTCTACTACTCAGCATATTCCTTTATCAGTTACCTTCTCCAGTACTTTCTTATATTGTGACAGGAGTTTAGTGGATCTATACTTACGACAGTTGTGAATGTCCCTTTTGTACTTGTATACTGTCACTAAAATGCTTATTCTGTAGTCATGTGGGACATGCCTTTCACTCCATACTGACCCTACTGTCCTCCCCGATTTCTCCCATAATTTACAAGACGTCATGATCATATCTCCTGTGACCTCATCTCAGCCTGCTGCTTTTCCTGACGTCAGTTTCCTTAGTGCTGTTAGTACTTCTGCTATGATGGGCTCTTCTTCCTCTTTCATTGTAGTCTGTGTCCACTGATGGACATTGTAGTCTGTGTCCACTGATGGACATTGTAGTCTGTGTCCACTGATGGACATTGTAGTCTGTGTCTACTGATGGACATTGTAGTCTCTGTCTACTGATGGACATTGTGGTCTGTGTCTACTGATGGACATTGTAGTCTGTGTCTACTGATGGACATTGTGGTCTGTGTCTACTGATGGACATTGTAGTCTGTGTCTACTGATGGACATTGTAGTCTGTGTCCACTGATGGACATTGTTGTCTGTGTCTACTACTGATGGACATTGTAGTCTGTGTCTACTGATGGACATTGTAGTCTGTGTCCACTGATGGACATTGTAGTCTGTGTCTACTGATGGACATTGTAGTCTGTGTCCACTGATGGACATTGTAGTCTGTGTCTACTGATGGACATTGTAGTCTGTGTCTACTGATGGACATTGTAGTCTGTGTCCACTGATGGACATTGTAGTCTGTGTCTACTGATGGACATTGTAGTCTGTGTCTACTGATGGACATTGTAGTCTGTGTCCACTGATGGACATTGTAGTCTGTGTCTACTGATGGACATTGTAGTCTGTGTCTACTGATGGACATCTTCATTCAGTAGTTGCTGAAATACTCTTTCTGTCCTGTGGACTGGTGAGCAGATTGTTGCTGGCATCTCTTATGAAGGGTGTTTGGATGGTGCAATACATACTAAAATATATATAAGAAGGATGTTCAAAGTAGCAGGCATCTGCAAAGGACAAGTATGTATCCTAAGCATGTTTTTAATGGGGTGATTCCGCGGCAATTTTTAACAACAAGTAGGCTGAATACAGAAAAGCACAATTTTAATCAACAGATGAATGAAATGATGATGGAATTTACAGATACAACTTATCGACCAGCTCTCCTACACTATATTCTCCTAAGCGCGTTAATAGGAAATGAAAATGTGAAAAAATCCTGCCAGATATTTTATGAAATACAGCGGAAGATCTGACTAAATTATGACTATTATTCGGAAGAATTGGTCTATATTATCAACAGTTCCTGAGATAAAGAATATAGTAGGTGAAAACTGAAATTTACATTTAAAAGGAAAAGGAACCTGAAAGAACAATTGTTATAAAGATTTGAAAAGAGTAAGTACAATTCACATTGCAACAGATCATACTGTACCTTGCTTAAACTGTCAACTTTTTACATATATAACAACTTACAGTGCATTTAAACATCCAGTAGCAGCTAAGGAATATAGTTTTAAGTGTTTTGCTTCTTGTAGATCAGCTAATATTATCCATTTAGCAATATGCTGTAAATGACTGCATTCTATGCAAGGAAAAGTAATAAGAAATTGAAAGAACATATTTGCGTACATACATCTTACACTACAAGAGAAGTTAATACTAATGCATTATTTAAATATATTTCTGCCAATGATAACACTCATGATTTTAAATTTAGGCTAATATAGAAAGTATATTTCTCACCTGGGCTGGAGACATTGTTGTCTAAACAGAGTATTTGTGTCTTTCGGCTTTTCCCAGTTAGAGGTCGCTACAGCAGAACTCCGGTCCGCTAATGATTGGCAGTAGAGTTTTACGTGCTGGCTTGCCGTGCCTAACGCACAACCTTCAATGAAGGAATGCCCATTCATGCATGTCGTCACACAGAAGACGCTCTAACTGAGAATTAAACGGGAAACGTCTAACTGTGAGGCGACAATGCTACCACAGCACCACCACCGCAGTACTGTCTAAACAGAGTATATGGAGTATAAATAGGTTTCTTTATTATTAAGAGCTGATTATGCACCAGGTTTGAATTCAACTATTATTATTAAACCAGTACTTAAGATAAGATCTAACAAGATATGAATTAGATTTTTTTAATATATGTTAAATAATATATTATCTTAATTTTAATTTTATTTTAAGGCTGCATAAATTGATGGTCATATTTAAGAGTCCTTGGTTTGTGTAATTATTATGCGTACACTAAGGAGGCAGTTTGATTGAAAGTTTTGTTTACATTAAAACTCTGTTTGTTACTTGACTGGTTGTGTTTCTCCTCATGGTTTATGATTTTCTTTTTATTGTGGAGGATACACCTGGGAACTATGCCTATTTTTTTGCTATTGTTGTACAATACACAGAGATTTATTTGGTTTTGACATTACTTTTCATCAATAATTATTGCTGATTTTATATTATAAGAAGATGCTGATTTCAGCATAGTTCATAACTATACTATTAGTTGTGTGTGTATGTGCGTGCGCATGTGTAAGGTTAGGTTTTATAATATTTGGTTATGATCTCGCACTTGAATCTGCTTGAGTTCACATTTGCTCTTTGCTTTAGCATATTCCTTTCCATGTTCTCTTTTTCTCCTGTCCTTAGTTTTGCCAGATCTCCGACTACATTGAATTCAGCTGGGTTGCCACCGGAGGGTATTCCTTTGTATATAAGGTATCTAAGTTATATGGTTTGTTAAACAATGTTTTCGTTATTTTTTATTCATCCCTTTCCAGTCATCTCTTATATCATGTATTCTATTTACTTCATAAAACATGAACAAGAAGATTTATATCTTGTCTTACAACTTTCTGTCAACAGGTTTTGTAATCTAGCTACAGAAAAATATATTACATTAAACATTTTATACTGATTAAACAAGATAAAGTTTTGCTTCAGGAAACTTACCTTTGTGGTAAGGAGTATTCTAAGGTAAATGTAGATAACTAAAATTATTAGCCATTTATTATGAGAGTCTACCAGTAAAAAGAGGGATCGCTGTTTAGTGAATTTTTTCAATTAATGTAGTAGATGCACAGAGTATTAAAATGAAGAACATGTCATATTTGTCGGATCTGATATAGTTTGGAAAAACTCAAATACACTTAAAAACACAATCAGTCTAATTATATGTAAATCTACAGGTCACATAATTTGGAAGGGGAGAGTTTGTCTATAAGTGATGGTCATGACACCAAAACCATAATTAAACTTTAGAAAAAGCCCTAAATAAAATATGTTAAAATACGCAACTTATTGATAATGGTTCTCCTGAATACATAAACACTATATTACCTACACACCAGTATGTTACTACACACTCTTCAGCTAAGCATAATATCTAGAACAAAACTGACAAAGTATGGATTTCTAAAAATGTATGTGAAGAGATTTAATTCCAGAGCTATATTTACTTCATTTATTTCTTTTGTCTGATCCTTGTCAAATCTTTTGGTCACTTAAATACAATGATTCTTGCATCCTTGGGGAACCTTGGAGAATAGTTTAAAAAACTACCCAAGTCTGCTGACAGGACAAAGGAGATTCAGAATGATTGTTGGAAAAGACTTTCAGATTTAGACTCTGCACTTTATACCATATGGGATGCTTTCAAATGTTTCATGAATGCTAAAAATTTTACATAGACTACAAGCAATCAAGAAAAATTGGGATAATGAATATCAGGCTAGACTGAATTATTTGGTGGTGCATCAAAAATTAAATGAAACACACTTATCAAAGTATAATCTTTAACTGATATTTTGAATTAAAGACTTCAACTACTAGATAGAAAAACATAAGAATAAATGTGCATTCCAATGCATCGGTACAGTCACACTTCTTAGCCACAAAGCAAAATCAACCAATAAAATGGGCAATTGTAAAATTGGATTTTGTTTTTTTTTCTTCTAATAATGAAGATGATTTTATTAAAATTAATAGGTATTTGCTATGCTTAGGTACATAGTAGACAAAAATTAAGGAACTGTATTACATTGTCTACATTTGATTTATTGAAAGTTAGTGAATATGCTGATAGATTCATCACTTTGTTTTGTAACCTTTATTAGTTGTTTATGAGATGATCTAAGCAACCAAGTAGGAGTGTAAGTTTGCAGGACTGAATGGAGTGCTGGACAGAGGTGGGGTTTGAAAATTAGTTTATGAACTAGTGTTAGTTGGGTATAGAAAAGATGGATGGAGAATTTAAGCCAGCTGAATTCTGCAGTTGCTTCACAGTGGTGTGTGTGGTTGGGTTTTCCTGAGTTAAATTTGGCTATTTTACAATAGCAGGATTGCAGTTTATTATTGAGGAATGAAAGCAGATTAGTAAAGATAGCACTTACATATAGAAGGGAAGGGAGGAGTAGGATACTTGCTAGTTTTGCTTTGGAATGCTTATCGAGGTATAATCTGTGCCTATATAGTTTGCCTAATTTAAAGTGTACTTTTTTTATACAGTTACGAATATGTGGCTCAAAAGTGAGTTTGCCATCTATTGTCATACCTAGTAGTTTAGCAGTTTTAACTATTTCAATTTCAGTTCCATCTTTAGAAAAGATTTTAAAGTTTATGCTTGGTGGTTTTGAACTGAACAAGAGGAGTTTTGTTTTTTTTTGGCATTTAACAACAGTTGAGAATTATTTTGCCAGGTTTCTATAGAAGTAAAAGCTTTTTGGGTTATTTTGAGAAGGTCAGAGAAATTGTTGGCGGAAGATATTATTGTTGAATCGTCAGCGAATTGGATAACGTTTCCTAGGTGAGGCACTTTGTGAAGGTCATTGATGAAAATGTTGAAGAGCAGTGCCCCTAGAAGGGAACCCTGAGGGAATCCTATGCTATTTTCTTGATAATCAGATTGTGCATTTAGCCATTTTACTGATTTTTCTCTATTGTTGAGGTAGGAGAACCATTTGACAGATTTGGAGGAACATCCTAGTTTTGATAATTGGTGTAGTAGTTTGGTATGTGATATTGTGTCAAAAGCCTTTGACAGATCCAGTAGGATGACTGAAGTCATCCAAAAAATCAAAAAATCCAAATCCACCAAAACCACTAGAGCAAGTGACTTAAACCTTAGCACGGATATAAATAGGACGTGCTGGAGGGATAGATTTATCACTCAGAGACTCCCTATGCTGTGGAATAAAATCCTGGTCCATGTGAGGCAGAGCACCTCGCTGGCTCTGTTCAAGAGAAATCTTGACCTGTGGATGGGAGATCGTAGGTTTACCCCGAGAATCATCTCTGTGTCACTGCTGGACAGAAGCACAACAAACTAATGGGCACAGTATTTTTTCATATAAGGGGTGGCGTAAGCCACAAAAATTTGGGCTAGGCTTACAAATGCCTTAGGGCAGATAGCCTAGTATAAACCTATGAACCTATAAGTATAGAGACCAGTGTCAACGGCTTTGTTGACAGGATTAGTGAATGAAAGCAGGGCTGTAACTGTGCTATGGCTTGGACGATAGCCATATTGTGTGGGAAAGAGATGTTCATTGTCCAGGAGGTATTTAATTAACTGAGTCTGTACACATTTTTCTAGAATTTTTGATAGTGGTGAAAGTATTGAGATAGGGCGGTAGTTTGACAGGTCATGGGAAGTTCCACCTTTATTTAGTGGGGTGATGATAGATTTTTTCCATAAATGTGGGACATAGCATTCAGAGAGAGACCGATTTATTAGAATACTGACTGGGTATGCAATTGCGCTTGATGCTAGTTTTAGACATTCAGGGTGGAGTTTGTCAGCAGAGTGAGAGCAGGGTTTCATTTTATTTAGAAGTTTGAATATTTGTGAGGTTGGAATTGATTGGATGGAGAATGAAGGTGCTGATAGATTATTAATGCAGGAGTCTAGAGGAGGAGAAGTTTTATTATTATGTGCGGAATTGGATGTATGTTGTGAGTTTGAGCTTAAATGTGTTGTAGGGTCTTTGATTGGGTTTTGAATGGGAGTAATGAAATGGGAGTTAAAGTCATGGGAGATTTGCTGTGGGGTCTTATCAGGTGTGGGGGATGGGTTTTGTAAAGTGCCAGGATTAAGTAAAGTACAGAGTGACTTCAAAACTTTTTTGGATTGTTGTTTGAGGTGGATAACTGCAAGGTAAAGTAGTTGTTTTTATCTTGTATGACTAGTTTTTTGGAATTATTTCGAAGTTGATTATAAGTAAGTTCGTTTTGTTTAGTTTTATATTTTGCCATTGTTCCCATGCTTTATCTTGTTATTGAGTTTACTTATATTTAGGTTTTTCTTTTTAAGCTCATATTTGTATCTGGATATACATTCTCTACTTTTTGCATTTTTTACTGCACAATATGATTTCTAAGGGTTTGTAGATAAATATGATTTTTCCATAGAATATAATTTCCAGGAGGGTTTTCTAGATGAGTCTTTTTACTTCATGGAATGTTGTTGCCGAGTAAAATTTTTTTGTCAGTTAAAGGTTAATTAAGTATTAACTGGTCATTTTCCATATGTTTCTTTCCTATATACTTGTTTAGTTTTCCATTCTTGTTCTCAGTTTGAAATCTTCTCTGCAGTACTAGTTCATTTGATCACATTAAATATGTTTATGCTTTTTACCTTCTTTTTGCTTAAATTTGTCAATAAAAAGCAATTTAATTGATCATATTGGATTTCTCTGTTATGTAAAATTTTAAATGATTTTTGTGTATTGCACCTAAAGTCTTAATGATAGTGCATTTGTATTGATCAGACCATTTATTTCATAATAATTATTTCTGCCATTTTCAGTCTATGTCCCAGATGCAACATATCCAAGAAATGTCCCAGCTGCTGGAGGTACCAGAGGGTGAGACAAGACTGAATTTATGTCTCCCTGGAAGGAAGGGTTGGTGGCTTATGTCAGGAGTACTGCACTGGTTGTGGTCCTTTGTGGAAGGCAATAAAATCTGCTAAATGTACCATTCTTCAATTGCTTGATTTCATTTGATCTATGTCTGCATTCCTTGAGCTGAGCCTGAAAATGGTCCAGATAACATTGCCTCTACTCTGAATAACAACTACAAAAACAAACAGAACAATAAAAGGAGGACAGAGCTTCTAAGGCTTATGTGACCAACAGAAACAAAAGTCCACTGCATGCCACCTTGTTAGCTGCCTCAAACGAAAATGTATGCTTTGCAACAAAAATAATACTCATGAACAGGTGCCCCTACAGTTCTCTCTGCCTCCTAAACAACACTACAAAAATAATCTATTCTACCAGTATGTAGTAGGCTTGTATCTCCCAATACAGCAGGTATTAAAGTGTACAGGGAGATCCACAGATTAAGGTTAAACACTGGCTCACAACAGACTGTCCAGCTTTCAAAGGGACTAAACTAATAATTCATGATCTTTTTTCTCAATACTCATGATACTACATTTATTGACATTAATATTGAAGCCATTACTACTACAGTGGGTATGCACTTTTGTAGAACCTCTTAGAAAACATTGGCATCATTTACTGAAGCAACTATATTACACAATTTATGTTATCTGCATATTTGGTTATCCTGAGCCCATCTCCCAAGTTTATATTTGGGAAGAATAGTTCAACGTAAGTTGACTTCCCCTATTCTCATAGACAGGCAATGCTCCCACCCTGAATTGTACTATTCTGTTGATTATTTAAGGTTCTACACACTGAACTATCAATGGAATGACACAGAGAGCCCTGACTATAAACCAAGTAAAGTGTATTTAATAATTGTCACAAGAATTTAACAGCATGGCTGAGAGGACAGGTTTTTCACACTGCAGGCGGGGGGGGGGGTAAAAGTGTTTCACATCTCTTTACATAAGACAATGGCTTAGGAAGCCATGGAGCATGAAGGTGGGGGCTAAGCACAAACTTCACACTATAAATGTAGCTGAGCCATTAAGGTTTAATCGCTGTGAGAGCACTTCCTGCTGGTATTATATTAGAAAAGTACCTCACAGGCCAGTCTGCACAGAACTGGGCATGGCCTCAGTGACTGACAGGTGAAATGGGCGTGTCATGGTATGGAAAAGATGCATGACTGACAGCCATGCAGATTTCAATGTGACATCATCCACACATTCACTGTTGATCATGCATACATTCGTTGTCAATTATGGAATGCCTGCAACTTTTTTTCCTTCATTTTTGCAGGGGGGCAAGCCCCCCCTGTACCCCATGTGCGGGGGGCTTCACTCCCATACCCCCTGCAAATTAAATATACCAACTCTGAGATCACACTAACTTGCGGAAAAGGGCAAACTACAAATAGGCAATGAATAGTCATGAAACCATCTGTATGAATATTAATTTACTTTCATCAATTGTTGGATGCTGGGTGGGGTTTGCGCAGCAATTGCTAGTGTGTATCCTGAAAGGGACGTTTCTAATTCAAAGCCTTTTCTGCTTACATATTTAAACAAAGAAATTTAGTTTCTGATTATTACAACAGAAAAGTAAGAACTGTTTTTTCCCTTAGTTAATCTCTGGCTTGTAAGTAAATTATCCGGCTTTTGGTAAGTAAATATCGTATTTCTTTGGATTAGTCTGCTTTGTCAAAAGTAGCTAATAGGCCTAAGGTTCCAAGATAGTTTCAGTGAGACTGAAGCTGTGTTTCCAGACTTAGAGGCCAGGTGAAAACTCTTTTTTTACTCATCTACTTACTGTGCTTCCTTACAGCTACATATATCACTGTCCCTGGAATTTATTGTGGCCATTAAGACTTAACTGGTGTAGAAGCACTTCCTGCTTACATATTTAAACAAAGAAATCTAGATACTGATTATCTCTGTAACAGATATGTAAGAAATGATTCTTGCAGCTCCGATTTTTTTCCCTCCCACCCTTTCCCAGGTTTGTTCTGAATTACTACTTAACAGTATCACTTACACTGATCTTGTTGACTTAGCCAACCTGCTAGCAGTGGAAACTTCAACCCCCCCGTCCCCCTAAAGGCCCTTTTGACATCCCCAATACTTGTCCTGCACCTCATAACTCCGTAGATAAGTTTTAAAGGCCCTATCCAAGGCAGAGAACACAGTTTCCATGGGATCTGATAGTATCCCAGGCTGTATTCTGCACCATCTCCAGCAGGAATTGGCTTCGCCATTGGGCACCCTATTCAACCATAGCCTAAGTACAGGCTTCATTGCAGCAGAGTGGAGAACTGCCATTGTCACCTCCTTGCACAAACGTGGTGCCACTACTGACTTTTGAAACTATCACGCCATTAGCTTGACAAGTCTGATCTGTAAAGCCATGGAACATATTATTATGGATCTGATAAACAAGGACATAGGCAATCTCCAAGCACTTGACTCCACCCAGTTTGGATTCATCAGGGGCAGATCTTGCTTAAACCTGGCTGACTTCTTTGATACTGTCACCATGGCCCTGGATGAGGGAAAGTCAGTATATACAGCTTACCTTGACTTGGCCTAGGGCTTTGACACAATCCCCCAATCAGGCATGATCGAGAAGCTAACACAACTTGGCGTAAATCCCTATCTCATCAGGTGGGTGGCCAACTGGATCACTGACAGAACTCTCAAGGTCAAAATATGTGCCTCCATCTCCAACAGCAGACCTGTCACTAGTGGAGTTCCCCAGGGATCTGTTCTGGGGCCCCTACTGTTTGGCATCTACTTCTCAGAGGTCCTGGCAAAGACAATAGGCCTGTGGCTGACCAAGTTTGCAGACAACTGCAAGTTGAGTGCTGTCATTGACTCCCCAAATGATGTTAACATACTGCAAGAAGGTCTCACAGAAACTAATGACTGGTGCTAAAGTCATGGCCTTAAGCTAAACGCAAAAAAAAATATCATCATAGCATTCAGCAAAAATACGGCCCCTACTGATTACCACATCAGCGGCAACCCCCTAAGCACACAACCTGTGGTGAGAGACCTGGGTACTCATGTTGATAACAATCTCACATTTGACCATCAGCAGTGGTCAGAAAAGCCTTTTACTTGGTTCATCTCATAAGTTAAGGGATTGCATCCAGAAAAAAGGAGATTATTACCTCTCTATACTCCTCCCTCATTAGACCAATAATTGAGTACAACTCCCCATTTAGTATGTACCTCTCCAAATATCTGCACCAACTGGAAAGGCCACAGAAATACATCACAAAGAGAATCCATGGCCCCCAAAACCTCTCCTAAGCAGCCAGTCTCAAATCACTATCACTCAGCTCGGTATTATACAGATTATTCAGTGGTGATCTGTGTCTCACCTACAAGGCAATCTTGGAGCCTGCCCTACTAGAAATGCTCTATATCCATACGTCTAACTCCTTGCGTATTTCCCGCTTGAAAGGCCTTAATCTAATACGCAACATTAACAAAATCTGCTGGAGAGACAGGTTTGTCTCCAAGAAGTTGCCCCGTTTCTGGAATAGACTTTCCATACATGTCAAACAGAGTACCTCTCTGACCGCCTTCAAGAGCAACCTTGATGAGTGGATGAGAAAACACAAATTTGCCCCTGGTGTTCCACCTATGTCCCTCATTGACAGGTGCGAACTGAGGTTTCTTTTTGGAGATAAACTCTTGGCTAGGCTTGTAAAGGCCCCAGGGCCATTAGCCTAGTAACCTCCTATGATATTATGATTAGAGATACTCACCATCCAACCAATGACCCTATTCATGGGTTACTTTAACTACCCTTCTATAGACTGGAAACATGTACTGGCTCAAACTCACAGGCACAATGCTTGCTGTACTGTATTAACACATGAACCCCCCGGACCAGATAGTGTGGGTTCCAACCAGTGACAGTTTGTCAAAATTCAAGGCCCCCCAACCCTGAGACCACAGCCACCTATTTAAAATGATTTAGAGAAACCTTGTACAAACATGTAAATGGCTGCGTAGAGGCTGCTGTACCCAACAGAAGTAAAGTAAAACAAACACCAAAAAACAAAACCCACTGGCAGAATCTTCCCTTCAACAGGATATAAAGCAATAGGAAAAAAAGTAATGGCCGAAACTGGAAAAGGGACTCCCATAAAGACAACAGGCCTCTGATCCAGCTAAACAAGGAACCTAGAGTCTAATTAAGGCCAACAAAGACAACTAGGAGGTTAGTTTAGCTTCTCAGGCTAAAGACAGTCACAAGGCCCTCTTCAACTGTGTCCAGGACCTTAAATGTAATACACAGAAGTGTGCTGAACTGCTGGTAAATGGCATCACCTTCACTGATTAGGAAGACATAGTGAAAGTACTGGTTGATAAATTCAACTCTAATTTCTCCCCAACACCCCCCCCCCCAGCTATCACTGTGAAATCCCTTCTAACATACTCCCTTCAACTATTAACAAGGATCAGGTTCTGGCGGAGTTTGCTTATGTCAAAAACAATACCTCAGTGGGTCTCAACAATATCCATGGTTGCCTCTAGAATAGTCTAAAACAAGACCTATTTGGACCACTTGAAGCACCCTTCGACTATAGTCCCAAATCCAGTTACATACCAAGTGAATGAATCCATGGAATTAATTATTATGGAAATTATCAACAAGGACACTGGCAACCATGGATATTGGACCCACCCAAGTTTGGTTTTGTTAAGGGAAGGTTGTGCTTACTTAACCTGATTGATTTCTTTGAGAGGATGACCAAGGCACTGGATGAGGGTAAAATAGTGCATACTACATACCTTGACCTGATCAAGGCATATGATACAATACCTCATGCTGGCACTGTAGACAAACTCTTCAAATTAAGCATAATCCCTACATAACTCACTGGAGCGCACCTGGCTCACAGGCAGGACCCAAGAAGTCAGGAATAGTGAGATCAGTCACCAGCGGAGTATCTCAGGACTCCATGCTGGGCAGCTCCTGTTTGGCACCTTCTCAGAAGTCAAGGCTAATGACAAAGGCCTTTGGCCTACCAAATTCACAGACAGAGCTACCATGGATTCCTCCACAACACCAACATCTTGCAAGAAGGTCTAACACATTCAAATAACTAGCGCCAAAGCCTCGGCTTAAAACTCAATGAAAAGAAATGCATTATCTTCCCCTTTGGGAAACTGCCCACCCAAGTTAATTGCTCCATCAATAAAACAGCCCTAAGAGCTTGGCACTGAGCAGCATTTTACATAATCCAAGGTTGATGGCAAAATACAAACAAAGATTGTTTTTTATAATTAGCTTAGTTTCTGGTGTCATTCTAAGGGGGTGCAATATTTGTCAGCATGGAATGAGATAGTCAACAGCCAACGCTGCTCTGCCAGGGATGGTCTGCACCTCTTCCCTCTAAGCTTTCGAATATTAGTTAAAACACTGTCTTCCCCTATAGTGCCTATTTTAGGCTATGCCAAATTGAAAGTACTTCCAACATAGCATATCAAAACCAAGAAAATGTAGAGGCATTGCTGCTCAATGCCAGGAGTCTTAACACAAAACTGCCCTACGTAGAAGCTCTCTTCACCCTAGAGAATGTTGATGTCTGTATGGTCACTGAAACAAGCTTTAAAGCCACAGAAAGCCACCAACAGTGCAAGGTTATAATGCCTTCCACACATTTAGACCAGCTACTTGACAGGCAGGGACTAAAGGTGGAGGTGTCTCTATTTACATAAAAAAATATAGTTCAAGGTTGGTCAAACAGGACAATGCTCCTGAGCTGCTTCATGTTGAAATCACCATAGGCAAAATCCAATACCACTTCACTGCAAGCTATAGGTTTCCCCTCTATGAGTCCGCAAATCCATACTATGTACGTAAACTTATTAGAAACACTAACCATCCAACCCAATACCATATTCGTAAATTACTTTAGTTAGCCCATTATTAACTGGGAATCTTATATGACACCAAACTTACAGACATAGAGATTCCTAGATTTTGTAAATACAAACTCCCTGGATCAGATAGTCACTACACCATCCAGGAATGCAACCATACTGGCTCTGGTCCTCACTAATATGGGAGAGTGCTGCACATCCCCTACTGTAATGTCTTCCCTGGTAAGGTCAGACCTCAAAATGGTCTCCTTTGAAGTAAAAATAAAACCTGGGCCTCCAGCTAAACCTGGGATATTTAGAAACTACTCTAAGGCTAACCTCCTGCTATTAAGTGATAACCTGGCATAATTTCAAGTCCTCATAAATCCTGAGAACACTGTTGTCTATGCAGAACTTTCAGACAAACCCTGTACAAGCATATTAATAGCTGCATAGAGACAGCTGTACTCACTAGGAAGAAGTATAGAACTAACTCAAAAAACAAGCCACCCTGGTGAAATCACAAAATCAATAGGCTGTATAACAAAAGGAAAAAAAAAAACATGGCAAAAATTAGGAGGTGCAGCACCCAGCAGAATAAAAGCAGTCTCATCAAATTAAACAAACAACTCAGAGGATAAATAAAGTCTACCAAAGCCACATTTGAGGTAAGTTTGGCCTCCCAGGCCAAGGACAACCACAGAGCATTCTTTAGCTATGTCTGCAACCTCAAAAGTAATGCACAATTGTGTGCAGAGCTCATTGTAAATGGAGCCACCTATACTGAGCCAGAAGATACAGCAAAGCTCCTGGCTGATAAATTCAGCTCCAATTTTACCACTCTCTCTCCCCCTCCACTTTCTTTCAGGAAACACCATCAAATACAACTCTGCCCACTATCACCAAGAACACTGCATCAATAGGCCCAGACAATATTCCAGGATGCCTTCTAAGTAATGTGAAACATGACCTATTAGGGCCTCTGGAATTACTATTTAACTGTAGCCTCCAAACAAGCTTTGTGCCTCATGAATGGAGAACAGCAACAGTCATCTCTCTGCACAAAGGTGGGCCATCTACAGACCCTGGAAACTACAGACCCATAAGTCTCACTAGTCATATATGTAAAGCCATGGAAAGAATTATCATGGAGATGATCAACAGAGAAACAGTAAACTCCCAGACACTGGCCCAACCCAGTTTGGTTTTGTAAAGGGCAGATCATGCCTACTCAACCTGGTGGACTTCTTTGAGAAGGTAACCAAAGCAATGGATGAGGGAAAAATGGTTCACACTGCCTACCTTGACCTGGACACGGCATTTGACACTATACCCCATTTGGGCATTGTTGACAAACTCAGGAGGTTAGGTACAAACTTGTATGCCACCCAGTGGATAGCCAACTGGCTCACAGACAGGACCCAGGAAGTTAGAACTGGGGAGTCCACCTCTACAAAGAGACCAGTCACAAGTGGAGTCCCTCAGGGAACAATCCTTGGAATTCTCCTTTTTGGCATTTGCTTCTCAGAAGTCAAGGCCAATGTCAGTGGTCTCTAGCTGACTAAATTTGCAGATGATTGCAATTTAGGAGCTGTCATTGAATCCCACACTGAGACAAATTTTCTCCAGGAGGGGCTGACACAGACAAACAACTGGTGTCAGAGCCATGGACTAAAACTAAATACCAAAAAATGCACAACAGTATCCTTTGGGAAGTCATCCATCCCTAGTAACTATCATATAGACAACACACCTCTTAGAGTTGGCCCAGTAGTCGGGGACTTAGGGACACACACAGATAGCAATCTAGCCTTTGATCATCATGTGTCTACAGTAGTTTGGAAATCTTTCTATGTTGTGCAACTTATAAACAAAGGTATGGCATCTAAGTCCAAGGAAGTCATTGTTTCACTGAATTTGTCATTCATCAGACCTATCATTGAGTACAATGCCCCCCTTGGTATGTACCTAATCAGGCATGTCCAACAACTGGAACATCCACAAAGGTTCCTAACTAAAAGAATACAGGGTGTAAGTAAAATGTCCTATGCAGACTTTCTCAAGGCCCTATCCCTGTATTCTGTCTCCTAAAGGCTTTTGAGGGGAGATCTATGCCTGGCATACAGGGCATTGTAAAACCCCATTCTGATATACATCCTGCATATGCACAAAACAAACAGCACCAGAATTACCCATTCTAAAAACTTAAACCTTGCCTGCGACATAAATAGGACCTGCTGGAGAGACAGGCATGCATTCTAGAGTCTACCCCGTCTATGGAACAGGCTCCCCATCCATGAGAAGCAGAGTTCCTTCCTAACCCAAGTCAAGTGCAACTTGGACAATTGGATGAGTAACAAAAAAATTCATCCCTGGTTTGGCACCAATGTCTGTAATGGACACAGGCAACCTGTAAATGGTTCATCTCCCAGGCTCCTGCTTACACTTATCAAGGGTATCAGTACTTGCCAGAGATTTTGGATGCATGGCTTGGCTTAAAAAGACCCTTGTGGTTGTTAGCCTAGTAAACATCTATGACCCTATGAACCTATAACAGTCGATCTGGTAGTTGGGGATCTGGGAAAATATGCAGACAGTAATCTGACCTTTGCCAAAGACGAAGCAAGGATAGCAAGAAACTTTTTCTATGTCACCCAACTTATAGGTAAGGGTATGGCATCCAGGTCCAAGGAAGTTATAGTACCACTCTACTCACCCCTTATCAAACAGATCACTGAATACAATGTCCCCTTTGTCATTTATCTAACCAGACACTTGCAATAGTTGGAATGCCCACAAAGGTTCCACACAAGGAAAATCCAGGGCATGAACACCTTCTGCTACACATATCAATTAAAAGCCCTGTCTTTGTACTCAATCTATTACCACAGAAAAGTGATCTCTGCCTAGCCTATACAGCATTCTGAGATCCAGCACTGATGGGTCTTTTGCACTTCTGCAAAACAAAGAGCACTAGAGAGCCTGCATCCAAGGTTTTGAACTTTACTTGTGACCTAAACAGAATATGCCGAAGGGGCAAATATGTGACTCAAAGGATCCTTGTGTTATAGACACAATAGGCTCCCCATCCATGTGAAACAGAGTTTATCCTTGACCCTATTTGAATGAAATCTTAACCACTGGATGGGAAAACCACAAATTCACCCCCAGTCTGGCTCCCATGTTTCTGATGGACAGAGGCCATGAACTTCTAAAATTAATAACCACAATTTGCTAAAGCACAAATATCCAAATCAGTAAGTAAAATATCATCAAATTAACTTTCCCCCCAACAAAACCCTTAGCTACCTCCTTACTAACATAACCCCTTCCAAATAAATGTCCACTGTACTTGGAGACAAGGACTCCCAAGATGGCTGCACATTCAGTAACAGCTTGTTTCTAGCTCTCTCAGTGTGAAAATAGAAACTCAGCACAGAAGGCCAGTAGATCTGTGTTTATGGATACATTTCAGTAACTGGCTAGTA
The DNA here is from genome assembly GCF_019279795.1 of Protopterus annectens. Lineage (NCBI taxonomy): Eukaryota > Metazoa > Chordata > Ceratodontiformes > Protopteridae > Protopterus > Protopterus annectens. The sequence goes on along the minus strand of NC_056739.1, from coordinate 1,801,047,947 downwards.
AGTGCACTGCCTAGATGCCAGGAATGAGGAAATACAAAAGACTTGGAAAAAAATCAGCTACAAAAAATGAGGAAGAAATACTGATTGGGAAAGTTCTGCATCTGTTCAGCAAAAAAAAAAAAAAAAAAACAAAAAACACTGCAACCTTCAGATATGACTTCCAGTAACCTACAGGAAGACACAAGACAACTGCATACAGACCTGGTTAAAATAAACAAAACACTGATGGAGTATATCAATACAAACAACAAAAGGCTGGAAAAATGGAAGAAGCTTCAAGCAGATATTCAGACGACATGATAAATCTGCAAAAATCAGAGGTCAAAATAAAGAAAAGGCTGGCTGAATATGAAACTGCTCAGGAAGAGATGTTTCAAAAAAAATAATAGAATCAGAGGAGAGAGCATGTAGGGAAAACCTGAGATTTTCAGCTATATCAGAGAAGCTGGAAGGAACAGACTGCATTAATTTTATGAAAGCACAAAGATGCTGGACTGGTATTCCACAGCAGGAGTTGTTAGTTGAAAGAGCACATTGTGTGTATGCCACAAACTTGGCTATAAGAAAGCAACCTAGACCTTTAATAGTAAAGATGCAATCCTTCCAACAGAAGTTGATTCTGAGAAAATTGTGGCAAAAGGACAAAGTACTAAAAGTGGGAGACAGCAGAGTGGTTGTGGAGAATGATTACTCATTGTACACCAGACAGAAGAGGAACAGATTTATTCCATTATTCAGGGAATGTAGAGATGCAGGCATAAGATTCAAACTGGTGTACCCAGCTGTCTTCAATGTATTCTTCACTGGAGGGACAAAATAATTTTGATGAAGTACATGCTAAGAAGGAAATACGAAAGCTTGTCCAACAAAAGTAAGCTGTCAAACAAGATGGAGATTTTTACTAATTGTTCTCCTAGTAGTAAAGACCACAGAGGGACTGTACCTGTAAAACCTTTTCAAAAATTTCAACACAAAATGTTGGAGAGAAGAAAGAGAGCATGAGCTGACTAAACAACTGAGAATGAGTTGGAAATGAAGCAGAGACACGATTTTGGGGATGAAGAGCAATAAAACCAGTAATGTAGTATGGTATTGCAATGCAATAATTATATTTGTGAAATATGACAGAACAAGAAAATCTGGAAATATTGGACTTTTTTCAGAATTTGTTGGACATGTGGGGAAAGCTAAAGCATATGCCTTACTTCATGTCATTAATGTTTGGAAACGTGCTTTGGGGAAGGGAAGAGGAGGAAGAAAGTTAACTGCAAGTAAAGATTTTTTTCTTAAACAGTACCAATTTTGTGCCATGTGGTTTTCTTTACATGCTATAAAGTAAAGTTTCTTTCAGTTATTTTTAAGTATATAATGTGGATTGTAAACAGGTGCTGCTGTTCTTTTTTCTCCCTTCTCTCTCTCTCGTTCAGTTTTAAGAAATGTAGGCACTGCGATGTATAAAAAAGTCTGGTTGAAACACAATAAAAGAAAAATGAATGTGCTTTTTCTCATTCTTGCATGGGGGAAATGACTGGATTAAACACCTTAGATTAATTTAGCAGCAACATGGAGTCTTTACCCAATGGACAGGGGAATGGCGTATCGACGAAAAAAGGAGCCTCTTATGGATCCCACCAAGATGACAACGAGGATGTTGTGGGTCTTCCTCGAGTAGAGGGATGTGGATTGGAGGTCGAATACAATATTTCCGGTGCCAAACCAAAGCGGACTGTGCCCAAGAAAACATATGCCATAGGAACTAAGTGTACGCGAGCAGGTACTGTAAAAAAAAGAATTTTTCAACAATAATGTTAAGGACAATGTTCGGTATAATTTTAACAACTTCATGGCTGCTGAATTTGATTTCGAAAGAGGGACTAGACATGTAAATAAAGAAGATTTTAATAATAAAGATGGGACTGAGAACAAAACACTCAAGGACATTATTTTTGATTTCGGGAAAAAGTTAAAGACACTTAAAAGTATGCAATTGGAGAATATGTATCTGAAGAAGTGTCTGGATAATGGTATTGTCCCTATGGGACTAAGATTTTTTAAACATCCTATGGGGGTCGATTTGGATGTAGCTACTAAGGATGAATGTATAAAAATGTTCGACAGTTTTGGTTTTACATTTATGAATTTTATAGTCAGTTGTAATGACAAGAAAATATGTTTGTTAATGGCTGAATTAGAACAGCTTAATAATACCATTGAAAATGATTTACTTTTCAACGAATTTGAAATGTATTTAAACACACAATACACATGGGTTGAAAGTCAAGTCATGAAACAATACGAAAGGAAATGTAGTAAAATGAAAAGGGATATGGAGCAATATAAAAATGGAAAAGCGTACAGATGGGAACAAGGAAATAATAATACTAATAAGAGACACTACATAAAAGAAAATGGTTTATTCCAGAGTAGAGGGAAAAGAAGCAACAACAGGGGTGATTTGCAATGGAGGATGCCTCAGACACCCGATTTTTTAGGGGAGGATACAAGATGGGGTCATCCCCTCAGGGGGAAATACCAAGGAAGGAGAATGGAGAGTACGAGTTACAGGGGAAGACAGGGGGGCTACAGGAACCAAAATCAGTAGGGAATGACCAAGTTATTGTGAAGGTCAATGATATTATAAGTAGGTATGGTGAATTTAATATTTATAACTATTCCAATACCGAGCTCAAGGAGGAACACTTCACCCTACTGTCTAAAGGGATGAAGTTTGTTCGCAATACAGACATCAGTGTAGTTGATTGTATAATAGATTTTAAGAAATACTTAAGGAAACTTAATTTAGCCATTTTTTTGATGGTAAGAAAGGTAGTCGAGAAGGGGTGTTTAAAAAGAGAAGTGCATATACACCACCATTAAATAATACCTTGGCCACATTTGAAAAACTAGTTACTGATGAGATTTACCAATATAGTAACAAAAGTAGATCACAGAAAAGGACTTACAACCTCAACAGGAGTGAATTTAAAACATTGAAACATTCAATCTAACCACAACATAAGAATTATGAAACCCGACAAGGGGGGAGGGGCCGTTATATACGAAACTGCTCAATATACAAATAAAATCAATAGTATATTATTAAACTCTGGAAATTATGATATATCATCTATAAATGAAGTAAATATAGGGTACCATAAGATTGATTTGTACCTGGAAGACCTGTTATTGGAAGACAGAATTGATATAGATTTGTATAACTTCTTAAGAGTGGAATTTCCCATAATCAGCACCATAGTGGGTATTCCAAAAGTGCATAATGATTTGGTCGACCCCCCCCCCTTTAGGCCAATTATATCTGGCAGTAAATCTAAGACTTTCCTTTCGGGAAGGTAATTGACATGTGGTTAAAGCCTATATATAAGAAAATAGGGCATATTGTGATCGACTCTTGGGGAGACTTGAGCCAGTGTTAGCTACTGAAGCGAGGTGGTTAATAACTATTGATGTGGTTGATCTCTTTTCAAGTATACCGAGGGTATACTTAGGTTTACCCAAAGTATTAAGGACTTCGGAGATCTGTCTTGGGATAGAACTTCCCTCGTTCTAGAATTTATGGATATTGTTCTTACACATAATTACATTATGTATGAAGGGGAGTATTACATTCAAAGAAAAGGGGTAGTCCCCATATTTGCCAATTTGTTCCTATTGGATTAGGAAACAGAATACATATTTAAAACTGAATGGTTTAGAAATATCATATGCTACCTCAGATTTTTGGACGATATCTTTGTAATATGGAAAGGGGACCTGAAGGTGTTGGATGAGTTTAAACAATATTTAAACTCATGTAGTCACTATTTGAAATTTATTTTTAATGTTGAGAGAGAATCTATTTCCTATTTGGATACCAGAATAACAGAAGACAAAGGGAAATTTAAATCTAATGTCCATAGGAAGGATACATTTAGTAATTTGTATCTACAATACACAAGCTGCCATCCCCAGGGCCAAAAAAGGAATATTATAAAAGAACAATGCATCAGGGCAGCCCGGATGACCTCTGAATTTACAGATTTAAATTGTGAGTTAGAATTGATTGGGGGTTTCTTTAAGAGTATGGGCTACCCTAATGGAATGGTAACAGACGTTACCAATTATGTGAGAAATGAATGGGGTAAAAAGTACAAACCCCTCTTAGGGGTTGGCCTTAGGAAGAGTGAGGGAGCCACTAATGAAAATCATAGTATGGACAAGGTTGAATTTACAAGGGTATGTGTGTTACAACATGCATCCTATAGTAGTGACATTAAGAGAATTATTCAGAAGAACTGGAATATTCTAAAGACCGACAGTAATATATACAGGATTGTAGGGGATATGCCACATTTTGTGTCAAGGAATGGTAGTAACATGAAACTTCAGTTGGAGAAGAAAATAAGGAAGAAAAACAATGTTGACGGGCAGAATGGTACCAGCAAATGTGGAACCTGCAATCAGTGTAGTTTTATTATTAACACCCCATCAGTTATATTACAGAATATTAGTATGACCAAGGTTAAGTTTCAGAGGGGTAATTGTAGATCCAAGCACCTGGTATATCTTGCAAAATGTACTAAATGTCCATGTTTTTATGTTGGTAAAACTGACAGGTGCTTGAGAAACAGGATCTACGACCACTGTTAAAGTATTAGAAAAAAAGATGGAAATAATGCACTGTGGAGACACTTGGAAGGAAATAGTGTTTGTTCCTCCTTCCTTTTTGGTATATTGGAAATGGTTAATCAAAACCCTAGGGGTGGTAGTATAAAGAAATTGTTGGGTGAGAAGGAGGTAAGGTGGCAGATACGCCTTAATGCTTCCATGTTTCCTGGTATTAATGAACATATATCCATCAAATCTATACTGGAAAATAGTGGATAGTTATTAATGACCAACACATTTCTTCACACTTTTTTATTTATTACTTTTCATTTTTTATCTCTTTTACTATATCCCTTAAGTGTATATATATTATGGAACTTTAAAGGTTTATATTTTATTTTAATGATTTTATTGGCACATTTATAGGATATATTATGTACTTAAGTACATGTGGATGGAGAATGGGAATTTAGCACTGTGCACTTTATGAGCTCATTATGGTTTAATGAGAATTGAATGTGACCGGTTTGGGAGTGTATTTAAGGTGAACATTTTGTTAAGAGCAGTGTTCTGATGAAGTCTATTTTATTAGATGAAAGCGCTCAACCTGTTATATTGTTTTAGTGAATAAAGAGTGATTTTTGCAACTCCAGTCGTGCCAGTGCTTTATCTGTGTTGTAACCAGGAACAGACTTGGGTTTTATTGTTATTCAGTCGACTGTTCCAGGACTTATACATGTTATTTGATTTAGTAACACGTTTTAAGAGAAAGCAAGTAAATGAAATAGAAAACTGAATATTTTTGAGGCCTTTTTCTAGCAAATACATGTATGCTCATTAACAATTATGCACCTGGCTTCATGTTTCCATGGAAACAAACTGATAAAGAGAAACCAGCTGCTTGGTTCTCATGTATCCATGGAGACAGTCTGATAAAGAGAAACTGGCTACAGTCTGGTGGAGAGTAATTGGACGAGGGAAAAAAAAGAAAAGAGAAATTGGCTAGGAGATAAGGATCTCTGAAAGCATTTGGGGTTTTTCCCAAAGTAGATAATGTTCTCTGAAAGCATTCAGGGGCTTTCTCAAGGTAGTTAATGTTCTTTGAAAACATTCAGGGTTTTCCTCAGCTGAGAGAGCTATAAAGATAACACAAAACCAATCAGCACTTAGTAGAAGCACAAGCTGCACCATGTGTCTTAGCATGGATGAACTTTCCTTTACATTAAATCAGATCTGTGAGTGTGGCTGTCAGTTTGGGACTTTTGTTCCTATTAGGAGGGTAAAAGTTCAATATCTGAAGGTCTACATAGTTTTGTGTGTTAGTATTATGTTAATAGGTCTTAGGGGGGGTATTGCAGGGGTTTGTTTTTTTGTTTGAGTGTTTTCAATAAAACAAAATGTTTTATAAGATGTGACACAGGTTCAAATGTATATGATAAGAAACAATTGTATAAAAGGTCAACCTGCCAAACACTGTATGCATGTAATACAAAAGCTGGAGCTAAACATTTAACAAAAAATGTGTTATACATAAAAGGTGAGAATAATACATTTTTAATAAAATGATGCTTTATTTAATGTCTTTAAACATAAATGACCTCACAGATAAATAGAAACAAGAAAGAGTACTGAACTATATTAAAAATGTAGAGTGCAAATAACTATGTTACAGAAGACACAGACAGAAAGAACTGAACATGTGATTTTGATAAAGAAAAGTTCTCAGGATGGTATTTCAACTGAATACCTGGGACAAAGGAAAATAGAAGTATGGCCACCAAACCAGGACCGAAACACTAAAGGTGGAGGAGTGTCAATATTCACCAAGGATATTCACACCACCAGGCTAGTTGCCCAACACAATAAGTCTGAAATTCTCCAGGTGCAACTAACACTAGGTAAGACTACAATCCAAATTGTAGCTTGCTACAGATCCCCCACTATGCCCCAAGATTCTCACTACACCTTTCTAAACATACTGGAAAATATTAAGATACAACCAAACACCCTAATACTGGGCGATTTTAATTACCCTGCCATTAACTGGGAAAACTACTCATGTACCAACACCTTTGCCCAACGGTTCTTGGAATTCATAAATTCCAATGCCCTGACTAATCCATAGTCCCAGCAGGGGCTCCAATATCCTAGACCTGGTCATTACCAACATGGAAAATTGATGCTCCACACCTATGGTCACTCCTTCGTTAGTCAGGTCTGACCATAAGCTAATCACCATTAACATCCACATCCCACCCACACCCCCCCAGTAAGGAAACCTCCATAAAAAACTTCTCCAAAGCCAACTTTATGCTACTCAAGTCAGAAGTGACAAATTTCATGACACCCATGCAGACAGGAACTGAAAGCTCAACTGCTGAATCCTACATTAAGGCACTGTACGAGCACATCCACTCATACATGAATTGTGCCATCCCAAATAGAACCAAGATGCTCTCATCCAAAAAAAGGATGCCAATCTAGTGGTCCCCTGCCATAAACAAACTTTACAACAAAAGGAAGAAACTGTTGCAGAAAAGAGGAAAATCCCAGGATGCAAAAAACTCCCTTACCAGCCTCAGTAAGAAACTGAGATCCCTCATAAAATCCTCCAAAGCTAGTTACGAAAATAAAATTGCCAAAGATTCCAAAGACAACCACAAGGCATTCTATAACTATGTCAAGAATCTAAATGGCAATGCTCAGATCTGCTCTGAACTAAAACAGAATGGCATTAAATATACTGATCCCAAGGATATTGCCAATATCCTGCCAGATCAATTATGTGCCAAATTTACCCCCCTCTCACCCCTTAAATGGCCCATCTCAATACCGGAAGATTGCCAAATTCTGGTAATAATGGCCACACAGGTAAAAAATGCACTCTCCAAAGCAAAGAATACAGCATCCATGGGACCAGATAACATCCCGGGTTGTGTACTACATGAACTACAATATGAACTGGCACCTCACCTAAGTGTCATGTTTAATCATAGCCTCACCTCAGGTTTCATGCCCACTGAGTGGCGCAGAGCTACAGTTATCCCACTCTACAAGGTGGGATCCACCTTGGATCCCAGAAACTACCATCCCGTCCCATCAGTCTGACAAGCCTTATCTGCAAGGCCATGGAGCGTATTATCATGTAACTTATAAACAAAGACACTGGCAACCTTCAAACACTGGACCCCACCCAGTTTGGGTTCGTGAAGGGCCGATCTTGTCTCCTGAGCCTGATTGACTTCTTTGAATCAGTCTCCAGAGCCATGGACAAGGGTAAAGTGGTTCACACAGCCTATCTAGACCTTGCCAAGGCCTTTGACACCATCCCGCACTCTGGAATCATAGATAAACTTACTAAGTGGGGCATTAATCCCTACGTCACCCAATGGATTGCTAACTGGCTTACTGATAGAACCCACACTGTAAAAGTAGCAGACTCCAAATCCAGCTCCAGACAAGTGACAAGTGGAGTACCTCAGGGTTCAGTCCTGGGACCACTCTTGTTTGGCATCTACTTCTCTGAAGTACAGGCCAACACTACGGGACTCTGGCTTACAAAGTTTGCATATGACTGCAAACTGAGAGCCATTATTGAATCCCTAAATTATGTGAATACTCTACAAAAGGGCCTTACAGAAACAGATGCTTGGTGCCAGAGCCATGGGCTCAAGCTCAATGCCAAGACATGTATAGTTATCCACTTTGGGAAAAGACATGTACCCGTGATTAACATATAGGTGGCAGTACACTAAACACTGAAAGTTTGATAACAGACCTAGGGACACAGGTGGACAGTGGTCTCACCTTCGATAAGCACATCGCCACAACAGTCAGGAAATCCTTCTATGTGGCACACCTCATCACTAAGGGCTTTTCATCCAGATAAAAGGAGGTCATTGTCCCACTGTACTCATCCCTAATTAGACCTATTATAGAATGCAACACCCTGTTTGGTATGTACCTCTCAAGACATCTGCAACAACTGGAAAGGCTGCAAAAATACCTCACTAAAAGAATCACAGGCCTAAAGCAGATGCCCTATACTGACCGCCTTAAAAAACTCCAGCTATACTCTGTCACATATCATCTACTCAGAGGCAATCTCTGCTTAATATACAAGGCTGTGTCAAACCTAGAGCTGTTGGACATGCTACACTTAAAGAAATCCCAATTCCTCAGAGCCACACTCTCCAGGGATCTGAACCTTGACATCACAATAAACAAAACATGCTGGACGGATAGGTTCCTGACCCAGAGACTCCCCAGACTCGGGAATAGATTGCCCATACATGTCAAGCAGAGTGCCTCTTTGGACCTCTTCAAAAGGAACCTTGACGATTAGATGGGAGAAAGGAAATTCACCCCAGGGATCACGTCAGTCACCCTGCTAGACAGGGGTCCAGGGAAGTAAATAGTATGGGAAGAAATAGCCAGGGAATTGTTATGGCTAGGCTTGTATAGGCCCTAGGGCTGAAAGCCTAGTACCAACCTATGAACCTACTTGTATTTATTGCAGGAGGAGCTCCAATAGTGATAGAGTATAAAAAAAAAGATAATAATGACAGATTTGTAGTGCTAAGGGGCTACTGGCAAGGGAGGAGGATTACACTAGCATGTATTTACATTTCACATAAAACTGCTATAATGGAGCTTATGAAAATTCCGAAAGAAATAATCAGTTTTCAGCAAGGAATATTATTTATAGGTAGGGACTGGAATTTGATTTGCAGCAGTGAAGATGTGTCTGGGGGGCCCAGAAGGGAAGCTATAACAAAGAAGGGTAGATATTTGAAGAAATTTATGAAAACATTTGGCATGGAAGATGTGAATTCAGTAATAGGGGTTCAGAGTGAATTTACATATTATTCCCCAAAATATAAAACTGTGCTAGGCTAAACAGAATTTACATTTCACAGGAACCTGTGGATTTAATTGAAGGTCTTGATACCCACCCTATAACTATTTCAGATCATGTGCCAATAATAGCTAAAATAAAAACATACGGTAATAAAATAAAAATGAGACATTGATGCTTTCCCACCTATCTGTTGAAAAGAGAGTAATTTAAGGAATGGGTAGTGGAGATTATTTAGGAGCTGTCAGGATAGAAATTTCTTCTGAAAATATCGCTAGGGAGTAGGATAAAATTGGCTGGAGTTTAAAAATAGGGTGGAAAAAAAAAGAAAGAGAACAATGGTTAAAAAGTAAGAATTATTTAGAGGGACTGATAAATGTTAAAGTATTGCAGAATAGAATTTTATGAGAGTCTCTATAAAGCATAGAAATATGAAAATCAAGAAGAGATACAAATGGAAATGTTTATGGAAGAATTAAATATGCCAAGGTTGGAAGTAGATGAAGCTCAATTACTAACTGTTAGGATAGTAGGACATGAGATAAAAATTGTGATATATATCTAATCTACAGGAAAGTCCCCAGGAATAGATGGTATTCCTTTGAAAGTTTGGAAGCTAGGAGGAAAAAACTGATAAAGATCTGGAACGTTTTGTTAACAGTATCTTAAGAGGAGGAGAAGGTCCTCAGATCCAGCTACAAACAGGCCCATTCAATACTAAACCATGATTATAAAGTGTTAATTTATATAATGGCTAAAAGAATGGCAAAAGTAATGCCAAAACTGAGAGATATGGATCAATGTGGTTTTGTGGAAAGGAGGCAAACATTTGACAACATTAACAAATGATTGATGATTCAGAGGGAAGCAGAATGTAAGAAAATACCATTATTGTTGGTGGGTCTTGATGCAGAGAAAGCATTTGACAGAGTAAGCTGGGACTTTATGAGAAGGGCAATGGAAGCACTGGCATTTCCTGAAAAAATTGTAAGGCTAATTAGGAGACTATATGAGGGATCGGAGGCAAATATTAAAGTTGGTGGGGTCCTCTCTGATCATTTCTGCTTGAGCAGAGGAACCAGGCAGGGGTGTCCTCTTTCCATTTTATTATTTGCATTATATTTAGAACCACTGGCAAAAAATAAATCAATAAGGGACCCAGAAATTGAAGGATATAATTGGTATTGTAGTCCAGAAAACTGGCTTTATTTGAAGACGATATTTTGTACCTGACAAAACCAGACAAAATCATTACAGTGTTGTGTAACATTTTGAAAGAGTTTCAGATCCTTTCAGGATACAAAAGTAATGAAGCTTAAACAAAGGCAACAGCGGTAAATTATGTACCCACACAAGAACTGGTTCAGCAATAGCCATATTTATGAGGACATGATACAATGAAATATTTAGGAGCATGGATTAAAAATGATTATAGTGTGGCAGCTAAGGATATGTGGGAAGAGACTAATCAAAAGGTAATACAAAAACTGGGAAAATTAAAGCTTTGTTATATGGATATGGATAAGATACAAGCAGTTTAAATGTTTTTAATCCCTTTAGTCTTATACATAGGTCAGGCATATTTTTATCAACCAGAGGAGAAAGTGTGGGCAGCAATTAATAAAGAGCTGAAGAACTTTATATGGGAGAGGAAGATGGCAAGAGTTGAGTGGGATGAGCTGATTCTTCCAGTAGAACAGGGCAGATTAGGATTACCAATTTGAAGGGGTATTTCAGAGCTACCCAGATAAAACTCCTACACATAGCACAAGCAGAAAACTATAATAGAAAGTGGAAAGGGATGATGATGAAACATGGGGGAAGTTCAAGAAACAAGGAGAGCTATGATTTTAGATGCAGGCCTTTAAAGAGAATAACAATAATCATGCAGAATATTATATTCATAAAGTATTGTAAGAACTAAACTAACAAGAGAATGGAGAAATATTCTGCCAATAGGGATGACTGCAATTAGGGATACAGACAACTGGCAAGACGGGGTCAGAATTTATTGGAGAAAACTAGAAAAGGAACCAAGGTATTGGGAGCAAATAATTAGAGATGGAAAGATGACAGAATGGGAAAACACCAAGAATGCATTTGGACTGCAGCTTAGAGACTGCCTTCCTTATCAGGGATTGATATCAGAGTATAGGCAAAGAGAAAGAAACAGGAGGGTCCTAAACAAAAGATCAGCACTGGTAGAGTTTTTAATAGAATTAAAAAATGAATAATTAGTACAGCATATATAATATTGCATGATAACTATAAGAATCAATCAGCGGATGTTAGAAAAGATTGGGAGGAGAGATTGGATAAGCAATTCACAAAGAAACAATGGGAGAATATATGTATGTCTCCCAAATAAGCAACAAAATCTAGAAGCTCTAGGATTTTTGCCTGGAAATGTTTACATAGATATTTCTATACTCCAAATAAACTCCAGAGAATTTTTCCTCAGGCAGATAGTACATTTTGGAAGTATGAAGGGGAAGAAAGAGATAATGTGTCTCTGCTCGACAGTGGCACAGGAAAATAACTTTATTGGGTGGCGTAAGCCAGGGAACCTAGCTGGCTAGGCTTACGTAGGCCCTTGGACCAAGAGCCTAGTACCTACCTATGAACCTATAATTGGGAACATATTTTCTGGGAGTGTGGTGAGTTGATGGAGTTTAAGGATTCTCTGCAGTATTCACTGCTGAAGATGCAGGGTGGGCAGATTGGTCTGATGAGGGAGATGATTTTTTTGAACTAAGATACATAATTGGAATTACCTAGACATGGTAAGGCCTTACTGTGTCAAATAATGGTGCCTGCCAAAAAAGCAACTACTAGAAAATGGAAATTAAAATCTAAAACAACTATACTGGAAGTAGTGAATATAGTAACAGAAATAAAACAACTGGAATTGAGATCTTTAGAAAAGGGTAGGAGCAAACTACATAGGAAAAATATGGGAATTGTGGGAACAATATATATGAGGGAGGAATGAGGTCTAAAAGGTGGCATGATTTAAATGAGTTATGTAATGTTTGCGTGAGAAAGATTGGGTAGATTATAAGTCATGTATAATGTTTGCATCTGGGAGTGTGTCAGTATGGTTTGTGATGTAAAATGCTTGCAGCTAGGATTGTGTCAGTGTCGTTTGTTTTCATTTATATAAACGTATGATTGCCTATGTAGTAAGTGATGATTTAATAAAGAAGTTTCTTTTTGTTTTTTAAAAAAAGGCAGGAATTGAATAATTTATGTAATATTGCTTAGGTTATATAATATATAGCAATATATATGAAGTGTAATGTCTATGTTAATATAGTTTGATTACTTTTATATGAATGTATATTTGCCTATGTCACAAGTGATAATTCAATAAAGGTGTTTGGGGGGAAAAAAAGGTACTCTGAGACAAAACTGAGTTGGGGTGCATGGCTAGGCTTATAAAGGCCCTAGTGGACGTTAGCCTAGTAACAACCTATTAATCTATGAACATATGAACTTCATGTAAAGAGACATCTCCCCCTCATCCTGAAAAGAAGATCTCACCCACACTTAATTCTTTGCCTTCTACTAAATAAAAGAAATGAAAACACAGACTGTTCACTTACTAAAACAATACTAGTTTAATGGTTTCTGCAATCTAGATATTACCTACAGTTCCCTTTACAGGTAACAGCTTCCTCTACAATTTGCTAAGTATCAATTCACTGAGGTTTCAAGTGAATGAAATAAAGTTGTCAAAGTTTCAGCTCACTGAAGCAAATAAAAAAGTGTTTTTATGGGGTCAAGCTACCCTGCCGCTTTCAAGTGTGGGGGGTTGACTCTTACACCCCCTTATATGTTTATACTAAATTCATAGTTGCACAATTATGGAAGACAAAGAAAAGCCCAAACTCTTAGAATCACTTCTGATACACAAATACTTGAAGTAATTTCCAGTGTAAAAAGTGATACTGCAGCTCAACATCAGAAAACAGAATTCACTGAATTTAAATTTACCCATGTTACACTCAGTGATGTGTAGAAAGGCATACATTATGCTGCAACTGTATGACTTCAGATGCAAACATCACCTTGAAACCAGAACCCTGTCCTTCTAAACCCCAGGTCTTCAAGTGCATTGCTGTCAACATCTCCTTCTCTCTCCCAACAAGCTACCGTTTTCCGGTGCCAGTCCAGCTAATATTAGTATAAATGTTAGTTCTATTGTCACTGGCATTGAAGTTTTGTATCTGCACAGATGCTTGTCTGCACTAGGCATGGGGACTCCTCCCATTGATGATGAAAAAGAGTATTTCACCCACATTCATTTTTCAAAGTCTTCTCCTATCTGGAGAGAACTCACACTTCCTACTGTAGATTATAAACAATTGAAGGAGGAATGTAAATTATAAAGTAGGCAAATTAGCCTTAAAGGATGCAAAATCATTTAATGTAAGAAAGAAGTGATGTCCACTGAACAAAAATCATTGTGCAAACTTACTAAAGACGTACCATACATTAACAGTCCCACTGAATCTACTAGAAGATATTGCTAGCAAGCTTACCAAACTGATCCTTATACTCCCATTCTACTCTTAACTCATCACTCTCCCTCTCCAGCCACTCCCTTATACTCCCATTCTACTCTTAACTCATCACCCTCCCTCTCCAGCCACTCCCTTATACTCCCATTCTACTCTTAACTCATCACCCTCCCTCTCCAGCCACTCCCTTATACTCCCATTCTACTCTTAACTCATCACCCTCCCTCTCCAGCCACTTCCTTATACTCCCATGCTACTCTTAACTCATCACCCCCCTCTCTCCAGCCACTCATCAGTCTCCTTCCCTTTATCCTCCAAGTACCAGCCTTTTTCTATTTGGCCTTCTTTCCATTTCTGAATCTCCTCCAAATCTGTTTCTAAGCGTCTGTAAAAAACGAGCAACTAGATTAACCCTAAAGTTATATATCCAGCTTTTTATTGTATACCCATATCCTTTATCTGCACACCTCACTGCCGCTTAGCACCATTACTGTCCTTTCTCAAGTCAAACAAGTTCTAATAGTCCCTCTATCTAAAGTTTCCTTTTCTTTAGCACAGGACTACAGGTCCATATACATTCTTTGCCTCTTAAGCAAACTACTGGAAAAAACTTCTCTAAAGCCAAATCCAAAAACATATTAATAAATATAGTATCCTTATGGACATCAGCATGGGTCCAGACATAGCCATAACACTCTCACAGCCATTTATTCCTTCATAGATAAAAATCCTATCCTCATTGGAAAGAAACCATTAAACTCCAGCCAGTCATTAACAAAAAAAGAACTTATGTCTTACCATAACGTTCCATCTGTGTTTCTGATCTTCGTTCATTCATTACTGATGTGTTATCGGTTCTGTCCTCAGAACCGAGCCGGCCAATATCAAGCTCGTGTCAGCCAAAAAACTCTCGAGCCAAGGTCCTACCCAGAATGCTCTGCTCCCTGTTACCTCAGATCGAGTTTGCAAGTTGATAGATAAAAGTAGAGGCTACCTCTGGTCATAACAGATCTACAAGAAAGGAATATATGAGATCAACCAAGAACCTCCAGAAGGGGGACGGAGGATGGGAAGTAATGAATGAAAGAAGATCAACAATACAGATGGAACATTATGGTAAGACATAACTTCCTTACCTGATGTTAATCTTCGTTCATTCCTTACTGATGGGACAGAGTCCCCAGCTACTTGTATTTCTGGGTGGCCCTCATGGAAGGACATTCCTGAGCACCATGGAGCCAAAGGAAGCTCTACCTCTGGAGGCCAAGTCCAATTTGTAATGAAGAATAAAGGTATGAGGTTTGGCCCAAGTTGCCGTTGAGCAAATATCATTGAGGGAAGCCTTAGTATGGAAAGCTGCTGAAGTTGCCATAGATCTTGTAGAATGAGAAGTTATGTACTTACCATAAAGTTCCATGTTAGTTGTCTTCTTCTCGCCTTCTTTCTTGCTGGATGGGTTTGGCGCCTAACCTCGGCTCCGACTCAGCCTATTACTAAAGCTCGAGAGCTATTTTTACCGGCTCGAGGCTATCCTATGTCCCATAATGCTAGGCGTGATATACCCAGAACTCGTTTGATAGCTAACACTATGGACATACATGTCCCCACCATGACTGAGAATATATATATATATATATATATATATATATATATATATATATATATATATATATATATATATATTTATCTACCTCTATACATCTAGGTATACAAAACTCTTATAAGAGCTACCAAGAAAAAGAAAGCGGTAGCTAAGGAGAACTCTCATGATAACGCATCTCAGAGGATACTCTCGGTCTTGCCAGGCTAGGGGGATGGAGGGTGGGACACAAGAAAGAAGGCGAGAAGAAGACAACTAACATGGAACGTTATGGTAAGTACATAACTTCTCAATGTTAAGTTGTCAATCTCGCCTTCATTCTTGCTGGATAGGACAGCGTCCCTAGCACCTTAGTCCTGGGTGGTTCAATGGAACAAACTCTTGAGTACAGTGGAACCAAAATCAGCGCTACTTCTAGAGGTCATGTCCAGCTTGTAATGAGAAATGAAGGTATGAGGAGAGGCCCATGTGGCCGCTGCACAAATGGAATCCATTGGCAATCTTGCCTGAAAGGCTACTGAAGAAGCTAACGCTCTGGTTGAATGAGCTCTGGGCTTAATAGGGAGCTCTTTATGCCTCAATTGGTAAATCAACATGATAACAGAGGTCAACCACCTGGACAAGGTTACTTTGGAAACTGGCAGGCCTTGTTTCCCTTCCACATAAGACAGGAAGAGCTGTTCTGATTTCCTCGTCTGCTTGGTTCTATCCAGGTAGAAGTGTAATTGACAGTGAACGTCTAGACAATGTAACTTCCGTTCAGACCTATTGGTATAAAGTGGGAAGAAAACAGGAAGATTGATGGTCTGATTCGGATTTTTTTCAGAGAGTACTTTGGGTAAAAAGGATGGATTAGTCCTAAGTGACACTCTATCTTTGTGAAAAACAAGGTAAGGAGGGTGAACACAAAGGGCTTGAAGTTCTGATACCCTTCTTGCTGAAGTGATTGCTACTAAAACAGAGTTTTCCAAGAGAGCAACTTTAATGAACAGAAAGTCGCAGGTTCAAAGGGAGGGAGAATTAAAGACAACAGCACCAAATTTAGGTCCCATGGTGGGGGAGGATCTTTTACCAGGGGCCTAAGTAAGAGGGTTCCTTTTAGAAAGGCTTTACAAAGTTTGTGTGACATAATGCTGGTCTCTGACAATCCAACGTTAAAATTCGCAATGGCTGCCAAGTGAACTCTGATATTGGCTGAAGAAGATCCCATTTGAAAAAGTTCTGCCAAAAAGTCTAAGACTGTATGGACAGGGGCTGTAAAAGGGTCAACTTGTTTCTCCCCTGCCCAAACAGAGAAACGCTTCCATTTGCTAGCATAAGTCTTTCTGGTAGTAGACTTGTGCGAAGCAAGGATGATGTCATGAACTGAATGAGAGATTGAGTGAAGCCTGGCTAGGGTTGGAAGTGGAGCAACCAAGCTGTGAGGTTGAGAGATTGGAGAGATTGATGCAGCCCGCCCAACTGATGTGTCAGAAGATCTGGCGCTGGGTCCAGATGCCAGGGTTGATCTAGTAGAGGACGTTGCAGGAACGGGAACCAAATTTGTCGAGGCCAGTAGGGGGCAACAAGGATCATTCTGGATCTCAAAACAGTTGCTTTCTGGATTAGCTGATAATTAAAGGAAAGGGGGGAAAAGCATACAGAAGACCCCGGGGCCAATCGTGGACTAGAGCATCTCTGGGGGGAAGACCTGGGAGAGGGAAGAGGGTGAAGAAGTCTGGGAACTTGCTGTTTTGAGGGGTTGCAAAAAGACCGCAGCAAGGCTGACTCCACCTCCTGAAGATTTTTTTCGCTACTAGCTGGTTGAGAGACCACTCGTGGGGCATGAGAATGGCTCTGCTCAGCCTGTCCGCTATGAAGTTGGACTTCCCGGGGATATGCGTTACTACCAGAAACCGTTGAGAAGAGATCGCCCACTGCCACAGTCTGAGTGCTTCTCGACATAGGGGGTAGGACCTGGTTCCGCCCTGCTTGTTGATGTACCACACTACAGACATATTGTCTGTCTGAATTGCAATAGTCCCGGTGGGTAGAGAGTCTTGAAGGGCCTGCAACGCTAAAAGCACCGCACTAATTTCCAAGACATTTATGTGCAGGTGGCTTTCAAAAGGCTGCCATGTGCCCTGGACTGCCCTGCCCTGAAAATGCCCCCCCACCCGATCAGGGAGGCATCCATTGTCACAGTAGCCACAGGAGGAGGAAGGACAAAGGGTCTGCCTTGAAGAACCTGAGGGGAGACCATCCACCACGAAAGGTGTCTTTTGCATGACTGAGTGATTAGAATGCTGTGTGACATTGGAAGCTGTTGAAAGGACCACTGGGAAAACAGCATCCATTGCAGGATCCGCATGTGAAAGCGAGCTAGGGGGAGTAATGTGATAGCTGCTGCCATGAGACCTAGGGTTTTTAGTACGAATCTAGCCTGGACTCTGCTCTCTTGTAGTAGGATTTGAACATGACCTCGAATGTCTGAAATCCTTTGTACAGGCAGTTTTGCTGACAGTTCAACAGTGTTTAAAATGGCGCCTATGAAGGTAATAGACTGACAAGGTGACAAGGCAGACTTTTCAGAGTTTATAGAGATACCTAGCTCGTTGCAAATTTGGATGGTATAATCTCTGGAATGAAGTAGCTGACGCTTGGTGGTGGCAGTAAGGAGCCAGTCATCTAAGTATGGAAACACCTGGAATCCTTGTCGTCTCAGGTGAGCCGCAACCACTGCCATGCATTTGGTAAACACCCTGGGGGCTGTGGTGAGACCAAAGGGCAGGGCTCTGAACTGGTAGTGACTGGCTCCCAGCCGGAAGCGGAGAAACCTCCTGGAGTGCCTGTTCATTTTGATATGATAGTACGCATCCTGAAGGTCTACGGAGCGCATCCAATTGTCCTGACCCAGGAAGGGTAGAATGGACTGAAGCGTGACCATCCGGAATTTCGTTCTTTGAACAGACTTGTTCAGCCTGCTGAGATCCAAAACAGGTCTCCAGTCCCCCTGTCTTTTTTGGTACCAAAAAGAACTTGGAGTAGATTCCGGATCCTTGCTGGTCTGCTGGGACTGGCTGGATGGCTCTTTTTTCTAGCAGCTTTGAAATTTCTAGTGCTGCTTGATCCCTCAGACTGGGTGGAACGTCTGGAAGGAGCCCTTTTGGTGGTTGTGGGGTATGAATAAAGGGAATTTTGTAACCCTCAGATATGATCGACTGTACCCAATTGTCTTGCATGAGGGAATGCCAGGCTTCTGGGTACAATGATAGTCTTCCCCCGACTGCCTCCGGTGGACAGTCGGGCAGCTCCTCAGGGGTGCTGGAAGGGTTTGTCAGAGAAGGATTCTCTGCTACCCTGATTCTGCGGACCCCCCCTGCCCCTCGGGCGGCGTCTATTATTGTTCCCTCCTCTGCCTCTGGAGGGAAGCTCACCACGTGTGTCAGGCAGTACTCCCTGAGGTCTACAGAACCACATTTTCCCACCTTTCTGACCCTTAGGGTATGGTCTAGAAGGGGTAGAAAAACGGACTCCTATGGCAGAGACAGTCTTGGCCTTCCTGCTCGCACCTGGTCAATGTAGCCTTCACTTGAGGTCCAAACAAGGCAGAACCATCAAAGGGGGTGTTAGTGAAAGATGCCTTGAAGGGGTCAGCAAAATTTCAAAGCCGCATCCAGGCATGTCTCCTTAGAGCGACGCCTGTGCCTGCAGCCCTATTCACTCCATCGGCTGCATAGGAAATGAGCCACATGGAGGAGTTGACAATAGAGTTTAGGGTCCCCAGCTGGGAATTGATCTTTTTCTGAGACCCTGCAGCTGATGGGTCCTGTAAGGTATCACCCAGTTCCTTGAGAAGGTCTCTCTGGAGACGGGTGAAATGGCACAAATTCAGCGACCGCATAGCAAAGGTCACTGAGGAAAACATCCGCTTGCCATACCTGTCCATACTCCTAGATTCCTTATTAGGAGGATGGACAGGTACTGAATGGTCAGCCAACTCCTTTTAGTGGCTGCCGCCACCACCATGGCATCAATAGGGACGCCCTTAGTTAGAAACTGCTTGTCAGAAGGGGCTGTAATAAATTTAGTAGGCCTCCGGGGAGTTGGTTCCATAGTATCTGGAGCCATCCACGCCTTTCAAGCCACCACATCCATGAGCGGGTCGAAAGGCGGAGACACCCAGGAGGTGGAAGGGCGAGAACCGAATGCATCCAGGTACACCGACTCGTCCTCAGAAGGGTTAAGGGCAGACCAGTTTCCCCTCTGCTTAAGAATCTCCAGGATGTCAGAAAATGAGACATCCTCAGAGGGGGACCTTGGGGACCCTTCTGAGTCATCCAAGTCAGTGTCCGATGTGACTGACTCAGGGGAGTCTACATGCTTCCTCTTGCATTTTCTCTCTCGAGGAGGCTCCCCTGAAGGATCAGGGGAGGCCTCGGAAGAGGAAGATACGCCCAATGGGGCTACCTGTAGCGTCGGTTCTCCACGCTCGGGATCAAGAGAGTGGGTAGAGACTGAAGCAGGCACCATAGAGGGAGGAGCCGAAGGAGCCGACCGTGGAGCAGGCACAGGGGCCAGCACACTCCTCATGACCTCAGAGGCACCCCTATCAGGCAGGAAAGGGTGTCCCCACTCCGAAGAGACAAAGACTCCTCCCGGCACCGAGAGGGATGGCTCCGAGGCTGATGTCAGGGCCGAACTCACCTGCACCGAAGCTCCGAGAGGGAGAACTGGGTCAGACAAGGGTCTGATGCCACTCTCCCCCTTGGAGGCAATGAGAGAGTCCCGGCGCCCAGATCCCTCCAAGGATGGAACCAAGGAAGAGATCGGAGCCGACGAGGGAGCCAAAAGGGGTGGTATCGGCTCTGAGGTTCCGACGGTCCCGACCCCTACGATCTCCGGCTCCGAAATCACAGGAAGAGTCGGAGGAGGAATCGAAGAGGGAGTAGTGAAAGCCACTGCCTGATGAGGAGGACTATGCAACATTTGGGCCAGCGCCTGCGACTTAAGTAGTCTGCTAACCACCCTCTCGAGGTCATGGTCTGACAGCCTGGAAGACCGAGAGGAATGAGACCTGAGACTCAGTTCCGATAACAAGGGAGACTTCGGAGCCGAATGGACCAATTCCAGGGAAGGAGACCTGGAACGCTTCTTGCTCAAAGATGGCTCTGACAGCAGAGTCGGAGCCGACTGAGGCCTCGAATCATCGGTTCCAGCCGGAACCGATGTAGTGGTAGAGTAGCGCCACTCGGCGACGGCTCCGAACATGGAGCCAACGGTTTGGTGGGCTTAGAAGGTTTACCTGATGAAGGCTTAGTCGGGAAACCTTCATGCTTTAACAAGCCTCTCAAAATAAGCTTGTTTCTGCGTTCCTGCAGGACTCTTGGGCTGAACGCATAGCAGACAGAACAAGAGTCCTGCAGGTGCAGAGGGTCCAAACAATATACACAAGAAGTGTGACCGTCTGTCAGAGACATCTTCTGACAGCACGAGTCACACTTCTTGAAGCCCGAGATCTTAGTGTCTTTAGACATCCTGAAAAAGGGATGACTGGCAGACAAGGACAACTAAGGGAGGTCTAGTCACAATCACCAAATACACACACACAAAAATGTTGTAACGGACCAGAATAATATAACAAAACCCCACACTTATTAATACAATCTAACTAGGCACACACATACAACTGCAGACAATAAGTATGAAAAGGGATTGGCCAAGGGCCTAACTATTAGGTGAGGGGAAACAAACTGTACCAAAACTACCCAAGAGGGAATCCTAAACAGGGATCTAAAGGGTAGTAACTATAAAACACTATCGCTAATATTTTAATCCAAAAAGCTTACTAAAACCAAGAAAAAAATTTTTAATACAACCTGAGCCGGCAAAAAGACGCAACCTCGTAGCTGAAGCGGCAAACGAGATCTGGGTATATCACGCCTAGCATTATGGGACATAGGATAGCCTCGAGCCGGTAAAAATAGCTCTCGAGCTTTAGTAATAGGCCGAGTCGGAGCCGAGGTTCAGCTCCGAACCCATCCAGCAAGAATGAAGGCGAGACTGACAACTTAACATTGTGCTTTGACTCTATGAGGTAAGGTGAGAGGTGAGATTGTTTTTGTTCAGATAAAGGTGATACAATTTCTCAACCATGAAGCCAATGTAACTTTTGATACAGGATGACCCCGTCTAGGTCCAGAAAAAGCCAGAAACAGTTGGTCTGATTTATGGGTATTTTTTTGTTCTGTCCAGATAAAATCGTATTTGCCTATGAACATCCAAAAAGTGCAGGCAATACTCTCCCTTGTTAGAATGGTTAGGAAAGAACACTGGAAGGTCAATAGACTGGTTGATAGATCACTCTGACATCACTTTTGGTAAAAAGGTAGAATTGGTTTTCAATTATACCCTGTCCTTATGGAAGATAAGATAGGGAGTTTTGATGCATAAGGCCTGAAGTTCTGACAATCGCCAAGAGATGTGATTGCAATCAAAAACAAAGTTTTCCAAGAGACAGATATTTTACATCACAAGAAGACGCAGGTTCAAAAAGTGGAGCTGTTAGAGCTTGCAGAACCAAAGCCAAATCCTAAGATTGTACGGGTTCTCTAAAGGAAGGTTTTAGGTGGATAACCTCTTTCAAGAAAGTCTTACAGAGTCTGTGTGACATAAATGAAGAATCTTGGAAACCAATATGACAATTTGAGATGGCAGCTAAATGCACATGAATAGTAGAGGCAGACACCGCAGAGTGGAAAAGATGTGATAAGTAATCCAATACCACCAAGACTAGGGCTGACAAGGGGGTCTATTTGTTTATTTGCTGCCCATACAGAGAATATCTTCCATTTGTTAAGATAGATTAGTCTGGTGGATGATTTATGAGATGCAATAAGAATATTGTGCACAGAGGACGAGAGGTTTTCATGCCTGACAATCATAGGAAGTGGAGAAACCAAGCTGTCAGTTTCAGGGTTGTTAGACTGGGGTGAATCAGACTCTGCGGATGAGAGATCAACATTTGGGATGGATTGAGGATCCATGGTTCATCTAGCAGGTAAGGCCACAGGAAGGGAAACCAGACTTGTCAAGGCCAATATGGAGCAATGAGGATCACTTCACTCTTCAACTGTTGTGCTTTCTTTAGAAATTGGGAGATGAGGGGGAGAGGAGGATAGGCATAACGAAGACCCGAGGGCCAAGTGTGGACTAGAGCATCCCTTGGTGACTGTCCCTGAAAGGGGATCAGGGCAAAGTAGTTGCTGCACTTGTAGTAGATTGGGGAGGCAAATAGGTAGCAGCAAGGCTGGCCCCAGCAGTTGAAGATTTTTTTGCCACTATCAGAGGATTGAGGGACCACTTGTGAGGCTGTAGAATGCACCTGCTCAATTTGTCTGCTATCATGTTGGAGCTCCCAGGAATGTGCTTTGCAATCAGAAACTGGCTGTAAGCTATCGCCCATTGCCATATTCTCAAGGCCTCTCGGCCTAACAGGTAAGATCTGGTGCCCCCTTGTTTGTTGATGTACCAGACCACTGACATGTTGTCTGACTGGATCGCAATAGTCCCTGACGGAAGGATGGAGTGAAATGTTTGCAATGCTAGAAGCACCGCCCTCAGTTCCAGGACATTGATATGCAAAAGGGCCTCTGTCTCCGACCAGGTGCCTTGGATCGAGTTTCCCTGACATAGCCCCCTCACCCCATCAGGGAGGTGTCTGTGGTCACTGTGGCTATCAGTTGATGGGGGTTGAAAGGTGGAGACCATTGTTAGGGATTTCGAGACGTCCACCAGAGTAAATCTTGCTTGCATCTCTGAGTTACACTTATGTGAAAAGACAAAGGATGTTGTAGAGGGTATCACTAAGTGAGAAGTAGCCACTGAAGGAGTTTAATGTGGAATCTGCATAGAGGAATAATGGTAATCGAAGCTGCCATTGACCCCAATAGCTGAAGTACAGAACGAGCTGGGGATTTGTGGTGACAGAGCAGCGGCTGAACTTGTCTTATTCTCTGAAGTCTGTGTTCTGGAAGGGATGATGTGCAATATCTCGTGTCCAACAGTACCCTATAAATTCTAAAGACTGAGTTGGGGTAGTGTTGGATTTCTCCCAGTTTATAGTGATTCCCAGGCTTCGAGCTGTTAAGACAGTATACTGCAGGGCTTCTTCCAGTAGATGCTTGGTGGGGGCGGTGAGGAGCCACTCATCTAGATATGGAAACACCTGGAATCCTTGAAGTCGCAAGTGAGCACTAACCACTGCCATGCATTTTGTGAACACTCTGGGGGTTGCAGAGAGACCAAAGGACAGGGCTCGAAACTGGTAGTGACTGGCTCCTATACAGAAGCGGAGGTATCTTCTTGAGAATTTGTCCATTTTTATGTGGTAATATGCATCTTGAAGATCTAGAGAGCACATCCAATCATCTTCTTCCAGAAAAGGAAGGATAGACTGAACCGTGACTATCCGGAATTTCTCTGTTTTTACAAATTTGTTTAGTGTACTGAGATCCAGAATTGATCTCCAGTCCCGTCTTTTTTGGCACTAAAAAGAACCTTTAGTAAAATCCGGATCATATCTGGTCTGGTGGGACGTCTGTATGAGTCTTTTTTGTAGCAGATTTTGGATTTCATGTGCTGCTGTTTCCCTTTGACTGCGTGGAATGTCGGTTAATACTCTTCATAAGAGTGGCCGAAGATGGAAGGGGATGTAATAACCTTTGGATATAATCCATTGTACCCAACAGTCATTTATCTTTTGCCAGGCAGTGGGGTACAAGAAGAAACGACCCCCGACCGCTTCCAGAGGTGAGCAGTTGGGCAACACTTCAGGAGCGCTGATAGGGTTGGCCAGAGAAAGAATCTCTGGAACCCCGGTTTCACGGACCTCCTCTGTCCCAAAAGGGGCATCTTCCATTGGAGTTTCCCCCTCTGCCTCTGGGGGAGAACTCAGCACATGCATCCTGGAAAGAATCCTGTGATTTCTTGTGCCAGATCTTTCCGCTGCTCTGATTTCTGGAGTAGAATCGCTGAGGAGCAGAGTGTCTGACACCAATGGCAGGCAAGGTCTTGCCATCTTGTTCTCACCATGCCAGCATATCCTTGATTTTAAGGCCAAACAAAGAAGTGGCCTCTATGGGGGCATTCATGAAGGAAGTCTTAAAGAAGTCAGCAAAGTCACAAAGGCGCATTCAAGCATGTCATCTGGTGACTATACCTGCGCCTCCCGCTCTAGCTGCCCCTTCCATTGTGTGAGAAATAAGATGCATGGAAGAGTTGGAAATGGACTCTATGGTGGCTATCTGAGAAGCCACATTATCACGGACTTCATCAGAAACAGCTCCTGCCAAGGTTTCAGAGAGCTGGTTGATAAGATCTCACCAAAGCCTGGTAAAATGTGCCAAATAATTCAAAGACCTTCAGGCGAAGGTCGATGAAGCAAACACATGTTTCCCTAATCTGTCAATTGCCCAGGACTGCTTGTTAGGCAGATGGACAGTTTGGCTCTCCTCTGCCAAATCCTTCTTAGTAGCAGCTACCACCACCATAGCATCTACTGGAAGACCTCATGACCAGTGGGGATTCTCAGCTGGAGGCGATATTATTTTATCTGGCCTCTTAGGTATCGCTTCCATGGTATCAGAAGCCTTCCACGCGTGCTGCACAATGAGCTGGATGAGCTCATCGGCAGGCAGGGTGACTCAGGAGGTAGGGGGCCAGGCATGAAAAGCCTGCAGGAATACAGATTCCTCAGAGGAAGGATTAGAGGGCTTCCAGTCACCCCTCTGTCTAAGGATCTCAAGGATGTCACCAAAGGACACCTCATCAGAGGGTGACCGTGGGGATCCTTTCCCATCATCAAACTCTGTATCTTGAGTCAATGATTCCTCAATGGAGTCCATGTGCTTCCTCTTACACAATACTCTGTGGGGTGCTTCCTCAGTGGGAGGATCTGGGGAAGACTGCAAAGAAAGGGTCTCCTGAGGAGGAGAGACCTGAGGCTCTTGTGCCCGGTATCCGGGAGTTGAAGTTTGTGGCAGTTGCGGCACAGAGGGGGAAGATGACTCTGACAAATAAGCTTTGCCAGCGGAGGCAAATGCCCTCTCCATGGCCTGGAAGGCTGGCCTGCCAAAGGAGGGATGGGAGCCTGGAAATGAGCACAACAACCTCAGAATCGGGGTCACACCCTGCCCCGATGAGCCCGCCCCCAGACCAGGAGTCTCAAGAGGACCATGAACCACAAGAGAGAGAGAGAGAGAGAGCATCCCTGGAAGGTGCCATAGAAAAAATTGGAGTGGAGCCAGGAATGCCCTCCCAAACAGCACAGCCACTGGCCTAAGAACAGCCCAATGGCCAGTGCACCGAAGACCACAAGGATGACTCTGGTTCCAAAGTGAGATCCACTATTGGAGTCAGAGGGAGGAAAAATGCTGTTGGAGTAATAGGCTTTGAGACTTGAGTGGAAGTCGAAGGAGTATACGTTTGGGTTTCAGGCAATATACACTCACCTGGATGAGGGAATGTGGACTTTGATAGTTGAGAGACAGACCTCTGGCCACAAGCAAATGGTCAACAAGCCACAACACATTCTGTTCAGAAAGACTCGTGGTTGACCTCATGGAGATGGCTGATTGTGATTCTGGCCTTTCTAGGAAAGGACTATACTGACTGCCAGCAAAAGGATCCAGTGAAGGGGAGTATTTGGTCCTTTCTAATACAATAGGTGCAGAGCTCGGAGCCGATGAAGTCTGCACCAAAGAAAATGGCGTGGGAAAAGTCTGCGCCGAAGATGTCAGCACCGTGGTAGTTGAAGGTGTCTGCACCGTAAAGTTAAAAGTCTGGTCTGAAGGGTACGGTGCCATAGTGGAAAGTGTCTGCAGTGGCAATAAGGATGGTGCCGAGAAGGACTGCACCAAAGTACATGTTGGTGCCAAAAAGGTCTGCGTCAAGGAGTACAGAGGAGTCATACTTGGAGCCAAAGTTGACTGAACCTGTATTGACGGTGCCGTTAGGGGTTGCGACAGAACTGTCGGAACTGTAGTTGTCTGCACTGGGAATTCCGGTGCCAGTATCGATAAAGGAGACATGGCTGTAGTCAGAATCATTTGAGGCAGTGCCGAGCCTGGAGCCGAAAGGGTCACAGGTGGCAGCGCCGGAGTAGTAATCAATTTCGCCTTCTTGTTAATCGACTCCCTATGATCTCAAGAGGGAGATGAAGGGAGCGACTTCGATGAAGAAGAGGAAGAATACCTCTTGCAGGGTTTAACAGGAGGAGTGAGCTCTCTAACCCAGAAATAGCCTCAGAGAAAGGAGACTTGAGGAGACCTTTCAAAATTAACTCATTCTTCCTCTTGTTGAGAGTCCTGGTAGAGAAGTTTTTACAAATCCCACACAGAGGATCTACAGTCAAGTGGAAGACATTAAGACAGTAGACACATAAGTCATGTCCATCAGAAAGCGGTAACCTATGGCCGCAATCCTTGCACTGCTTGAAACCATTGGAACTTTTCTTATCCGACATAACTGGTGAGGAGAAGAAGCACAGTAGCAAAAGGAAGAATAATGGCTACCCAAGAAAAGAGTAGAATGAGAAAAGGAAGGATTACCAACGATGGTAATGGAGAATTACCAGAAGGTAAGAAAAGAGGATAATAAAGGGAAAAGTCTAAAGGGAGAGAGTCTAAAGTGGGCGATAGGATAGGAAAATATTAAGAGTAAACTTTTGAGAAAAATTTAGAGTAACAACAATATATAAACTGTCAAAAAATTAGACACTTAGCTGAGAGAGTGGCTTGACATGGCTGTTCAGCAATGTGGCAAACGAGATCAGAGGTAACAGGGAGCAGAGCATTCTGGGTAGGACCTTGGCTCGAGAGTTTTTGACTGATGTGAGATTGATATCGGCCGGCTTGGTTCCGAGCATGGAACCGATAACCCATCAGTAAGGAATGGACGACGATTAACAACATCAGATCAGATGTTATGTTCTTTGGATCTAATCCCAAACCTGCAAGCTGCTTTTACCTTATTATCATCTCCTCACAATGAAGAACAAACCAGCAAGTCAGCCTACACAAATAACTTGCTTTTCTGCTGGATCCCTCACTAACCTTTATACTCATACTAAAAGAACATGCAGTAATGCTGCCCAACAAGTTAAGGTCTCCTGCTCACTTTCTGATCAACTGACTTTCCAAGTCCACACTACCATAGCCAAGACTCTTATAATTGCCAGACTGCAAAAATTCTCTCCCTCTTAGCACCCTCAACTCCTCCCATTCTTACACCCACTCTACTAACTAAAGTCATTGCTGTTTGCAGATTTATTTACATCTCCCCAATAACTGAGCATTAAGTACTACAGAGAACCAGGTGATTACCAGTTACTGCATGTTCTACCTTTCTACATTCTTTCTTGATCTTCAAAATTTCTCACACTCAAAAACAGTCTCAGTTTCAGATCATTCCCTCTATGCACCACACAGTGACACTGGCAAATTCTGTACCTACTGTGACGACTCCTGTTTTCCCCAAGCTGGTAATCAAGGAGCCTCAATCCTCACCACTGACACTGGTGAGAGGCGGTCACTAAAAACAGGAATGGATTTACACAGTATTTCAAATACAGTTCACTACATCAAGAGCAATTTCCCACAAAAGCACGCAGGGAATATGCTCCAATGGGACTGGACTCTTGTCTCTCCAGATCCCAAACAAGACTCACCCTGGAGCACTGTGTCCCAGTTCCAAGTATCTGACACATACAGGAACATATCTGATTTTTCAGACACACACTCACACACACACACACACACACACACACACACACACACACACACACACACACACACACACACACACACACACACCTGGTAAAGGCTAACACATATTCACCAGGTATGTCTCCTCTCTCTAGTCTACATGGTAGATTAGAGCCACCAGTAAAATACTCTAAGGCTCTTACAAAGGGTAACCAATTATACTGTCCCAAATTAATACTGATATAAATGGTAGAGTATGACTGAAGCAGTGAGGCTTATTGGTGTGGCAATAGTATCACTAAAATGAGTACAAGCACTCCCAAGATGATAAAAGTATTCTCTAAAATACCAGCCACAATAAAAAGGTATAAAATATTTAATAATGGATAGTAAAATGCATATCAGGAGAATATTTAATATTTAGTGACAAACAACAGAGTTTGAGCCACAGGAAATATAAAAATAACACAGTTGGATAGAATCTCACAGATGCAGAAAAAAGAAAATAATACTAAACTAATCTCACCGTATTATTCCTAACTGAACTAAAGAGAAACTGTCCATAGTTAACTCACTTAGTATTGCAAGGCAAAATGTACTGCTGAGATGCTCACTCCCACAAGGCAAGATGAGATACTACACACTAAATGAACAACTGAACTGTGATAACTGACATAAATGTTTTATATCAAGTTCCAAAGAAAACCAACACCAAAAACAAACAAACTGCTGCTACCAGAGTTCTATCCTTCAGCTGCTTATAAAATGAAATCGCATCTGGTCACCTGACTCTGGCACAATACACGTTCACAACTCTGTTAAGATTCTGTTGCAGCATTTTTAACATAAGCAGCTTTTAAAATACATTTTAATACAATCATCTGTAATGTGACTGCCAAATGACAGAAAATTATTTACAAAACTTCAGTCACACATGCACTGTCCCACTTCTCCTGGTATAGCTGCCAATACCTCACAATATCATACCTACTATCAACCTAATTTCCATAAAACAATCCAAGAAAAAAGTTTTTCAAAAGTATCTCTCAAACTGGAATCTTCTAAAAATAATAAGACAAACATCCATTTCAAACTTATAGGCAAACATTTTATTTATTTTATTTAAAATTTTGTTTACCGAGAAAGTCTGACTTGGAACAAGTCAATTTTCAGTGGAGGCCTGGGGAATAACGCTCCAGATGCATGTCTTTGGATAGAGCAAACGTAATTAGGAATACACCAATGGAACATCTGAAAATCACCTATTGCTGCATGAGTTTTATTAGCAAATGATAAAATTCTCTCCTTTAACTCTGTTGTGCATATTTATATGTTGCACTGCATGTTTGTGTGTGGATAGCTTTCATTTGGCCAATAACTAGAACTGTGCAGCATGAAGCAGTGTCTTGTGGAGTAGTAGTGGAGTTGGCAGGCTGAAAAAATTAAACTCAAAACATTACTAATGACGTCTAGGTAATCAGTCCTATAAGCTACTGAAAATGGACCCTTTCTCAAAGATCTAGCATTATGCTACATATCCATAACTTTCAAATCTCACCTTAACAAACATAGAGTGTTCCATATCTAAAGGAGGTAATTCCCCTGTGTTATTATGGTTAAAGTAGAGTATGAGGGTCTCCATCATTATGCCCAGAATCCTACTCAGGCTGGTGGACTTAAAAGTATTTAGGTTCATATCTCTGAACTTTTACATCCAGAGTTACAGACAGAGAAAAATAATTAAGAAAAAAGCCCCTAAATTAGGGAAGTTAATTTATAACTCCTTAAAATAAGCTATAGTTTTGGAAGGAATGTAGCAAATATTTGAAAACATGTTAGCAGTATCCCTCCAAAATCAGGACAGTAGAGAGTTATGCTTGGGTCTGATGTGACTCACCTATACATTTTATACACTGGTACAACAGCAGCTTCTTACTCACCCATACCTTTTGTAAACTGGTACAACATCAGCTTGTTACTCACCCATGCCTTTTAAAGAACTGGTACAACAGCAGCGTGTTACTCACTCATACTTTTAATAAACTGGTAGAACAGCAGCTTGTTACTCAGCCATACTGTTTATAAACTGGTACAACAGCAGCTTGTTACTCACCCATACCTTTTATAAACTGGTACAAAGGCAGCTTGTTACTCAACCATACTTTTTTATAAACTGGTACAACAGCAGCTTGTTACTCACCCATACTTTTAATAAACTGGTACAACAGCAGCTTTTGACTCACCCATACCTTTCATAAACTGGTACAACAGCAGCTTGTTACTCACCCATACCTTTTTATAAACTGGTACAGCAGCAGCTTGTTACTCACCCATACTTTTTTATAAACTGGTACAACAGCAGCTTGTTACTCACCCATACTTTTTATAAACCGGCACAACAGCAGCTTGTTACTCACGCATACCTTTTATAAAATGGCACAATAGCAGCATGTTACTCGCCCATACATTTTGTAAACTGGCACAACAGCAGCTTGATACTCACCCATACCTTTTGTAAACTGGTACAACAGCAGCTTGTTACTCACCCATACCTTTTAATAAACCGGTACAACAGCAGATTGTCACTCACCCATGCCTTTTATAAACTGATACAACAGCAGCTTGTTACTCACCCATACCTTTTAATAAACCGGTATAACAGCGGCTTGTTACTCACCCATACCTTTTATAAACTGGTACAACAGCAGCTTATTACTCACCCATACT
Organism: Protopterus annectens; assembly: GCF_019279795.1. Taxonomy (NCBI): domain Eukaryota; kingdom Metazoa; phylum Chordata; order Ceratodontiformes; family Protopteridae; genus Protopterus; species Protopterus annectens. The sequence continues at coordinate 1,801,016,891 of NC_056739.1, read as the reverse complement.
TTTTTACAAACTGGTATAACAGCAGCTTGTTACTCACCCATACCTTTTAATAAGCTGGTACAACAGCAGCTTGTTACTCCCCCATGCCTTTTTTAAACTGGTACAACAGCAGCTTGTTACTCACCCATACCTTTTGTAAACGGGTATAACAGCAGCTTGTCGCTCACCCATGCCTTTTTTAAACTGGTACAACAGCAGCTTGTTACTCACCCATACCTTTTGTAAACGGGTATAACAGCAGCTTGTCACTCACCCATACCTTTTAATAAACTGGTACAACAGCAGCTTGTTAATCACCCATAACTTTTTATAAAGTGTAGAACAGCGGCTTGTTACTCACTCATACCTTTTATAAACTGGTACAACAGCAGTTTATTACTCACCCATACTTTTTTATAAACTGGTATAACAGCAGCTTGTTACTCACCCATACCTTCTAATAAACTGGTACAACAGCAGCTTATTACTCACCCATATCTTTTGTAAACTGGTACAACAGCAGTTTGTTACTCACTCATACCTTTTCTAAACTGGTACAACAGCAGCTTGTTACTCACCCATACCTTTTGTAACCTGGCACAACAGCAGTTGTTACTCACCAATACCTTTTGTAAACTGGTACAACAGCAGCTTGTTATTCACCTATACCTTTTATAAACTGACAAAAAAGCAGCGTGTTACTCACCCATGCCTTTTATAAACTGGCACAACAGCAGCTTGTGACTCAGCCATACCTTTTTATAAACTGGTACAACAGCAGCTTGTTACTCACCCATACCTTTTATAAACAGGTACAACAGCAGCTTGTTACTCAGTCATACCTTTTCTAAACTGGCACAACAGCAGCTTGTTACTCACCCATACCTTTTGTAAACTGGTACAACAGCAGCTTGTTACTCACTTATGCCTTCTGTAAACTGGTACACCAGCAGCTTGCTACTCACCCATACCTTTTGTAAACTTGTACAAAAGCAGCTTGTTACTCACCCATACCCTTTGTAAACTGGTACAATAGCAGCTTGTTACACACCCATACCTTTTTATAAACTGGCACAACAGCAGCTTGTTACTCACCCATAGCTTTTGTAAAATGGTACAACAGCAGCTTGTGACTCACACATACCTTTTATAAACTGGTACAACAGCAGCTTCTTACTCACCCATACCTTTTTATAAACTCATACAACAGCAGCTTGTTACTCACCCATACCTTTTTATAAACTGGTATAACAGCAGTTTGTTAGTCACCCATACCTTTTGTAAACTGGTACAATAGCAACATGTTACTCACCCATGCCTTTTGTAAATTGGTACAACAGCAGCTTGTTACTCATCCATGCCTTTTTTAAACTGGTACAACAGCAGCTTGTTACTCACCCACACCTTTTATAAACTGGTACAACAGCAGCTTGTTACTCACCCACACCTTTTATAAACTGGTACAACAGCAGCTTGTTACTCACCCATACCTTTTATAAACTGGTACAACAGCAGCTTGTTCTTCACCCATACCTTTTATAAACGGATACAACAGCAGCTTGTTACTCAGTCATACCTTTTCTAAACTGGCACAACAGCAGCTTGTTACTCACCCATACCTTTTGTAAACTGGTACAACAGCAGCTTGTTACTCACCCATACCTTTTGTAAACTGGTACAGCAGCAGCTTGTTACTCACCCATGCCTTTTGTAAACTGGTACAACAGCAGCTTGTTACTCACCCATACCTTTTGTAAACTGGTACAACAGCAGCTTGTTACTCACCCATACCTTGTATAAACTGGTACAACAGCATCTTGCTCCTCATCCATAACTTTTATAAACTGGTACAACTGCAGCTTGTTACTCACCCATACCTTTTATAAACTGGTAAAACAGTAGCTTGTTACTCACCCATACCTTTTATAAACTGGTATAATAGCAGCTTGTTATTCACCCACACCTTTTGTAAAGTGGCACAACAGCAGCTTGTTACTCACTCATACCTTTTATAAACTGGTACAACAGCAGCTTGTTACTCACCCATACATTTTATAAACTGGTACAACAGCAGCTTGTTACTCACCAATACCTTTTATAAACTGGCACAACAGGAGCTTGTTACTCACCCATACCTTTTGTAAACTGGCACAACAGCAGCTTGTTACTCACCCATACCTTTTTATAAACTGATATAACAGCAGCTTGTTAGTCACCCATACCTTTTGCAAACTGGTACAACAGCAGCTTGTTACTCACCCATGCCTTTTGTAAATTGGTACAACAGCAGCTTGTTACACACCCATGCCTTTTTTAAACTGGTACAACAGCAACTTGTTCTTCACCCATACCTTTTATAAACTGGTACAACAGCAGCTTGTTACTCACCCATATCTTTTATAAACTGGTACAACAGCAGCTTGTTACTCACCCATACCATTTTATAAACTCGCACAACAGCAGCTTGTTACTCACCCATACCTCTTTATAAACTGGTATAACAGCAGCTTGTTAGACACACATAACTTTTGTAAACTGGTACAACAGCAGCTTGTTACTCACCCATGCCTTTTGTAAATTGGTACAACAGCAGCTTATTACTCACCCATGCCTTTTTAAACTGGTACAACAGCAGCTTGTTACTCAGCCATACCTTTTATAAACTGGTACAGCAGCAGCTTGTTACTCACTCATAACTTTTATAAACTGGTGCAACAGCAGCTTGTTACTCACCCATATTATAAACTGGTACAACAGCAGCTTGTTCTTCACCAATACCTTTTATAAACTGGTACAACAGCAGCTTGTTACTCACCCATACCTTTTATAAACTGGTACAACATCAGCTTGTTCTTCAACCATACCTTTTGTATACTGGCACAACAGCAGCTTGTTACTCACCCATACCTTTTCTAAACTGGCACAACAGCAGCTTGTTACTCACCCATACCTTCTGTAAACTGGTACAACAGCAGCTTGTTACTCACCCATGCCTTTTGTAAACTGGTACAACAGCAGCTTGTTACTCACCCTTTTGTAATCTGGTACAACAGCAGCTTGTTACTCACCCATACCTTTTTATAAACTGGTACAACAGCAGCTTGTTACTCACCCATAGCTTTTGTAAACTAGTACAATAGCAGCTTGTGACTCACCCATACCTTTTATAAACTGGTACAACAGCAGCTTGTTACTCACCCAAACATTTTATAAACTGGTACACCAGCAGCTTGTTATTCACCCATACATTTTGTAAACTGGCACAACAGCAGCTTGTTACTCACCCATACCTTTTATAAACTGGTACAACAGCAGCTTGATCCACATCCATAACTTTTATAAACTGGTACAACTACAGCTTATTACTCACCCATACCTTTTATAAACTGGTACAACAGCAGTTTGTTACTCACCCACACCTTTTGTAAAGTGGCACAACAGCAGCATGTTACTCACCCATTCATTTTATAAACTGGTACAGCAGCAGCTTGTTACTCACCCATACCTTTTATAAACTGGCACAACAGGAGCTTGTTACTCAACCATACCTTTTGTAAACTGGCACAACAGCAGCTTGTTACTCACCCATACCTTTTTATAAACTGATATAACAGCAGCCTGTTAGTCACCCATACCTTTTGCAAACTGGTACAACAGCAGCTTGTTACTCACCCATGCCTTTTGTAAATTGGTACAACAGCAGCTTGTTACTCACCCATACCATTTTATAAACTCGTACAACAGCAGCTTGTTACTCACCCATACCTTTTATAAACTCATACAACAGCAGCTTGTTACTCACCCATACCTTTTATAAACTCGTACAACAGCAGCTTGTTACTCACCCACATCTTATTATAAACTGGTATAACAGCAGCTTGTTAGACACCCATACCTTTTGAAAACTGGTACAACAGCAGCTTGTTACTCACCCATGCCTTTTGTAAATTGGTACAACACCAGCTTGTTACTCACCCATGCCTTTTTTAAACTGGTACAACAGCAGCTTGTTACTCACCCATACCTTTTATAAACTGGTACAGCAGTAGCTTGTTACTCACCCATAACTTTTATAAACTGGTACAACAGCAGCTTGTTACTCACCCATATTATAAACTGGTACAACAGCAGCTTGTTCTTCACCAATACCTTTTATAAACTGGTACAACCGCAGCTTGTTACTCACCCATACCTTTTATAAACTGGTACAACATTCAGCTTGTTCTTCACCCATACCTTTTGTAAACTGGCACAACAGCAGCTTGTTACTCACCCATACCTTTTATAAACTGGCACAACAGCAGCTTGTTACTCACCCATACCTTCTGCAAACTGGTACAACAGCAGCTTGTTACTCACCCATGCCTTTTGTAATCTGGTACAACAGCAGCTTGTTACTCACCCATATCTTTTGTAATCTGGTACAACAGCAGCTTGTTACTCACCCATACCTTTTTATAAACTGGTACAAAAGCAGCTTGTTACTCACCCAATCATTTTATAAACTGGTACAGCAGCAGCTTGTTACTCACCCATTCCTTTTATAAACTGGTAGAACAGCAGCTTGTTACTCACCCATGCCTTTTATAAACTGGTACGACAGTAGCTTGATCCACATCCATAACTTTTATAAACTGGTACAACTGCAGCTTGTTACTCACCCATACCTTTTTATAAACTGGTACAACAGCAGCTTGTTACTCACCCATAGCTTTTGTAAACAAGTACAATAGCAGCTTGTGACTCACACATACCTTTTATAAACTGGTACAGCAGCAGCTTGTTACTCACCCAATCATTTTATAAACTGGTACAACAGCAGCTTGTTACTCACCCATACCTTTTATAAACTGGCACAACAGGAGCTTGTTACTCACCCATACCTTTTGTAAACTGGCACAACAGCAGCTTGTTACTCACCCATACCTTTTTATAAACTGGCAAAACAGCAGCTTGTTAGTCACCCATACCTTTTGTAAACTGGTACAACAGCAGCTTGTTACTCATTCATGCCTTTTGTAAATTGGTACAACAGCAGCTTGTTACTCACCCATGCCTTTTTTAAACTGGTACAACAGCAACTTGTTCTTCACCCATACCTTTTATAAACTGGTACAACAGCAGCTTGTTATTCACCCATACCTTTTATAAACTGGTACAACAGCAGCTTGTTACTCACCCATACCTTTTGTAAACTGGCACAACAGCAGCTTGTTACTCACCCATACCGTTTATAAACTGGTACAACAGCAGCTTGTTACTCACCCATACATTTTATAAACTGGTACAACAGCAGCTTGTTACTCACCCATACCTTTTGTAAACTGTCACAACAGCAGCTTGTTACTCACCCATACCTTTTATAAACTGTTACAACAGCAGCTTGTTACTCACCCATACCTTTTGTAAACTGGTACAACAGCAGCTTGTTACTCACCCATACCTTTTGTAAACTGGCACAACAGCAACTTGTTACTCACCCATACCTTTTATAAACTGGTACAACAGCAGCTTGTTACTCACTGATACCTGTTGTAAACTGGTACAACAGCAGCTTGTTACTCACCCATACCTTTTACAAACTGGTACAACAGCAGCTTGTTACTCACCCAAACCTTTTTATAAACTGGTACAACAGCAGTTTGTTACTCACCCATACCTTTTTATAAACTGGTACAACAGCAGCTTGTTACTCACCCATGCCTTTTATAAACTGGTACAACAGCAGCTTGTTACTCACGCATACCTTTTGTAAACTGGTACAACAGCAGTTTGTTACTCACCCATACCTTTTATAATCTGGTACAACAACAGCTTGTTACTCACACATACCTTTTGTAAACTGGTACAACAGCAGCTTGTTACTATACAAAAGTAATATGTCCACAGTCTAACATTTTGCATAACATATTTCTCTGTGCTGTGTAAATGAGCAGTGACTTCTGTCAGTCTGTAGTGAGATGTCTCAGCCTTTCTGAAACATAAAACTACAGAGTCAGACAATTTGACATCTGTATCTTCAACATAGTTATTCATTTAATGTACTTCTATGATTATATTAGCCACACTAGAAATACCCATTTATACAATGTCTCTTAAAAACTCCTGAAATATTATGTGTAGTTTATTTAACATACAAGAAAATGTATTATATACAATAAATGCATTAATAAACATTTAAATGACATAGCTTTAATTACAACAAACTATTACTAGAATGCATACCTTGTGAAACCTGCATTTCTAGGAATAGCCTATGAGTTATGGTTTATGCACATTAGTCCTCTCACATTTCATGACCTGTAAACACAAAATGATATTTAGGTTATTCTGTGATCAGTATTTACACAGCATTTACTCTGCAGAAACTAATACAGGACAAAAAACACTCTGGCATAAAATTAGCTGTAGTGTATTTTTAGGACAAACTGAAGCTCAAGAAACTATTGTTGTAAAAATAAAGGTCAATGGGTGAGTAAGAAATCGAAAATCAGGAATACAGAAGTTAACAGACCATTTACCGGACTCATAGTGCAATGTTATGCTGCAAAATATGGTCATATTCAATAAAGCCTACACTTAGAGTACACTAAGTGTACACTGTTCTGAGTGAAGAGACAACACAGACATAACTCACACCTTCTTCCTCCTAATTTTAGTTTTCCTACTGACATTGTTGCAGCTTTAAATTTTGACAGGGATTCATAAAGAAAAACAAACCAGGAACTGCAAAAGTACTCAAAAAATCCAAATGCCCAGCAGATAACGAAAGGAACAACTCGCCACCACGAAAAATGGTATAAAGAACTTTAATACGATCCACTGACCAAGGGATTCATAAAGGTTACCACAAAGTCTAGACTACATGTGCAGTCAATGTAATGTTTCTGAGTGACTAGAAAGCACAACAAATATATGAATTTTACTGAATACATACCGTGTAAACTTAGTATACACTTAGTGTAGGCTTTAATGAATCCAGCCCTTTCTTTTTTTATCCCTGGGACTTCAGTAATAATGTGCAAATGTTCAGCATAATCGTCCCAATTATTAAAAAAAAAAAAAGTCTGAATAATAAATATCACTGCAAATCAATCCCATGCTTCCTGACAAACCATGTTATTCTCTGGAAAAAAAATCACAATTTAGAGCATCATTTAGCAAGTTCATTATCTGGTTCCGTTGAAACAGGATAAAAATAGTATGAAGATGTCTAAAAAGTCCAAATCATTGTCTGAGGTTAGATTATAAAACAATTGACTAAAGTTAGAACAAGAAGAATTTCAATTTGTATAAGCTCAGCAGTGGTTTGGGATGGCATAAGATGTACGATGTCAGTTTGCACATACTCGGTGGTTTGGGATGTCATGAGATGTATGTCAGTTTGTAAATACTCGGTGGTTTGGGATGGTATAAGATGTACAATGTCAGTTTGTACATACTCTGTGGTTTGGGATGGGATGAGATGTATGATGTGAGTTTGTATATACTGGTGGTTTGGGATGGGATGAGATGTATGATGTCAGTTTGTACATACTCGGTGGTTTGGGATGGCATAAGATGTACAACGTCACTTTGTACATTCTCGTTGGTTTGGGATGGGATGAGATGTATGATGTGAGTTTGTATATACTGGTGGTTTGGGATGACATTAGATGTATGATGTGAGTTTGTACATACTCAGTGGTTTGGATGGGATGAGATGTATGATGTCAGTTTGCACATACTCATTAGTGGCTTGGGATGGAGTGAGATGTATGATGTCAGCTTGTACATACTTATCGGTGGTTTAGGATAGCATGATGTTTTATGTGAGTTTGTACGTGTGATATTTCATGCAAATAGTTTAGTTTTTAATAAATGTTATGAGATACAATTGCTCTCATGTGCACATAAGTAGTGTCTACAGAAAAACAGAATTAGAATGCATACTAATCTCACACTGATGTCAACAGAAAATTTTAATTTTTTACTTAATGTAACTTAATGTCCATAATGGCAAATGATTCCACTACAAACCCTCAACCCTCAAGCATCTAAAACCCAAACAGCCAGAATGCCAAAACAGAGAACCCAAACACATAAGGGCAAAAATTCAAAATGCAAACTTTTTTATTTGCAGAAGAGGCAAGCCTTTTTGCACTCACACACTCTCAAACCTGTATATACTAAATATGTAGTAACATAAACATGAAGAAAGTAGAAAACTCAAAAAATAATTCACTGCCAGCACACACATTAAAAAAATGTCATCAGATACATAATTAGTAATGGTACTGGTAGACAAAGATTGAACTCTCGAGCTTCAACTGCCCAAGCTTCAAACAGCCAACAGAATTCCTCCACTGGATATCAGTGTTAGTGAGTTGTGCTGGAAGTGATTCCCTTTTTCGAGTAAGTGCAGCCTTTGAGTTGGTACATATAAGTTTGGGAACTTGCCTTCCACATCAGGGAGTTTTGGTGGCTTGCCCTCCCTCCCCCGCAAAACCATGTAGAGTGTTTTTTCAATGCCATGAGTTGTATGATGTGAGTTTGTATATACTCACTGGTGGTTTGGTATGGCATGAGATGTATGATGTGAGTTTGTAAATACTGGTGGCTTGAGATGGCATGAGATGTATGTCAGTTTGTACATACTCAGTGGTTTGGGATGGCAGGAGATGTATGATGTCAGTTTGTATATACTGGTGGTTTGGGATGGCATGAGATGTATGATGTCAGTTTGTATATACTGGTGGTTTGGGATGAGATGTATGATGCGAGTTTGTACACACTCATCAGTGGTTTGGGATGGAATGAGATGTATGATGCGAGTTTGTACACACTCATCAGTGGTTTGGGATGGAATGAGATGTATGATGCGAGTTTGTACACACTCATCAGTGGTTTGGGATGGAATGAGATGTATGATGCGAGTTTGTACACACTCATCAGTGGTTTGGGATGGAATGAGATGTATGATGTCAGTTTGTATATACTGGTGGTTTGGGATGGCATGAGATGTATGATGCGAGTTTGTACATACTCATCAGTGGTTTGGGATGGAATGAGATGTATGATGTCAGTTTGTACATACTCGGTGGTTTGGGATGGCATGAGATGTATGATGTCAGTTTGTACATACTCGGTCGTTTGGGATGGCAGGAGATGTATGATGTCAGTTTGTATATACTGGTGGTTTGGGATGGCATGAGATGTATGATGCGAGTTTGTACATACTCATCAGTGGTTTGGGATGGAATGAGATGTATGATGTCAGTTTGTACATACTCAGTGGTTTGGGATGGCATGAGATGTATGATGTCAGTTTGTACATACTCGGTCGTTTGGGATGGCAGGAGATGTATGATGTCAGTTTGTATATACTGGTGGTTTGGGATGGCATGAGATGTATGATGCGAGTTTGTACATACTCATCAGTGGTTTGGGATGGAATGAGATGTATGATGTCAGTTTGTACATACTCGGTGGTTTGGGATGGCATGAGATGTATGATGTCAGTTTGTACATACTCGGTCGTTTGGGATGGCAGGAGATGTATGATGTCAGTTTGTATATACTGGTGGTTTGGGATGAGATGTATGATGTCAGTTTGTACATACTCGGTGGTTTGGGATGGCATGAGATGTATGATGTGAGTTTGTACATACTCATCAGTGGTTTGGGATGGAATGAGATGTATGATGTCAGTTTGTATATACTGGTGGTTTGGGATGGCATGAGATGTATGATGTGAGTTTGTACATACTGGTGGTTTGGGATGAGATGTATGATGCGAGTTTGTACATACTCATCAGTGGTTTGAGATGGAATGAGATGTATGATGTCAGTTTGTACACACTCGGTGGTTTGGGATGAGATGACATGTATGATGTCAGTTTGTACATACTCGGTGATTTGGGATGGCATGAGATGTATGATGTGAGTTTGTATATACTCGGTGGTTTAGGATGGCATGAGATGTAGGATGTGTGTTTGTACATACTCATTGGTGGTTTGGGATGGCATGAGATGTATGATGTCAGTTTGTACACACTCGGTGGTTTGGGATTACATGAGATGTATGATGTCAGTTTGTACACACTCGGTGGTTTGGGATGGCATGAGATGTATGATGTCAGTTTGTACATACTCAGTGGTTTGGGATGGGATGAGATGTATGATGTCAGTTTGTACATACTCGGTGGTTTGGGATGGCATGAGATGTATGATGTGAGTTTGTATATACTGGTGGTTTGGGATGGAATGAGATGTATGATGTCAGTTTGTATATACTGGTGGTTTGGGATGGAATGAGATGTATGATGTCAGTTTGTATATACTGGTGGTTTGGGATGGAATGAGATGTATGATGTCAGTTTGTATATACTGGTGGTTTGGGATGAGATGTATGATGCGAGTTTGTACACACTCATCAGTGGTTTGGGATGGAATGAGATGTATGATGCGAGTTTGTACACACTCATCAGTGGTTTGGGATGGAATGAGATGTATGATGCGAGTTTGTACACACTCATCAGTGGTTTGGGATGGAATGAGATGTATGATGCGAGTTTGTACATACTCAGTGGTTTGGGATGGGATGAGATGTATGATGTCAGTTTGTACATACTCGGTGGTTTGGGATGGCATGAGATGTATGATGTCAGTTTGTACATACTCAGTGGTTTGGGATTACATGAGATGTATGATGTCAGTTTGTACACACTCGGTGGTTTGGGATTACATGAGATGTATGATGTCAGTTTGTACACACTCGGTGGTTTGGGATGGCATGAGATGTATGATGTGAGTTTGTACATACTCGGGGGTTTGGGATGGGATGAGATGTATGATGTGAGTTTGTATATACTGGTGGTTTGGGATGCCATGAGATGTATGATGTCAGTTTGTACATACTTATCGGTGGTTTAGGATAGCGTGATGTTTTATGTGAGTTTGTATGTGTGATATTTCATGCAAATAGTTTAGTTTTTAATAAAAGTTATGAGATACAATTGCTCTCATGTGCAGGTACAGTAAGTAGTGTCTACAGAAAAACAGAATTAGAATGCATACTAATCTCACACTGAGGTCAACAGAAAATTTTTATTTTTTACTTAATATAACTTAATGTCTATAATGGCAGATGATTCCACTACAAACCCTCAAGCATCTAAAACTCAAACAGCCAGAATGCCAAAACAGAGAACCCAAACACATAAGGGCAAAAATTCAAAATACAAACATTTTTTTTTTTTTATGGAAGAGGCAAGCCTTTTTGCACTCACTCACTCTCAAACCTTCAAACCTGTATATACTAAATATGTAGTAACATAAACATGAAGAAAGGAGAAAACTCTAAAAAAAGAATTTACTGCCAGCACACACATTGAAAAAACACCCACAGTGATTTTCAAAGGAAAACAGTCATCGGCTTTCTGTTCCACGACATTCTCTGACTCAAGTACTTTGTGAAGCGTCATCAGATACATAATTAGTAATGGTACTGGCAGACAAAGATTGAACTCTCGAGCTTCAACTGCTTAAGCTTCAAACAGCCAACAGAATTCCTCCACAGGAAATCAGTGTTAGTGAGCTGTGCTGGACGTGATTCCCTTTTGGAGGGATTTCCCCCTTTTCCGAGTAAGTGCAGCCTTGGAGTTGGTACATATAAGTTGGGAACTTGCCTTCCACATCAGGGAGTTTTGGTAGCTTGCCTCCCCCCGCAAAACCATGTAGAGTGTTTTTTCAACATTAGTCTGCTCCTCCTCAAACCTCTCTGAATTGCTGACTAAAACCCAAACTGCCTTCTCAACAACTGAAAACTGGATGTGCAAATAAATCAAAGATTCTACTATTCCCTCCCACAAAGACCCTCTCCTACGATAAAAACAACTTCCAAGTCTATAGTCAAACCAACTCACCTATAGAAGTAGTCCCCTCTGCTTAACTACTTGGCATTACTGTAGATGAACACCTCAAGTTTGATATTCATGTTCAACAAAATATTAAGAAAACTCACCAAAAGCTAGGTATGCTGTATAGGAATAATCTCCTTCCCTCCAACTCTACCAGGCAAACTCTGGCCTCGACTTATCTTCTTCCTTCCTTATTATATGGAGCCCCTCTCCTAACCAACCTGTCCTCCTCTATCACCTCTAAACTAGAAAACTGCTACAACAAAATTTCTAAATTTGCCTCTAAATTTAAAAATACCACCCATCATTGCCTAACCCTACAACCCCTGAATTGGCTTGAACTTCCAAACTACCTAGACTATCTCCAACTCACTACTGCACATAGACTCATATTTCACCCAACAAAATGTCCCGCTCTAACTAACATCCTTCCCCCTTATACACCCAACAGAGCTCTCAGATCTGAAAATCAGAACTTAATTACTATACATAAACCTAAACGTCCTGCTGGCCAACTTCTCCTATCTTTCTCACTAGGCAAAAAATGGAATTCCCTTCCCTCCACACTAAGAACCATACCAAATTCAGAAAACTTCAAAACCCAACTATTCAAACACCTGTCCACTAAATGGAATGTACCTGCCTTCACCTAACCTAATCCAAGGGGGTTCTCACTCTGGTTCCCAAGCTCTACAACTCTCATAGTTATCTTCCTATGGGCCTATCTAAGCTCTCAACAATTTCTATAGCATCTCTCTAAGCTCTCACCTCCTACAACTACCGTCACACAGCCCAACCTTGTAAATATTGTAAATAACATTCTACTGTTGATGTGTGTATGTAACGCGTATTTACATTTTCTTAAAAAGTTTGTATGTAAACTGTTTCCACACCTAACCCATATCTGTTTTCCTCAAATGAAACTGTGTTATCCCTACCTTCAAGCTTAATGAATCTGTTAACTATGCACGATATTGAATGCATTTATGAGTAACTATTCTACATAAGATCTTTAATATTAACTATCATTTATATCTAAATTGTATAATGCATCGGAGCTTTTCTCCCCGGGCCGCCACTGAAAATGGGTCAATTCGGCCCAGTGGACTTCCCCGGTAATCATATTGCAAATAAATAAATAAAGATGCTTTCAGTGAATGCAATTCACAGATTACAATCCTTGTTGCATCTGCTTTCGTCCTCTCATAGTGGAAGTTACAAAACTGCATCTCTTAAGAGAAGACTGATGAACTGGTCATAATTTTTTTTTTCAGGGTCACAATATGAAAATAAAAAAAAATCTATAAAAATATGTGCAACTTATCCACAAACCCTAAAGTAAAAAAAATAAATTTAAAATCAGATTTCAGTACCTTCCATGAAAAAAATGTATATAAAACACAGGTAATGCATCTGCCAACTAAAAAATAGTTTATTTTACCTTGGGTTCATGGTGTAAGGGACAGATTCTTGACTTCAAGGAGACAAGTAAGGGGGAGGAATAAAGGGGCATAGTCCACTCAACTGTCACAGGGGGAGGGAAGGAGGGGTTGCATGCAGTTAGGGACATACAGGGCAGAGTTATCTTCTTGCTGAAGAATGGAAACCTCACTGTTCATGCAAGGGGGAGGTGTGTGAAATACCGGGAATTAACACCTGTTGTAGAAGTGAGAGGATGTTCTCCACTGTCATCCCTTTGCCTCATTTCTACATGACATGGCTGCAGAAACCACTGATATATCACTGCACATCTCACCCATATACCTTGCTGGTTGGATGATGTCAGAATGAGGAAATAAACAGAAATACTTGAACTACCCCCAGTGGCTGTTTGAATGAGACACGTCCTAGCTTGTTCTCATCCCAGTGATGGGGAACAAATAGGGCCAACTGGCTGTAAAGGATGTATAAACAGACAGTGAGGGGAAGATACGCTAAAAAAGTTCTTTCATTTCATCACTATGGCACTCCTTGTGGCGGTATCAGCTGAGGTCACCAGGCTGCTCTGAAAACAGTGCAGCAGTTATGATCATCCCGTTGCTGCAGGGATTCCGGATTAGTACAGTTGCTACTGTGCCTTCTACTCCTTACATGCCTGTATTAATACATGACATTTGTAGGCTACACTGCAAGCAATAGCAATGACTGATACACAATAAGTTGTGTATTTTGCCATTTATATCCTCCTGTGTGTGTGAATCAGTCTCTATCTCTGTTTAGCTCTCCTTCTGTTTGCTAATTGTAGCATACTGTGAAACACATTTAGCATTCAGATGTTTGTCCTTTGACGAGTCATAATGAATCTACACAGCTTACCTTTCTGTTGCACAAAAAACTCTAGCAGAAGAAAAAGTTTTCAATTTGAATTGAGTTGTGCAATTCAAAAATGTTAACTGCTAATTATTCTAGAAATATAGTAAGCATCTTAGGTTGAATCCAGTGAATAAAATTAATGGAAAGCACATTCTGATATTTTTATCAAAACTATCAATAGCATTATGTCTCTTGCAAGTCTCAAGAAAGTGTTTATCTCCATAAAAGGACTGCTCTTCATAACAGATGTACCATGCTAAATCTATTAACAAAAAATAAATCCCAATGAAAAAATGGTATATGCCAATATCAGAAATTATCAAACTGCCAGATTAAAACTTTTTAATGATGAAAGCTTTACTCACTTGAAAATGCTTTCATGTTTTCAGTTAATTTTATTAGAATGTGACATTAATGTACACCAGAACACACTGGTTCTAAACTGGTTACTACAACAATATAACAAAGCAGAGAAGTATTAAAAGGGTCTACATAAAGTACTGTATCAAGGCCATGTCAATAATCTCATGACCATACAAAAAGTTTGCCTTGGTCATCTGATGGTGAGGAGAGAGATACTAGCTAATATGCCCTATGTAAGTACTTGTTTTGCATGCTGAAATAGAAGATATCCAGGTTTGCTTGGTTCTTTCTATGCTTTACTACATTACTTTGCTGTACCTGGATCTACGAGAGGGCTCTTTTATCCTGGAACTGTCATATTTCTTTAGTGTAATATTATATCTAGAAATGTTTTGTGCTGCCTCATTGCATATGACATTGGTGACATCAATGAATGCAGCATTCTAGAGTGACTTTAGTGGTGAAGATATGTACCAGCTCAGCAGTCAGTAATATGGTGCGGGGACAGTGTATGACAAAAATTATAAAACAGCTGATGGCTTTGTTTACTGCAGATTGTAGATGGTGAACATCATAATAAGTGCAAAGGATTCACCAAGATAGTCAAGTAACAGAAAAAAACAGATATTTGAATGTTACAGATTATGACAAGATGGCATGAGTTTGATAAAGAGAATGTTTTTCTTACATTTTCATAAGCAGTTTCTCTTTGAGACTGTTCGGCTATAATACTTAAAAACCTATGCCTTTTTGATTAGAACAATATAAGGGAAGCATAGTTGGGGGGGTTGGACTGTTGGATGCTAAAAGGTGTGAATCCAAAAGATGAGTAATCACATTACATTCATCACACACACACAAAAATACAGTTTGAAATGTTTTTTGCCATTACAAATAAGTGTTTATTTGAACATATATGCTGCAGACAACATTGGAGTTCACCTTTTCTTTAATTTATCACACATACCCATTAATGACTGGTGGGAGTTTTTGTGTGCACTTCAGAGGTTTCTTCTTTTTTGCTTACTTTTAAATATAACAGGTCTCTAAGTGTAAATGGGGTAACTGGTGATGTCATTTACTATGCGATTGAAGTTTCTTTTTTGTAGTTGAATACTGAATCTGTCTTGTATCTCTCCATTGTTAGAGAGATCAGGACTTTTAATCTTTGTTACAGGATGATTATTTCAAGTGCTATACAAGTAGCCTTTGAAGAGAAGCACAGCTATATTGTTGTGCCTTGTTAACATGGTGGTATGATAACTTACTAACTAATAAATAGAGGATATCGATTCTGACCTGTTCCTGTGCGATACAGATTATGTGTTTATAGCAGTACTATCAGTCGATAAGGCACAATTATAATGAACGCTGTGTACTGAACACTGTGTCCTTACTAAAGTACATTTATTAAACAGCTGCTTAATAGCTGTACTGCTTCTTCCATTATGCATCTGTCAATCATACTAAAAGTGAGACACCATAAACTTTAACGATATGAGCCTGTAATATGCTGAAGCAAATCATAACTTATTATTCTTTAAAGAAGTTAAAATAGAATGTATAACGTGTTTCATTCTCTTTCCCCCCTTCTCTTTTGTGCATGTCTTCTTATGAACATGAAATCAGTAATGTGTTCTTAAGCACATTGTTAGAGCGTCTAATACCCACAATCTGCACTTTTCACCCCAGTCTATAGTTCCCTTCCTCATTGAATGGAATACAAACTAAAAATAGAATGATTATTTTTGACCCTTCCTATTAAAACTGTTGTCAGCACTTTCAGTTTGTCTAGGGGTTTGCAAAGACTTTCTGGAAGTTGTTTCAAAGGTAACATCTAGCCTATCCAAACAGATGCAGTGGCCTTTGCATTCAAACTTGAATTTAAAAGGAGGCAAGAGCCAATGGTGTAATATCTGCAAGGTGATAGCAAATAATATAGTGTCAGAATTAAGATAAAGAAAATGGGAAAATATACCTTTATGGTGAAACATACAAATGTGGTGGCTCATATGATTTGTAATTTTAACACAAGTGAGTACAAGCTGAGTATAAACTGGGTTTAAACTGCTACAGAATGTAAAGTTAAAAACGGATGGACTGCACTCACAAATAACTAGAATCTGAGAGGGTAAGACTTGCATTTAAATCTTAGTACTTCTTGTTCACAAATGGGCAGTTTAATAAAAAAGAAGGGTGGGAGAATGAAAAAAAAAAACACTGTTCTGTGATTGGCACAGGCTGTTATTAGTGGAATTGGTAGCTCTATAAAATGACAAACGCAGCACAGGATCAAGCGGATCATGTCATGATCGTAGGAACTATGAGGCAAGTAAGTCTGAAGACCATGTACACCTTGCCAGATACAACCCTCAAAATGTACCCACCCCCCACTTCTTGGAGGGCAAAACATACCAGGTCAGGCAAGGTATGAATTTGCAAGTACCCATCTAATCATCAGGGTTAGTCTTGAATGAGGCAAGGATGTCAGTCTGCTTAACATGCTGGGTGAATTTGCTCCAGAGATGGAGTAATTATTGGGTAATGCATCTATCCTTCCAGTATGTTTTATTTATAAATTGGTAGTTCAATTCCTTGTTTCAGGTGTTTGTATAGCCCTTCATCCTGAGAAGGCATGTGAGATCTATTAGTTGGGCTCCTTGATGGCATGAAATGCCTGGCATAGGTGTCCATGTAGATGTGTATAAAAGGAAAAGTATTGGGATAGAACATCTAGGTGATATGTACACATGTGCTATTAGGTTCATAGTTTAGTACTAACTGCCTTGTGGGCTATTTTAAGCCTAGCAAATTATTCTACCCGGACATAAAATCCTTGCATATGTAAGGTAAATACCCTAACTATTATGCCAAACCCCAACCCTATTGCTATGAAGAATCAGCATAAAAATGAAGTAAAACAAAGTAAATATAATTAGTAAGCTTTTTAAAAGCAACTGAGAATGAACATTTTCAAAATGCTGGAACTGAAATGATATTCTGGTTGCCAGAAAATTCAAGCACCCATTAACTAATAGCTACATTTAATATAGATGTGTCTGTTACCATGAGAAAAGTAATCCATAAATATGAAACTTATGTCTTGGTGCTCAGAAAAAAAAGTCTGCAGATGCTCTTAAACCACATGGGTCAGACCAGCTCGATGTCTGTATGGAATCACACAGAAAACAATCATCATTAATATTAATAAAGATTCCACTGTCACACGTTATCAAGGGGGCATATGAGCCTGTACAGGGAAATTCAATCACAAAGGTCATCAGGGTCCCTCCAAATGCCAATAAAAACTTAAATGTCAGTGTGGTGACTCAGTTATTGGCATGTCATTTTATTTGCCTTCCAAGCATTAGGAGTGAATAGCGTAACTCCTGCGCCACTAGGTGGAGTAGCTTGATATGCCATGAGAGCTTTATCAGGCTGTATTTGCTGTATTTGTTTGTGTATAGCGAGGACCTAATATAAGTGAAATATGCTGTTAGCATTCACACGACAAACTGAATACCATAGTCTGTAATGTATTCTATATATAGACTGTACGCTGAGTACATAGTGCTGAATTTATTGTTGGCTAGTCATGATTGGCACATGAATTATTTCTTTGTCAGCAACACTAATTAAAAAGGTATCTTTTGCCTTTAAATTCATAAGTTGGCAGCTATTGTTTGCCGCGGTCCTTATGGTAATGGCACTGGCACTAGTGTCTCTCATTTCTGCAGTGGTTTATGCTTAATACCGACCTGACAATTTAACTAAGATGACAATGTCTTGGGTACTGTGTGGCCACCACACTGACATTTTAGCTTTTTCTCAGCATTTAGTGAGACCCTTATCACTTTTGTGAATTTGGCAAAGTACTTCTGCATGTTGAGTTAGGGGTACAACTATTCTCTCTTGCTGCAAGAATAAGTTATCATGCTCAAACAAAAAGTTAATAAATATATAAAAAAAAACAAATGGTCCATAGCCATAACCCCACAAACAGTATAGTCATTATAAGCAGTCAGTGCTTTCATTGTCAATAACAGAACTTCATTACAGTGTCACAGACATTCATTACAGTGTCACAGACATTTATTACAGTCACAGACATTCATTACAGTGTCACAGACATTCATTACAGTGTCACAGACATTACATCCCACCACATTTAAAAACTTGTCTCTACCAATCAAAAATAAATCCTGAATAATTATTTTTATTGCATGGTTCATTAAAGTATTCACAAAAACAGATATAAATAATTCATCATAATTATTCCTAAATAAAAACAATTCATTTAAGTATTGTATATAGGAATTAATAAGTTGAACATCTCATCTTCATTACACTAATTATAGAAACTACATCATTCAATCCAGGTTCATTACTAGTGTTTAATCTTAATTGTCAGACCATTTCATTGTATTCCAAAAGATTATTACTATCACCCCTGTTTTGCATTAATTGCACATAGTCTAAAATAAACCTTTTAAATTTAGGGCATACCATAGAATGTCTGCATAAAGTATTAATAGTTTTTTTTCTTTTTTTATTTCTAAAATGTCTCCGCACATCATTTTCCTCAGCTATCAGTTTTCCGTACATATGTAAATGTTGTTTGTCATATTTAGAATTTTGTATTCCCAGATGAGATAAAAGAAAGGTTGGGAAATGCCCCAAAGATAGTATTCATCAGGGGTAAAAATTGGAAAAACATGTTTAAATATTATAGATAAACTAAACGCAAAGTGTGGCTTCCATAAACAATATTCTTTTACTAATGAGGGGCCATACGTTATGGTTGAATGAGCTGATAGCAACACATTCTTGTCCATGTAGGGGGAATTGTGGTGCATCTAGCTACATGCACCTCATGCCTTTCTTTCTATGTAGGAAAAATGAACAGAAAGATGAAAGAAAGGATTTGCGAACACATTTATGAAGTAAAGAAAAAAATACTAATGCCTTATACAGGCATTCTGTGGCATGACCTCATTTATAAGCTTTGTATTTTTTTAGTTTAGACTATGTGCAATTACCACAAAATGAGGTGATATAATAATCTTTTAGAATACTACGAAATTGTTTATCGATTAAGATTAAACGCTAGTAAGGAACCTGGATTGAATGATGTTATTTCTATAACTAGTGTTCTGAAGATGAGAGCTTAAACTTATCAATTCACATATGGAATTTTTGAATGAATTGTTTTCTGTATAGTTGATTTTTGTCTTGGTTGATTTTTATTTAAGAATGATTAGGATGAATTATTTATCTGCTTTCCTGAATACTTTAATGCACTGTGGAATATAAATTAATATTCAAGATTTATTTTCTGATAAATGTGGTGTGATGCAATGGCCGCAACACTCTGATGATGTTCTTTTATTGAGAACAAAAGCACCAAGTGTTTATACTAAAAATCATTAGCGAGGTTACAATTGTGGACCACTTGCATTTTTTCTGTGGTTGCGTACTTTAGTTTTTATGCTTCATTTGTTTGTTGCCTTGGTAACAAGCTAGTAAAGCAGATTTGTGAGTGATACGAAGATGGCAAGAAGACATAAGGACATCCAGCCAAAAGATGAGTGAACTTCATGACAGAAGACTTGTGACAATCAGGCATGATGGTTGAAGAAGACAGGACAGTGGGACTGGATCAAGAGAGGCATTAACAGTTTTCATGACAACCCACCCCATCATGTGTAGAAATAAAGAGGGAAACATGTCTGTTTTAAGTCAATGGATGAAAAACAAGTGAGTTTCCAGTACTCTCATATACTTATCTGTATAATTGTGCTTTTCTATTTATAGTTTTTCTTTTGAGATCTGCCAATGCAACTGCTTTACTGCACATTGTATTCTAATCACTCTCATGACTAACAAACCTTGTTAATATCTCTCTTAAAATCTAAGCTCTGTTACCTTCATTTTGGGGGAATATAAATGTATAGCAACATAGCCAGCCTTAGGCATAGGCTAACTATGAGGCCATCTAGGGTGCCGCTGTAGCAGGGGCACTTTTCCAATAATCTGGATGGTGTAAACAGACCATGGTGGGGGCATCAGGTGGTGTGGAGGTGGCACTGTGGAGCCGTTTTGCCTAGGGCACCACTTGACCTAAAGCTGACCCTGTATAGCAAATTAATCCTCTTTCCCATCATACAATTTTTCATAATTACATGATCTTTCCCATCATACAATCTATCATTATTTCAAATCTGCCTTGATTATCATTTGCAAAATCACATTTTAAAGCCTGCAGTTAATTAAAAACAAAAGTTCCTTTTGCTTCAGCAACAACACTGTTTTCTCCATCATTATCGTCGTCATCATCAACTCTCCTTTTTCCATTTTTCCATATGGTCCAGATGTTGTGCCATTTGCCACCACCTCACTTGATTCAAAGTCACTCTCCTACCTTCAACAGTCATACCTGACTCCTGCAGGTCTTCTTTCACACAATCCTTCCATCTCTTGGCTGAATTCCTCCTTTTTGCCTTCTTCATGTCTCTCCCAAATCTGCTTTACCAATTTGTTCTCTGGAGTTCTTGCACTTGAGACTAAATCACCTTAATTTGCTGTCCTGCTGTGCTCATTTCATCATTTATCACACAGTGTGCATCCTACTACCCATCACAGGCACTTCATCTCCATCACCTTATTTTTCTCAGCTACTGTCCCCTTCACTCCCCAGGTTCTGTGCCATTATGAAACACTAGTTGCTCTACCGTTTTCGTTTTGAACTTCACTGGCATTCTTCTGTTATACACTGCCTTTGGCATTTTCTGCCATTTGGTTGCAGATCCTCTGGTTTAGCTGTGACCTCTACATTCAGACTTTTTCTTGTCCTCAACCTCTCCTCCCAGTACTTGAAAATGTTAACCTTTCCACTATTTTCAGTATATCTTAATTGTCAGCTTATTTTGATTTCCCCAGTTTGTTGTCATGACCTCTTCCTTTTATGTACTTTGTTTAATTCCATCTGCTTTCTGTTTTGCATTCCAGTTCTGTCATTATTTGAAGTTCCTGCTCAGAGCCTGCTTGTAGCACCACAATATCTGCATACAGCAGCTTTATTCATCTGTCCCCTCTGACCAGCTTGCCGATACAGTATGAACAGTAGTGGGCTCACGGGGAAACTTGATGCACATCAACTCCCACTGGGAATCCCTGCACTAATTCTACCAGTATGTCTTGGACCATCACAATTCTGCCCAAATTAGATCATATGCTTTCTCCAAGTGAAAGAATGCCCAGTTGAGCTCTTTACTCATCCCCACCTTCTTCTCAAATTTCCATCTCCCTATAAACTTTGAGTCAATTGTAACACATCCTGATCCGAAGCCAAAACTCTTATCTCTCATCTTGTTTTGTACTTTTCTGCATGTTAATTTATCAATCATCCTCTCCAGCACATTTATACAGTGTGACAGGAGTTTGACATCACTGTTAAATAGTTATGAATATCCCCTTTGCTCTTGTACACTGAGACCAGAATAATTACTTCTGTCACCTGGGATATATCTGGGATACATCTCTCCCTGTATCATAATGAGCACCTTCAGGAGACATTTCTTCTCAATCACACTCAACATCTTGAGTATACCTGCCACAACTTCATCTGAGCTTGCTGCTTTCCCCAGATTTCCTTTTCTCCTAATGCACTACACTCTTCTTCTACAGTGGGTTCTCCTTCCTCATTATAATAAATGAATAGGCTGTGTCTGTGGTAATACAACTTCTGTGGGTCTTTCTTCATTCAGAAGCTTCTTGAAGTACTCCATCTACCTCTGATGTCATCTGCACTACTGTGCAAGCAGACTGTTGCTGGCATCTCTGACAAACAGCATCTGCTGAGTATCTTCTTTATCTTTCTGTCTTTCCATTGCAATCTGATAGAGCTTCTTTGTGCCATCTGTTGAGTTACTCTCCAGACATTGATACAGTTTCTCTGATGCCTTGTTCTTTGACATTGTGACTGCTCTATTTACCATGTTTTAGCCAACCAGTATCCCTTCTTAGCTTAGTATGCCTTTTCTGTCTATCACTACTTCCTGCTCTCCTTTTCTTTTGATGACTTCCTTGACTTCTGTATTTTACCACAGCTTTCCTTATTAACCTTACTTCCATGCTCAGTTCAATCACACATCTGTTCTATCATATTCATACAGGCTGTTTTGAGATGATGCCATTCTTCTTCAACTCCGTCTATTTTCACTTCTTCCTGAAACACTAGAACTGAGAAATTCCTGTGCTTTGGCTCCAATCAACTTCCAGGTCTTCAAACTAGTCTCTTTTCACAATAGATCCTCCTCTGACAACTGTTTCTAGGTGATTATGACCACCAGTGATTTATGCCAAGGGTAAACCAATTCAGCTCCTTCCTCACTAGGAGAAAGTTTACCTAAGTTTCATACTAACCAGTTGTGTATGATCTTATGACTGTCTATCTTGGCAAACCATGTGCTGCCAAACAGGTATCTAAAACAGCCTCCCTTTCATTATTTCTGTTGCCACAACCATATGCTCTTTTGTCTGTCCCAAAATGAGGATTCAGATCCCGCATTATCAAGACCAACTCATTTTGTCCCACTTTATTAAGACGGTCCTGCAACTGCTACCTGAATGCCCTCATTTCCTCACCATTGCAGCCCTGCTGTAGAGTACAGGTGGACAACAGGAAACCACACAAATGAGGTTCACAAATTTCCAAAAACCCTACATTTTTCTTAAAAACTATATCACCTCACTGTCTTCAGAAACCTGTTTCTCACCACAGTTCCAACACTATTTCCATTCTGTCCCCTTAAACAGCTGACTGTGGATCTGAGGTTAAGGCCCTCTGGTGTACTGCCTTTCCACCTTATCTCCTGAATTATACAGATTACCTAGTTTCCTCTTTACCCTCATATCATCCACCTCTAAGGTGTGTCCCATCAGTTAACATATTTTCAATGTAGCAATCCTTAGTTACTTTTTGGCAAGTTGGTTAGTTCATGCCCTGCTTTCTGTCAGCAGTAACTCAAAATTTAACAACAACAGTGCTATCACAGGCAATCCAGTCCAAGCAACTGGACACTAGCTAGCCAACAATTTACTGCAGCACATGCAGACATTTACCACTCTTAGCATAAGCCCTTGGAACAGGTTAGGGTAGGCTGTGACCTCAATGCACTCTGCACTTGGCAAATATTCATGCCACTTTTTGACAACATTATCAATGTGACCAAATCACCTAGAGTCAATTTTTACACAACAACCAACTGGCTCTGACATAACTCACAGTCTATGTCCCATGTCCTCTTATCTAAAGGATAAAGGGAGGTGAGAGAACTCCACAATGGCAGAGGGAGACTTTGTGAACACCAGAGGTTAGGATCAAATCCTGGACCTTGTGTATGAAACAAAGAGCATAACCATCATTCCACCATGAGTCATCAATGCATCTAAAAATAAGCTTGCGGGCTCTTTTCCTGTCTTTTACATTTTAAACACCATTATCAAAGCCAGCATTCAGCAGATATTTTTTTTTAAACTTTCAGATAAACCTTGTATATTCACATCCACTACTAGAGAGGTATACCTATTTTAATCTAAATACCACATTCCTCATTTTTATTTCTATTTCTCAAACTGGTTCTTTCAGTGGCCATTTCCCTTTTAAAAGACAACTACTTCGCCTCTCTAAGATCTCTCCCAAAAGTCACCCTTAAGAAACTGTTTAGTCAGACTTCCAAGATGGCTGTACACTAAGTAACAGCTTAATTCCAGCTCTCCCAGTGTGAAAAAAAGAAACTCATTAAAAGACAGCCAGCGAATTTCTCTTTTTGGGTAAATTTCAGTTAGTGGCTAGTAAATGCACTGAACACTGAAGGCTTTATAAGAGATCTGGGGACATAGGTTGACAGCAACCTTTCCTTTGACCATCACATTGTACTGTGATCAGAAAGTCCTTCGATGTGGCACATCTCATTACCAAGGGTTTTGCATCCAGGAAGAAAGAGGTCATCATCTCTTTCTACTTTTCCCTCATTAGGCCAATCATCAAGGATAATGCCTCATTTGGCAAGTACCTCACTAAAAACATGCAACAACTGGAAAGGTCACACAAGTACCTCATGAAGAGGATCCTAGGTCTTAAACACATGTCCTACATGAACAGACTCAAAAAACTCCAGCTGTTCTCTGTCTCATATTATCTACTAAGAGACGATCTCTACTTGACTTACAAAGCCATGTCTGACCCAGCTCTGTTAGAAATGCTACATCTAAAGAAATCCCAATCCCTCTGCACCACACACTCCAGAGGCCTCAACCTCATTACCACAATCAATAGAACCTGCTGGAAGGACAGGTTCATAACCCAGAGACTGCCTATGCTCTGGAATAGACTTCCCATACATGTCAAGCGGAGCACCTCACTGGCTCTCTTCAAGAGAAATCTTGATGACTGGATGGGAAATATAAAGTTCACTCTGGGGATCACTCCAGTGGCTCTACTTAATACAGGCACTGGGAACTAATGTCAGGCAGCACAATGCCAGGGCACATCTATGGGCTAGGCTTGTAAAGGCACCAGGGCCATTAGCCTAGTACACATCTATGAACCTATGTATGCCAGTAAAGAAGAAATTAAAGAACCTAAAAAGAAAATCAATCGCAAAAAGTGAGGAGAAAACACTGGCTGGGAAGAATCCTGTGGCAATTCAGATTCCAGCTTTGGTGCAAGATATGACTGTCAGCAATCTAGAGGAAATATAAGTCAAATGTGCTCAAAGCTGATTAAAATAAATGAAATACTGAAGGAGTATATTAACTCAAATAAAAAAAGGCGGGAAACAGTGGGAAAAAAGCTTTAAACAGATATTTAGTTTAGCTAATAAAACTGTAAAAAAAAATCAGAAGTTGAAATGAAGAAAAGGCTGGCTACGTATGACACTGCTGAAGAAGAGAAATTTCAAAATGGTGGAAGTACAGAACAGTGCAGGTAGGAAAAAAATGAAATTTTCTGCTGTACCAGAGGAACTGGATGGAACAGACTGCATTAATGTTATGAAAGCACAAATAAGCAACTGCACTGGTATTCCACATCAGGAATTGTTAATTGAAAGGGCACATTGTGTATATGCTCCAAACCTCGCTATAAGAAAGCAGCTAAGACCTCCAATAGTAAAGATGCAATCCTACCAGCAGAAAGAGTTGATTCTAACAAAAGTGTGGCAGAGGACAAAGTACTAAAACTTTGAGAAAGCAGAGTGTTTGTGGAAAATGATTACTCACTGTACACTGGGCAGAAGATGAGTAAATTTATTCCAGCAATCAGGAAATGTGAGGAATCACATTTGAGATTCAAGCTGCTGTATCCTGCTATCTTCAGAAATGTTTTTACCTAGAAGGTCAAAGTCTTTTTTTGATGCAGAACATGCTAAGGAAGAAGTACAAAAGTCTGTCCAACAAAAAGTGACCAATCAAACAGAAGGGGATTCTGCTTCTTATTCTTCTGACAATAAAGTTCATAGAGAGACTGTGCAAGTGAAACACTTTCCAATGTTCCAAAGGAAAATGCTTGAGAGAGAGAAAAATGTACAGGAGTTGAGGAGAAGAACCAGGAGTACATTGGAAATGAACCAGAGACTGGAGATGGGAGAAGGAGATTAACAGGAAGAAAACCAACTCAGAAATTAATGAATAAATGTGGGATTACAAAGCATCAATGACAGTTATAAAACATGGCAGAACAAGAAAGCCTGGAACTATTGGACCTTTCTAACTTAGTTAAACATGTAGGGGACTCAAAAGCATATGCTCTACTTCATGACAATGTCTGAAAGAACATTAAGGAGTGGGGAAGAGGAAGGAAAGAGGCAACAGTACGTAAAACAGTTTTTGATTCTTAATAGTATTTTTATAAAACATGACATATACTAAATGTTATAAAGTAAACCCTTTTTCGGTTATTTAGGGTGTAATACAGATACTAAAATAAAGTGATGCTCCTTTCCCTTTCTTTATTCTTGTTCAGTTTAAAAAAAAACATAGGCACTGCAATGTAAAAAGAGAAGAAATCCTGAAAAAAGAGCACGATACATAGGGGAATGACTGGATTAAGACCCTTGGCTTCAACAAGTTTTACGAGGAAGCAAGAAATACAAGAACATTGAAAGTAATGAAAAGTTTTCCTTTAGCAAATGAATGTTCACAGTGCAATATGAGAAGCTTGTAGCTGAAGGCAGTTCTGTATCTGGTTCTCTTGTTTCTATGGAGACAAGCTGATAAGATTAATAAAAACACAATAGTTTTTCTTTCAATGGCTAGAAGATATGGTTTTCTGAAAGCATTTAAGTTGTTTTCTACATCTGGGAGAAGAATAAAGATAACATAAAAACAGACAGCACTTAGTTTAAGTAGAAGTTCAGGCTGTACCATGCACCTTAGCATGAACAACTTTCATTATAGGTCATTTCAAGCCTGTCAGTCTTGAACAATTGTTCCTATTAGGAGGGTTAAACTTCATTATTTCAAGATGTATATAGTTTTGTGTGTCCGTATTAAGCTAATAGGTTATGGGGGGTTCTCAGGATGTTTTTTTGAGAGTTTTTTTTATTAAAACAAAAAGTCTTGTAAGATGTGCTATGTTCATATGGATATGACAAGAAACAACTGTATAAAAGATCAACCTGCCAAACATTAGTGTAAGCATGTAACACAAAAGCTGAAATTAATTATACATACTAGGAGGGTATAATAATTTCTTATTAAAGTGACAATACTTTCCATAGTATCTTTAAAGGTAAATGGTCTCACAAGTATATACAAAAAGAAAGAGTAGTGAACTATATTAAAATGCAGAGTGCAAATAGCTATACTACAGGAGACACATCTGGAAAGAAATGAGCATGTGAATTTGATAAAGAAAGGATTTCAGAATGGTTATTCAGCAGAATATCTGGGACAAAGGAAAAGGGCAATACTTCTATTAATTTCTAGATGAAGTCCAGCAGTAATAGAAGAGAGTAAAAAAAAGGTAAAGGTAGATTTGTAGTAGTAATAGGCTACTGGCAAGGGAGTAAGATTACGCTGGCATGTATTTATATCCTATCCAAAACTGCTACAGTGGAGCTTAAGAAAATTCTGGGAGAAATAATCAGCTTTCAGCAGGGAATATTACTTATAGATGAGGAATGGAATTTGATGTGAAACAGTAAGGATGTATTAGGGGGGCTAAAAGGGAAAATATAACAAAACAGGATCAATTTTGAAGAAAGTTATGAAAATATTTGATATGGAAGATGTGAATTCAATAACAGGAGCTTTGAGAGAATTTACATATTATTCCCCAAGGTACAAAAACTGATCTAGGCTAGACACACATTATATTTCATAGGAACATGTGCATTTAATTGAAAATGTTGATATGTATTCATTATCTATTTATAATCACATGCCAATAATAACTGAAATAAAAATGAGATACCGGCATCTCCCCATTCGTTAAACAGAGAGGAATTTAGGGAATGGGCAGTGAAAATTATTCAAGAGTTAAAGACAGAAATGTCTTCAGAAATTATAGGTAGGGATTGGGATAAAATTAAAGTGGAGTTTAAGAATAGGGTAGAAATAAAAATAAAAATAAAAGAGATATGGTTAAGATGTAAGAAGAATTATTCAGAGGGACAGACAAAGGCTAAAACACTGCAGGACAAGGAGAGTCTCAGAAAACAAGAAAAGGTGCAACTGCAGAGTGCTAAAGAGAAAATAAAGGACTACCTCAATATGCATGAGTTTAGAAAGACTGCTGTTAAGGAATTGTTTTTGGTAACTACAAAGCATAAAAGCTTTTAGTACAACAGCTCAGACAACAGAAAGTAGAAAAGGTTGTTGCCAAGCTTATTGAGCCTATAACAAATACAATAACCAGAGATCCTGAAGAGCTATTAGAAATGTTTTGGAATTTTTATGAAAATCTGTATAAAATAGAGAAATGTAGAAATCAAGAAAAAACAAACAGAAATGTTTATAGAATAATTAAATATGCCAGGGTTAAAGGTAGATGAAGCTCAAACACTAACTGCTAGGTTAACATGAGATGACATAAAAATGGTGATGTATAACCTATCTATAGTAAAGTCTCCAGGAGTAGATGGTATTCATGCGGCATTCTGGATGCTAGGAGGGAAGAAAGTCATAAAAACTTGGAAGGTTTTGTTTAACAGTATTTCAAAAGGTGAAGAAGCACCAACATCCTGTAAGACAGCTGTGGTGGCTGTAATACCTAAAGATGGTAAAGACCCATCAGATCCAGCTTCATACAGGCCCATTTCAATTGTAAGACAAGATTATTAAATGTTTATGTCTATAACGGCTAAAAGAATGGCAAAAATGATGACAAAATTGATAGGTATAGATTAATGCAGTTTTGTGGCAGGGAGGCAAACATCTGAAAACATTAATAGAACAATGATGCAGAGGGAAGCAGAATGTAAAGAACTACCACTGTTGGTGGTGAGTCTTGATGCAGAGAAAGCATTTTACAGAGTAAGTTGAAATGTTATGAGTAAGGGCAATGGAAGCATTTGCATTCCCTGATGAAACAGTAATATTGATTAGGAGAATATATGAGGGGTCAGACTCAAAAATTAGAGTGAGTGTGGGGAGGGGTCCTTTCTGATAAGTTCTCTTTGAGCAGAGGAATGAGGCAATGGTGTTCTCTTTCCCATTTGTTATTTGCATATATTTAGAACCACTGGCAAAGAAAATAAGGAACTCAAAAATTCAAGGATAGAATTGGTATGGAAATCATGAAAAGTTAGCTTTATTTACTTACTCAACAGAGGAAGAATACCATCACAGCTTGAACAAGCAAATCAGATATCTTGCAAAGTCTTTTAAGGCTAGTTACAAGACTAAATTAGCATCCCTAGTAAAGGACAATCATAAGGCATTCTTTAGCTACATCCGAAACCTAAAAGGGAACACCCACGTGTGTGCCAAACTTATAGTGGATGGAGCCACTCACACTAAACCTGAGGAAATTAACAACCTGCTAGTTGACAGATTTGGCAATAACCTCACCCCCTGTGCCCACCAGCCATACCCCAAAGCATTCCTGATGCCAGTCCTCTACTGAGTATCTCCAAAGAACAGATCAAATAATTGCTCTCCAAGGCCAAAAATACGGCCTCTATGGAACCAGATAACATCCCAGGCTGCTTAATAAACAATCTAAAGCAAGACCTAGTGGAACCACCTGTCACTCTCTTTAACCATAGCCTGAGTACTGACTTTGTTCCAGCAGAGTACAGAACAGCAACAGTAATCCCACTTCACATAGGGCATCCATCAACTGATGCTAGCAGCTATTGACCCATAAGCCTAACCAACCTTATCTGCAAGGCCATGGAAAGAATCATCATAGGTTGGTACTAGGCTATCAGCCCTAGGGCCTATACAAGCCAAGCCATAACAATTCCATGGCTATTTCTTCCCACACTATTTACTTCCCTGGACCCCTGTCTAGCAGGGCAACTGACGTGATCCCCGGGGTGAATTTCTTTTCTCCCATCCAATCGTCAAGGTTCCTTTTGAAGAGGGCCAAAGAGGCACTCTGCATGACATGTATGGGCAATCTATTAGAGAGTCTGGGTAGTATCTGGGTCAGGAACCTATCCCTCCAGCATGTTTTGTTTATTGTGATGACAAGGTTAAGATCCCTGGAGCGTGTGGCTCTGAGTGATTGGGATTTCTTTAAGTGTAGCATGTCCAACAGCTCTGGGTTTGACATGGCCTTGTATGTTAAGCAGAGATTGCATCTGAGTAGAGGATATGCGACAGTGTATAGCTGGAGTTTTTTTAAGGTGGTCAGCGTAGGGCATCTGCTTTACGTCTGTGATTCTTTTAGTGAGGTATTTCTGCAGCCTTTCCAATTGTTGCAGATGTCTTGAGAGGTACATACCAAATGGGGCGTTGTATTCTATAATGGGTCTAATGAGAGATGAGTACAGTGGGACAATGACCTCCTTTTTTCTGGATGAAAAGCCTTTAGTGATGAGGTGTGCCACATAGAAGGATTTCCTGACTGTTGTGGCGATGTGGTTATCGAAGGTGAGACCACTGTCCACCTGTGTCCCTAAGTCTCTTATCGCACTTTCGGTGTTTAGTGTACTGCCACCTATATGGTAATTCATGGGTACATGTTTTTTTCCCAAAGGGGATAACTATACATTTCTTGGCATTATGCTTCAGCCCATGGCTCTGGCACCAAGCATCCGTTTCTGTAAGGCACTTTTGCAGAGTATCCACAGCATTTGGGGATTCAATAATGGCTCCCAGTTTGCAGTCATCTGCAAACTTTGTTAGCCAGAGTCCCTTAGTGTTGGCCTGTACTTCAGAGAAGTAGATGCCAAACAAGAGTGGTCCCAGGACTGAACCCTGAGGTACTCCACTTGTCACTTCTCTGGAGCTGGATTTGGAGTCGGCTACTTTTACAGTGTGGGTTCTATCAGTAAGCCAGTTAGCAACCCATTGGGTGATGTAGGGATTAATGCCCAGCTTAGTAAGTTTATCTAAGATTCCAGAGTGGGGGGTGGTGTCAAAGGTCTTGGTAAGGTCTAGATAGGCTGTGTGGACCACCTTACCCTTGTCCATGGCTCTGGAGACTGATTCGAAGAAGTCAATCAGGTTCAGGAGACAAGATAATAGACCTTATCAACATGGAAACAGGCGGCCTTCAAAATCTTGACCCAACCCAGTTTGGTTTTGTCAAGGGTAGATCTTGCTTATTAAATTTGGTGGACTTCTTTGAGAATGTCACCAAAGCCCAGCATGACGGCAAAGCAGTACATACTATCTTGATTTATCCAAAGCTTAAGATACAGTCCCCCACTCAAGGATCATTGAGAAACTCTCTACAGCTGGGGATTAACCCATACTTCACTAGATGGGTAACCAAGTGTTTCACCAACAGAATGCACACTGTCAACATTGGGGAGTCCACCTCCACCAGCAGACCAGTTATCAGTGGGGTACCACAAGGATCTGTGCTGGGCCCTCTACTGTTTGGAATCTATTTCTCTGAAGTCCAGGTGAACATAGATGGCCTGTGGCATACCAAGTATGCAGATGGCTGTACACTAGGCTCAATCGTAGAGTCCTCCAACAATGTTAACATACTAAAGAAGGGGCTGAGGTAGACAAATGACTGGTACCAAAGTCACGGACTAAAACTAAATGCAAAACAAAATGCCTCATTATCCCCTTTGGCAAAGAAGTAGCCTCTTCTAATTATGACACAGATAGCACCCTTCTAAGTTCAAACCCAGTGGTGCGAGACCTGTGAACATACGTTGATAGCAAGCTAAACTTCAATCACTATGTGTCCATAGTTAAGGAAAGCCTTCTACATTGTGCATCTCATAAATAACGGCATCATATCCAAGACTAAGGAGGTTATAACTCCACTGTACTCAACTCTTATCAGACCACTAATTGAGTACATTGCTCCCTTCTGTATGTACCTCATTAGACACCTGCAACAACTGGAAACACCACAGAGGTTTCTAACCACTGAGGGCCTCCAAAACATGATCTACATGAAAAGACTGAAAGCCCTGTCACTGTACTCTGTATCATACAGGCTGCTGAAAGGCGACATGTGCCTGGCCTACAGAGCAGTTTCTGATCCTGCCCTAATGGAAATGTTGCACATCAGATGGGACAAGAGTCATTTGCTCCAGCGATCTTAACATAGCCTGTGACTGTTGGAGAGAAAGATACATCTCCCAGAGATTGCCGCTCCGCTGGAATAATCTTACACTTCACATGAGCCATAGCCCCTCAATGACCTTATTTAAGTGCAACCTTGACAACTGGATGGGTGACCATAAATTCACCCTGGGGGTGTTAATTATGTCCCTCATGGACAGGGGGAGTTGGAGCTGATCATAGAATCACTCTAACAATGTCCATCTAACTATGGTCAACTAGGGTGCAGTTTTTTAACATGGCTAGGCTTGTAAAGCCCTAGGGCCATTAGCCCAGTAACCTGCTACGAACCTATGAAGCTCTGTTTTATGGCTATGGATAGCAAGATACAAACAGTGAAAATGTTTTTATTCCTTTTAGTTTTATAAACAGATGAGGCAAATTTTTATCAACCAGAGGAGATGTTTTCGATAGCAATTAATAAAGACTTGAAGGATTTTATCTGGGAGGGATGAGAGAAAGAGTAACGTGGAATAAGCTGATCCTTCCAAGAGAACAAGGTGCTTTAGGATTACCAGGTTTGAAGGGGCATTTCAGAGCTACAGAGTTAAGTCTAATATACATAGCACAAGCAGAAAGCTATAATTCAAACTGGAAAGCGAAAATGATGAAACGGGGGAAGCTCAAGAAATAAGGAGAGACTGGGATTTTGGATGCAGAGACTTAAGGAGAATAACAATTTCCATAGAGAATATTTTATTCATAAAGCAGCAGACAGTATTCTAAGAACTAAATCGACATTTGAATGGAGAAGGAGATTCTACCAATATGGATGACTGTAATTAGGGGTATACAGAATAGGTAAGAGGGGGCTGGAATTTAGTGGAGAAAACTGGAAAAGGAACCAAGGTACTGGGATCAACGAGAGGGACAGGTAACATAATGGGAAGAGGCCAATAACTTATTTGGACTGCAGGGTAGAGACTGCCTTCCCTATCAAGAACTGATATCACAGTATATACAAAGATAAATAAATAGAAGGATCCTAAGTGAAAAAACAGCACTGGT
Organism: Protopterus annectens; assembly: GCF_019279795.1. Lineage (NCBI taxonomy): Eukaryota > Metazoa > Chordata > Ceratodontiformes > Protopteridae > Protopterus > Protopterus annectens. Next base: position 1,800,983,565 of record NC_056739.1, on the reverse strand, counting down.
AGAGTTTTTAATAGAATCTAGAACAGAAGCTGCTGTTAAATAGGGGAAGTAGCAAAGCACACAAAAGTTCGCATGATTAACTATAGGAATCAAACAGAGAAGGTTGGAAAGGATTGGGAAGAGAGACTGCATAAGCAATTCGCAAAGAAACAATGGGAGGATATATGTATGGCTTCCAAATATGCAACAAAGTCTAGAAGATTTAAAATATTTGCTTGGAAGTTATTGCATAGGTATTTTTATCTCCCAAGTCGACTCCAAAGAATTCTTCCTCAGGTAGATTACAAATGTTGGAGGTGTGAAGGGGAAGAAAGATAACTGGGGTATATTTTGTTGGGAGCGTGATGAGTTGTCAGACTTTAAAAATTTTATGCAGACTACTATGACAGAAATAATGGGGTAAGCAAATAGGTGTAACTAAGGAAATTATTTTTTGAGCTGTTTTTAATACACAATTGGAACTGCCTAGACATAGTACGGACTTGCTTAGTTTAATTGTAGTGGCTGCCAAAAAGGTAATTACTTGAAAATGGAAATCAAAGTCTAAACCAACTGTGCTAGAAGTAGTGAATACAGTAATACATATAAAGAACTGGAAGTGGAATCTTTAGAAAAGGGTAGGAGCAAAATACACAGAAAAATGGGAATTGTGGGAACAATGCATACAGAATAATGTTTTGGAGGAGGAATGAGCTTTAAAGGAAGGCAGGAATTGAATGAGCTATGTAATGTTTGACTGACAATGACTGCACAGAAGATTGTAAGTGGTGTATAATGTTTGCAACTGAAATATGTCAATATGGCTTGTTTTCATTTATATAAATGCATATGATAGCCTATGCCATAAGGGATAATTCAATAAAGATGTTTCTTATTAAAAAAACAACTCTCCAGACATCCCTTAATTTAATTCCTGGACCATTTGGGTGCCTCAATTTTTTTGTGTCAGTTTAATTCCAACGAAGACCACAAATTCTTCTTCTTCTTCATGAAAACTATTACCCCTTTTGCTGTTGAAACAGCAAACAGTATCTGAAAATGTTACACTACTGAAACATTTAAGTGTTTTCCACAATTCCACTTGCATTTTGAGCTGTTGCAGGCAAAATAACAACCATCTTTGCATTTTTCTGTATATTGACCCATTTTACAGCTTACTGAGACACAAAAAATACATTATAGCATTTATATTTACTATAAATTACTAGGCACACTTACAGTTCTTTAATTCACCAGCAGTTGAAAAATCACTACAAGTCTACCAAGGACTGCTGCCTTACAACTTCACTAGTGTTATATACTGTACAAAGCGGCTTCTCTTACATAATAAAAGAGGCAATTCACCTCCTAGTTTTCATTTTTTTCTTTTCTCTTTCTCTCTCCTTTTTACCTGCTGGCTATTTCATGACAAACATTCACTAGAGTCATGACAAGTGGAAGTTGTGCTTCTAAGTTCTCAGATTCTGTCAGTCCACTGTGGTTCTGATCTTCCGCCAACTTGTCCATTTCTATCACAGGCAGCAGCAGCTGATATGAGTCCAGATTTCTCCTAATTCTTTTAGACAGTTTCTTGGCTTTTTGTTGATCTTGCACCTCCTTTTTGAACACTAGGAAGGGCATGACTGACATAGTTCCTTTTTTAAAAAAAAACATTTTTGGTCCACTCAGATCTCATATATACTGGCCTGATTCTTGGTGTCAAACATCCACACTGAGTCTGCCAGCATTCTCCTACTCCCCTGGAGCTGTTCTAGTGTTAATGGGGCCAGTCACGGATCTTTAGGGCATCCTAAAGGCTTGGCCATCTGTGCTTCTATCCAGTTGTTTTTTTCTTGTATTTATATACCCTGCTCACTTTTCCATTTCCCCACTCCTGCTGGTTGTGTCTGAATGCCACGCCTCCTCTTTTGACCAGTATATCACCATTGAACACATTCTAACCTAGGATGGGCATGCCCATCTCTCCCTGCTGTTCCATTAGTTTTCTAAGCTGATGATCTAACCTACATCATCTGGGCTGTAGTTAGAGCTTTATCCCTCCACATCACCTGAGAGGCAGGCATATTTTCTTCTTGGCTACATACAATGGCTATCTTGCTGTTAAAGATCACTCAACACAGTCCCTCCAACTTGTTCATTTTTAGCATTCTGCACAAAAATTTTAATTTCTTCTATGGCCTGTTTGGCCTCCTTGACAGTTTTATTAGCATGTGGGCAAACACCCTTGAAGATAGCTGTATAAATCATTTCAAGCCAGAGACCTTCTTCCTTGCAACTTCTTATTGCTGAAAAAAATCTGCTTCTTTTCTGGCTGGTGTGCCCAGAAAAGTCACTTTCTGCAAATTCTCTGATATCTCCTAGTTTCAGTATTTTTTTTCTTCGACTACATTTTGGGCAACCATTGCTTTTGACATTACATTTGCAGCTACATTAAAAACTATGGTTGTCTCTTAGTGACAAATTTTGGAGCATACACACAATCTGCCATTTTGATCAGCATCTCCTGCTTAGGTGCTCCAGTCCATTTGCTTATTGATGCTTCCTAAAATGAATGCAGTCAGTTCCCATCAGTTTTTCAGTGATTGGCACACAACCTCAAATTCTCTGTTCTTGTTCTACCTTCCAGTTCACAGAGTGTCTTCTTTATATCTTCCTGGAACACTCTGGAAGGCTGCAATCCTTTCTTTTACTTTAATGTTTTGCCCTTGGTACTCTTACCAGGTCATCAGATGGTCAATTTAGGGCTTCCTCCCTGTCTGCCACTATTTTATTATTTGACAGGATCTACTCAATGTCTCACTGACTGTAAATATTTCAACTTGCATTTGGTTGAATTTTGTTCTTCCAAAGTATTAGAAGCTGGTCTTTCTGTCAACAGACCATGAGGTACTTCCATTGTATAACTTCTTTTTCTCCTTTTACACATTGTTTTAGAGCTACCATTTTTTTTCTTTTAGAAGTTTGTGCCATATGTCCTATTTATGCTCCACACACAGAACATAGGGCATAAAGGGATGTACAAATGCAACTACTCAATCCCCGGTGCTTCCAGACCCACTCGGCAGCCTTCCTTCCACATTTTGATAGTCCCCCTCAAAATAACCTAACTAAAAGGGCTCTCCTACCTGAAGAACACTACCCTGCAGAAACTGTGGCTATCTGAAGTCAGACAACAACAAACTGATAAGGAAGTCCCTCTCAAAATACCCTAACTAAAAGGGCTCTCTTACCTAAAGAATGCTACCCTGCAGAAACTGTGCCTATCTGAAGTCAGACAACAACAAACTGATAAGGTTAGTACCTAAACCTGTAATCCTACCTAAACCTGTAATTTTTGCAAATGTACACTGCTGACCTGGGTCTAAAGCACCTATAGTCTGTCCTCATAGTAATTTGGCTCCCTCCTGCTCTAATTAAATCAGTTACCCCTTGTACTCTACAACACTATTTTCTAAGGTTACAAACCCCTGAATGTTACAATAACATATTGGTTTCCCACCTTAAAACCCTGAAAATTATACACTACAACCTATAATCTAAGCCTAGCAAATTCCCTAAAGGGCTTAAAATACAGTTTACAGCACAGGTATTAAACTTAATCTTTACTTACCTATGGCTCCAGGAAGCCTTAGAAAGCACTTGTAGTCAGTGTTAGCCCCACTCCGCTCCCCTCCCTGCCTCCATTTCCCACCTGCCCCCAGTACCACTAAATTTACAGTTACATGGCCACACCCCCACCTAAAAAAAACTATCAGTATCCACCTAACACACTTTCTCCACCTCCAATTCTAAATCTATAATCCTTTCTTCTGGTATTGGACCACCTAAACAATACAGACTCTTAACTACCACACTCCTCCACAAATAATACTATACCTCACCTTACTAACCATTCTTCTGGCCCCTTATCTACTCACCCTGTACAAAAACCAGTATCTCACTGGATATCAGTACCCAATAGGCCATACTCTCTCCCCAACTGTTAGCCATTCCACCTTTCACCAATCTTACAGTACAGTGTCCAACCCTGCAACTTGCTCTCGATATCAACCCATCAATCCCAAAAGCATTAGTTCTAGATTAAAACATTATTATAAACTCATAAATAAACCCTTGAAGCTTATCACTGGGTTTAAAACTAACCTAACATTTGGTGGTGACATCCACCCCAACCCTGGCCCATCCACTTTAGTCAAACCTATCCCCCTAATTGTAAACCAGGTTATAAACCTACAATTGATAGGCCAGCTAACTCTCTACTGGCCTGTCACCTTAACATTAAAGGTATTAACAAGGTACATGAACTCCAGGCACTCCTAGCTATCCACTCCCCTGAGATTCTCTGTTTATCTGAAACCTGGCTAAAACCCAGCATTACAGACAATGAAGTGTTACCACCTGGGTATAACATATACAGGCTGGATAGTGCATCTAGGAAAGGGGGTGGAGTAGCTGTTCTATATAAATCTGCATTGAGCATCACCACTGAAGCTATACAACCACATCAAATTAACAACTCAGAAATTCTTGCCATCAAACTACAAATTAAGAAAAATAAATGTATCTATATCATCTGTATGTACATTCCCCCAGGTAATAATGTAGCCACACTTGAAGATACCATCATTACCCCCAAGAAACCATACTACTTGGAGACCTCAATATAGACTGGAATACCTGATCCTCAGAGTCCCCAAAAACCCATGTCAACCTGCATGCATTCTCACAAGTCATCACAACCCCTACCAGGATAGGTAAACCAAACCAAAACGAAAGCATACTTGATGGGATACTTATACATAGTCATTCCCAAATGTACACCTCTGGGACCCTCCCTGATGAGCCAAGCGATCACCTTCCCACCTATATTATTAAGCACAAAGCTATTAACCCCGAACACCCCTCAGAATGGTAAGAAACAGTAAAAACTTTAGCCCACCAAATTCCAACAAGAGCTAAACTCATGTAAATGGTCAATTTTAAGACACCTTCCCTTAGATGAAGAAGTCACATACTTTAACAACAAATTCATAGAAATCCTTGACTCCCATGCACCCGTTCGTTCAACAAGAACTAATGCAAAAACTGCACCATGGCTTTCCAGAGAGTCTAAACAGAAAATCACCCTCACAAATAAGGCAAGGGCATTATGGCGAACTACAAAAGACCCCCAAGACCCACATCAAATATAGGCAACTGAGGAACATCACTAAAAAATCCATTCTACTAGACAAAAAAAATACTACTATAATCTACAAGAAATAATTCATGACAAGCCTCAGAAATTCTGGGCAGGTATAAACAAACTTACATCCTGGACAAACTTCCACCCCAGTCCCCGCAGCCTCCATTGATAAACCTCCCGAGGAAGTCTCTGACAGTTTTAACCATTTCTTTATGGAGACCATTCAAGCCCTAGCGAGCCAACTACCTCCCGGCCCCTCCCGTCATGAAATCAACACCCCCAGAAACCAACCTACATTTAGATTCCAACCAATTGCCACCTCCCTTATCCATACGCTGATTAAAAAACGAAATCAACTACTCTCTCTGCTGACCAGCTCCCTGCCGAGTATCTACAAAAAGCAGCCAATGCCATTGCTTACCCCATCTCAATACTAATCAATTGAACAATAGCAGAAGCCAGAATCCCCTCTATTTGGAAAATATCCTATGTAATTCCACTTCACAAAGGAGGTAGCTCTACTGAGTTATCCAACTATAGGCCAATAGCAATACTATCCCCACTTGCAAAAGTTATGGAAAAATGTATCCATAGACAATTAATGCATCACCTAACTCAGAATAACCTCATGGCAGACTCCCAGTACGGTTTCTGACCACACCACAGTACTACTTCAGCCCTTCTAGCCTTCTCCACTATCATAAATCACAACCGCAATAACAACATATCATCAGTCCTCTTCTTGGATCTCTCCAAGGCATCTGATATGGTGGATCCCCAGTTACTAATCCATACCCTGAAAACTTTCTGTGTAGATAATACAGTCATCCAATGGTTACAATCCTATCTAAAAGATAGACAACAGGCTGTCCTCTGCCAAAACAAACTTTCTAAACTTCTACCCAACACACTAGGTGTATCCTGGGGATCCATACTAGGGCCTCTTCTTTTCTCCATCTTCAAAAACGACCTCTATTCTGCTATCCCTACAATCAGCTGCATCCAATGCGCTGACGACTCCACCCTGATTTGCTCAGCCACTTCTCCAAACAAACTGTGGTCAGCCAAACAAACCACCTTTAACACTATTGAAAACTGGCTTTCTGGTCGTCATCTGAGCCTGAATCCCAAAAAAACAAACTACTGCTATTCTCACCAACACACAGGTCTACTGCATTCACTTTTACCATTAAATCTAATAATGGCACAATAATCTCCCCAGACTCCTCTATAAAACTGCTAGGTGTTTTAATTGATAATAGTCTCAAATTCGACCTACATGTTAATCAATCTATAAAGACCATCAATAAAAAACTAGGCTCACTTTACAGGATAAAAGTCTTCTTAACCCCTCCTGCTAGATCTGCCATAGCTCACTCTCACCTACTTTCAGCTCTACTGTTTGCATCCCCGACACTCTCCAATCTAAATAAATCTGTAATCAGCAAATGATCTATTTGGTATAACCATATTGCCAGATTTGCCACCGGCCTGCCTTATAGGACTCACCATTGTATTAACCTAAACCAGCTTGGGTGGCTAGAACTACCCAGCGTGATCCAGTATAACCTCATGATAACCGCCCATAAGATACTTTACAATCCAGATAATACTCCTGCTCTTAAAAATATTACCACCCCCTATCACAATCACTGGCCACTTCGATCCTCCAATAAATTACTAGTCCAGACTATCAAAACTAAAAACTCTGCCCGTGACTCTCACTTTGCAATTCTGTTAGCAGAACCTAGAACTCTCTCCCAACTGAAATTACTTTGCTCAACTCCCTGAGCCAATTCAAGACTAGACTTAAACAACATTTGACATTAAACTGGCTATGTCAATGTAGTAAACCCGACTAACTCTTCTTGACAATGAGACTAAAATAGTTATTTTGGCTTATGTGTGGCACTATCCTGACCTTTACCTTGTCTTATCCTAATGTGATTTGGCATGTAACCACTGCAAATATTGTGTCTGTAAATAACTGTATGACTTAATAACAGCATGCTTGCTGATGAACTACTTAACGAAGACCTACTCTCTGATTCGTTAACCCCAGAATTATTATTTAGCTAGGTATGTAACCTCTGTATAAATTGTAATCATATACCTTATTGCTTGCTTATATATGTTAACTACTGTATATACTGCATTTTAATCTAATTTTGGTGACCTTGGAGCTTTTCTCCCAGGGCCTTCGCTGAAAGTGGACATGTATCCAGTCGGACTATCCCAGTCAACAAATGTAAAATAAATAAATAAAATAAATACTCAGAACTTCTTTTGCCCACAGTTTGAATGCCACTGCTGCCAGAGGTTTGGAACATTTATTTGCTGTTCTGAATTCTTAGAATATCAGGTTTATTTATTTTACTTGTTTATTTGACATTTGATGGCCGGGTTTCTCTAACTGGGCAATAGCCCTTTTTCAGCAGACAGGAGAAAAGCTCCAATAGAAAAACCAGAAGCAAAGGTAAGTAACATGGAAACATATACAAATAAGCAGATTGTATTGAGACTAAGCATACAAAGTGTAAACTTCAAAAATGTCAGAGGAAGCATACAAATAATATTCAAAAATAATGTACAATATACATCAAAATGGAGTACAGTCAGTTCTGTACATAAAATAATATATGAAAATATCATAAAAAATCATATGCTAGCAGAAGCTATAGGAGAAGTAGAAGATTTAGAGGCACATAATATATATACAGGGGGGTGAACCCCATGTAAAAGGCCAGTGGCCAGACAACAGTTTAGGAACTTGAGAGTACAAACGGAAAACAGTTAACATAGTATCACGAAGCACAGAAACTATTAGCATAGTATAAAGAAGCTGCAGAGAGAAGTGGGAGAGAACAAGTGGGAAATTTGTACGGAGGGATGATATCCTGAGATGACTCGAAGAGGAAGAAGACTGTAGAAAAATGGAGGCTATGTTAAGTAGGCTCCTTACATAGGCAGGACCAAGATTTATAGAGGTTTTCCTTTAGGGTTGTTTTAAAGGACTTAGGGTTAATGATAGATCTAACACTTAAAGGTAGTTTATTCCACGGATTAGCTACGGAGTACCTGTAAAGGAGTTTGCCATTACTTTCATTAAGTTTATAGACTTGCAATAGGTGCTGTTGAGAGCTATGGAGAGCATGGTCAGGAGATTAGAGTACAGTGAGAGGGGCATGAGGAGAGTTCATGAAGGATGCCATGCAAAGCTGGGGAAGTAGAATTTGGTGATGAAAATCCAGCCAATGTAAGCTTTTTAGAGAAATGCAGTGGTGGGTACGATAAGGTTGGTTGGAGGCAAATTTTGCAATTTTATTGTAGGTGAGTTCAAGCTTGGACAGAAGATTGGACTGGAAATTTGTGAGTATTGGGGCTGCATAGAGAAGTGTGGGAAGAAAAAAAGCTTGTGTAAGGGAGAGTCAAAGTATTCGTGAGGACATTTTTATGTCTGTATACCAGGCCAGGTTTTAATGAGTCATTTTAATGCAGTGCTGAGTGTGGAGATTGAACTTTAGTTGGTCATGGATAAGAACACCTAGAAGTTTAGTATGAGGTTCAGTGGAGATGGTTGTATTGTTGAGGGAGGAGACAGTAAAGGTGGCTTTCTGATGTTGGAGAGTTGTAGGGAAGAATAGGAGAAGTTTGATTTTCTTTGGGTTAAGTTGTAGTTGGTTGGAAGTAAGCCATTTTTCGACTGTATGAAGGGACTCATGGGAAAGGGCATGTAGGTGAGTGATGTTGTTGGAGCAGGAGATAACTGTAGAGTCATCAGCATATCGGACAATGGTAGAGATTGGGCAAGAGGAGTGGAGGTCATTGATAAAGATGTTAAAAAGTAGTGGTCCAAGAATAGAACATTGAGATACCCCTGTCTGAATGGGTAGGAAAGAAGTTGGATTGCCATTTCACAGCCTGGAATCTATTGGAGAGGTTACTTGAGAACCAGGATAACGTGGAGTTGGAGAGGTTTAGTGAAGTTAGTTTGGATAGAAGTGGAATATGTGGATATGGTATCGAAGGCTTTAGAGAGATTGAGAAACAAGCAAGAGACTCATTTATTGTTGTCACAAGAATTTGCTATAGTATCTATGAAGGATGTCAGAGCAGTAGCAGTACTATGTTTTGGCCGGAAACCGTGCTGTGCGGGTGTCAGAAGATTTTATTGAGAAGGTGGTCAAGAAGCTGTTTGTAGATGCATTTTTCTAAAATTTTAAACAGATGAGATAAGATGGCAACTGGCCCACAGTTAGAGGAGTCAGGCGAGTTGCCACCTTTATGCAAGGAAATGACATAGAATTTTTTCTATATATTAGGCACAGTGTTTTCCTTAATGGATCTATTGAGCAAGATGGAAATAGGGAAAGTGATAGAGTTGGCAGAAATTTTTAAGAATTCTGGAGGAAGATTATCAGCTGATGGAGAGCAAGTTTTAAGTTTGCTTAGAAGAGATTTAAAAATATGGGAGATAGAGTAGGTGTAGAGGGTGAGGGTCGAATTATATTTTCATTCTTGGTAAGGCTGGGTATAGTGCCAATGAAGAAGGTATTTAGGAAGGTAGTAAGTAGTGTCAGTGGCAGAGATAGTAGGGCAGGGGTTAGGGGATGATGGACTCCCAGGATGTAGCAGCTTATTAACTGAGTGCCAGAATTTTTTGGAATTAGAGTGGTTAACGGAAAACGTTTTGTTTGTCAATGGTTACCTTTTTTTTTTTTTGGACAAGTTATGGAGTTCTCTATAGGTTTGAAGATCGTGAGGGATTTGGATTTTTCCTTTTCCTCACATTCTCTCTCTCTTATTCATGAGGGTTCGTATCACTTCTGTTAGCCAGGAGGCATAATGTGTTTTTCTTCATAGTTTACTGATAGGAGCCAAGGAGCTGATTGTATCCAGAAAGATGTTACTGAATGCCAATACAGCTTTCTCTAGGAGGGGACTGTGTAGGAGGGATCAATTAACTGAAGAGAGTTGTTGGTTGAAAGTTTCAAGATTAAAATTGGAGAGGTGGCGACATACTTTGTATTGCTGGGGTTTACATAGTTGAGGAGAGTGTCTAAGTATATAGGTGGGATGATATTAGGATTAGAGGTAAGGACCCAGTTTCGAATGGAGCCAAAGTTGGTGCATTTATTTAAGCGAGTAGGACTGAAGATTAGTTGGGAGAAACCAAAGAGGTTAATGACGGTTTTAGGGGATCAGTGTCAAGGAGATTCCAGCTGATGTTAACATTGCCTAAGATAATGGTTTCATAAGAGATGGTTTCAGATCCAAGAGAGAAAGAGCTCAAGAGTATGGATATTGTTACCTGAGGGAAAGTAAATGGAGGCAACAGCAAATGTTTTGTGTTTGTTTAATTGGCAACTGGCAATCACAATTTTGGCTGGATGGAAGTCAGAGGTACTGATCGAAAGAGGTTGAAGAGTGAGTCATTTGGAGTAGAAAATAGCGACACCTTCACCTTTCTTCTTAAGGTGATCATGGTGGAGGATATTATAACCTGACTGAAGTATTTCATTATCAGATATATGAAGTTTAATCCAAGTTTCAGACAGGCAGAGGATGTCAGGGGTGCGTAAGGAGATCCAGGCATGAAAAGAGGAGGTTTTTCTCATAATACTTTCAATGTTCATAGACACAATAGATAGGCTTTTGGTGGGAGGACGTGTGAGTTTAAGAAGAATGAGGGGTACAGAATTAGGGATGTGAGGGAATAGAAAAGCTAGGATTAGGCCCTAAGTTAGCATGAATGTCAATTGACAGTCACAGTTTTAAGAGGAGTAGTCTGAGAAAAGTAAGGTGATTTTGTTGGCGGTAGTTTTTTTATTTCATTTTGAGAGGGTTGTAGGCAGGAAGAATATCTTAATTTTGTACAAGGTAGTGGGAGAATGTGAAAATAGGGATGGGGCTATAGGGAAGGTGTGTGCGGTGGAGAGAGTGGATGGGGTAGGTAGACGTAGGTGTACAAGTTTTGGGTGGGAGGGTGTACTCATAAGAGGTGGCAGTGTAGATAAGATAGAGGGTGGTGGTGGAGAAGGTAAGAAGTAAGGTGCTGGAGAAATATGCCTTTAAGGAAACCATAGTGTTGTAAAAGGGTTTGGGTTTAAGTAGGTGAGGTGGGGTTTATGAGATATAGCCTTGAGTGGGATTAGTTGTTAGAAGTATGAAGTGACTGATGATTGGAGGAAGTTGGGAGGGGGGAGTGGTCAAAGAATACAGAGTATGAAGCAAATGAAAGTAGGGGTGGGTGTCAATGGGGGTAGGATAGGGGAGTGAAGCCTGAGTGTAGCAAGGGCAAACGGAGCGGACTGACCCAAAAACGGCAGAGTGCAAGGTGAGGATAAAACAAAAAAACTATCAGTAATCAGAATCTAAGTTCTAGTTATTGGAGTCGGTACAAAAATGTTAAAGTCATTTGCATGAGATACTGGCAAAAAGAAAGAAAAAAGATGAGCAATAGCAAGGGGAAAAAAAAAACAGTGAGAAGGAAGGTGATATAAGCACCGCAATAGTCCAAAGGTGTAGCGACTGAGAAGCTAAGCCTCTGTATACTTTAGGGGAATAACTTGTACTAGCACTGAGAAGATGTGAAGTAAGGAATAAGAAGAATTACACAGGGAGTGGAACAGTAGAGAAATATGAGTGTCTAGGATAGAGGGCAAGTGGGGAGCGGCCCAACAAGATTAGTGTGCATGCTGCAGTCCAAAATAGGAGATAAAAAATGACAAGCAGATTGCAGAGGTAAATCACAACAAATATACATGGACCAAATATTTAGTTATGGACCCATAGGAGGAATGTACTTAATGAAAAACAAAAACTGCTCAGGAAAGGGTACTGGAAGAAGCAGCAGAAGAAGCACTTCTGTCTGTTCAGTGATGCAGGATTTAAGTAGGTCCGTACAGAATAGCACTTAGAATCCTGTTGGTTAACTATAAGAGAGAAAATAAAGACAGAAAATATCAGGAGTTTGTAGGTACACTGGTGAGACAGCACATGCATGATATTAGGAGAAAGTAGGTATAATGTAAAGAGTGAATATGTGTCAAAAAGAGAAAGATAAAAATAAGTTGGAAAAAAGAGAAAGATAAACAGGAAGAAGGAAAAAGAGAAAATAAATATGATTTTGGAGGGAAGATGAGAGAAAAAAAGGATAAGTAAAGAAAGGGAAAAAGGGACAGGTAAAATGAAAAGAAAAAGATAAGAAAAGGGGGGAGTGAAGATGTTAGTCGAGTAAGCAGAGTTCAAGGAGATTGTGCTGAATGTCATTAATGAGTAATAACAATTCACACAGGAAAATCATAGGCAGGTAACTAGAGTCCAAATTAAAGCAGTGCATGCTAAAAAGAAGTTATGTTATTACCATAACGTTCCATGTGAATTGTTCATCTCGCCTTTGTTCTTACACACGGATTCGGAGCCGATCCTCGGCTCCGAGTCGGCCACATCACCAGATTTGCATCTTCGAGAAAGCTCGAGGCACAGTGCTATCCCATGATCCTCCGGTGTCAACCCTCAGATCTAGTTTGCTAACACTCGAAGAACCCTACTAGTTACTGCGCCCTAGTGCACAGAAATGCAACTACACTGTCTAATACTGTTTCATAAAGTAGAGGAGAAAAGATGCCATAACTGAAGTACAGTAGGAAGCTCAAGAACACCCACATGTAGAGAAGACCGAACTCAGCTCAAGACATGCCCGTTCTCCTAGACCACAGGACAGGGGATGGAGGGGGGAAATGTAAGAACAAAGGCAAGATGAACAATTCACACGGAACGTTATGGTAAGAACATAACTTCTTTATGTGAAATTGTTCGATCTCGCCGTTTGTTCTTACACACGGGTAGCGTCCCTAGCTCCTTTATCCTGGGTGGCTCAAGGGAGAACATTCCTGAGAACAGTGGAACCAAACATAGCCCTGTCTCTGGAGTTTTTATCTAATTTGTAGTGGGTAATAAAAGTATGTGGTTTCGCCCAGGTTGCCACCGCACAAATGGTATCTAATGGCAAGCGAGCAGCATGGGCCAAGGAAATAGCAACTGCCCTCATAGAATGAGCTCTAGGATTAAAGGGGAGCTGTTGTTTTGATTCTGCATATATGAAATTTATACAATCCAATAGCCATTTGGATAAAGTAACTTTCGCTATAGCTTGTCCCTTTTTTTGGTCAGCATAAGATACAAATAGTTGGTCTGATTTTCTGTATTCCTTAGTCCTGTCTAAGTAAAATCTCAGCTGCCTGTGGACATCCAACTTGTGCAGCATGTATTCCAGCTTATTAGAGTGATTTTTAAAGAAGGTGGGTAGCTCAATAGATTGATTAATGTTTTGAACTGAACAAATCTTTGGAAGGAAGGATGGGTTGGTGCGCAATGTTACTCTGTCTGGGTGAAAAATCATGTATGGGGGCCGGACAGACAAAGCCTGCAACTCTGAAACTCTCCGAGCGGAAGTGATGGCAACCAGAAAGAGCGTCTTCCATGATAAAAATTTGTGAAGAGTTGTGGTGGCTGGTTCAAATGGGGGTAGCATGAGCCGTGATAACATCAGGTTAAGATTCCATGGGGCGATTAGATCACAAAAAGGAGGACGTAGGTGAAAGGTACCTTTCATAAAGGCTTTGCAAAGTCTGTGGGACATGAGAGAATTATCTCCTAGACCAACATGAAAATTGGATATAGCCACCAGTTGTACACTTATCGTGGAAGTGGAAGCTCCTTCCTGAAAGAGTGTGGAAAGAAACTCTAATATCTTGTGTACTGGAGCCCCTGATGGATCTATACCCTGTTGTGAGGCCCAGTATGCAAAACGCTTCCGTTTGCTATTGTATAACTTCCTCGTGGATGGCTTATGGGAAGATACAATGATCTGCTGAACTGCAGGGGACAGTAAGTTTGACCTGGCTAAGACGGGAAGTGGAGCAGCCAAGCTGTCAGTTTGAGGGACTTGAGAGATGTGTGGGGAACTCCCGACGAGTGCGTCAACAGGTCTGGCACTGGGTCCAGAATCCACGGTTCATCCACCTGATGAGTTTGAAGAAAGGGAAACCAGATTTGTCGAGGCCAGGATGGGGCTATCAGAATTATGGTCCTTTCCAGACGTTTGGCTTTCTGCAAGAACTTGGGGATTAACGGGATAGGAGGAAAAGCGTAAAGGAGACCCAGGGGACAATCGTGTACCAGTGCATCCCTGGGGGTGCCCCCCAGAGGGGGTAGTAGGGCAAAAGTAGCTTCTGCATTTGACATTCAATGGGGATGCAAATAGGTCGCAGCAAGGCTGGCCCCATCTGTGGAAAATCATTTCCGCTACTTGAGGTTTGAGGGACCACTCGTGGGGCAACAGGATGGCTCTGCTCAACCTGTCCACAATCACGTTGGATGTCCCCGAGATGTGCGTTGCTATCAGAAAGCGTCCAGTGGATACAGCCCATTGCCAAATCCTGAGGGCCTCTCTGCACAATGGATAGGACCTGGTCCCCCCTTGTTTGTTTATGTACCAGACTACTGACATGAACTGTCTGTCTGAACTGTCACTGTTCCCAGAGGCAAGGACTTGTGAAAGTGCTGCAATGCTAGAAACACTGCCCTCAGCTCTAGGACATTGATGTGCAGATTGTATTCCAATTTGGACCATTGACCTTGGACTGTTCTTCCCTGAAAAAGCCCCCCCCCACCCTATCACTGAAGCGTCCGTGGTCACAGTCGCTGTAGGACTGGGTAATACGAATGGTCGGCCTGTTATTAGATCCTGACTGTGCATCCACCAAAGGAGGTCTCGTTTGCAAGAGTCTGTGATTAGGATCTGGTGGGACAGTGGGAGCTGTCAGTACAACCAATGGGCGAAGAGCATCCACTGAAGAATCCTCATATGCATTCTGCCTAGGGGGACTACAATAAGAGCGGCTACCATCATTCCTAGGACTCGTAAGATTTGTCGTGCAGGGACTTTCCTGCTCTGAAGAAGGATAGTAATTTGAGTTCTGATGGCTGATACCCTTAATGGGGGGAGATTGACTAGAGCCAGGGAAGTGTCCAAATCTGCCCCTATAAATGAGATACACTGTTAGGGCGATAGTGCAGACTTTCCAAAATTGATTGTTATGCCTAGAGAGGAGCAAAGGTTGATGGTATAATCCCTGGCTTGCACAAGGCGATACTCAGTGGTGGCAGAGAGGAGCCAGTCATCTAGGTAAGGACACACCCGGAATCCCATCTGTCTCAAGTGAGACGCTACTACTGCCATGCATTTGGTGAACACCCTGGGGGCTGTGGTGAGGCCAAAGGACAGAGCACGAAACTGGTAGTGACTGGCTCCCAGCTGGAAGCGCAGATGATCTCTGGACGCTCTGTCCATCTTGATATGGTAGTACGCGTCCTTGAGATCTATAGAGCACATCCAGTTGCCCTCCTGTAGGAAAGGAAGTATCGACTGAAGCGTTACCATTTGGAACTTTGCCTTCTCCATGAAGGTGTTGAGTTTGCTGAGATCCAAAATCGGTCTCCAGTCCCCTGTTTTCTTTGGAACTAAAAAGAACCTTGAGTAAGTTCCGGATCCTATTTGTTCCGCCGGGACTGGTTGGATGACTCTGTTTTCAAGCAGCCTTTTTATCTCTATGACTGCCTGGTCTCGCAGACTGGGTGGAACATCTGGGAGCTTTTTGGGGGCAGGTGGGGTTTTTATAAAGGGAATATTGTAGCCTCTGGTAACTATGCTTTTTACCCAGGAATCTGATGTGAGATTTAGCCAGGCCTCCGGGTATAAAGCTAAGCGACCCCCGACTGCCTTCAGAGTAGGACAGCCGGGCCTGCACTCAGGAGTGCTGGAAGAGCTTCCCAGAGAAAGTCTCTCTGTCGCCCTGATTTTGCGGACCCCCTCTGCCGCCTGGGTGGCGTCTTCCATTTCTTGCCCCTCCTCTGCCTCTGGAGGGGGCATCACTCTGAGTGGGCTGAAAGGATCCCTGAGTCTTTCGGAACCACATTTTTCCGCCTCTATTCCCTTTGGGGTATGGTCTAGATGGGACGGAAAAACGGACCCCTATGGCAGACAGGGTCTTCCCTTCTTGCTCGCACCTAGTGAGGGACTCCTTTACTTTGGGGCCAAACAAGGAAGCACCATCAAAGGGGGCGTTTGTAAAGGAAGACTTGAAAGATTCCGCAAAGGAGCATAGGCGCAACCAGGATCGCCTCCTCAGAGCAATCACTGAAGCTGCCGCTCTACTCAATCCTTCGGCTGTGTATGAAATAAGCCTCATGGACGAGTTCACTATGGAGTTGAGGGTATTAAGCTGTGCTGTCACTTTTTCGGAGACAGCAGCATCTGTGTTACCCTGGAGAGTATCTCCGAGTTCTTCTCTGTAGACGCATGAAATGTGTAAGGTAGTTGAGTGATCTCATGGAGAAAGTCGCAGAACTAAATACGCGCTTCCCATACCTGTCCATCGTCCTAGAATCCTTATTAGGAGGATGGACAGAGGAAAATGATTCGGACATTTCCTTTTTAGTGGCTGCCGCCACCACCATAGTATCCACGGGAACTCCTTTAGTAAGGTAACTCTTGTCTTGAGGGGCCGTGATGTATTTGTTAGGTCTACAGGGGACCGGTTCCACTGTATCAGGTGATTCCCAAGCTCTACGGGCTATGAGATCCATAAGCTCATCAAACGGTGGAGTCACCCAGGAGGTAGAAGGCTGAGCCCCAAATGCCTTCAGCAGTACCAATTCGTCTGCAGAAGGGGTAAGGGATTGCCAATCTCCCCTCTGTTTCAAGATTTCTAAAATGTCAGCAAAAGAGACATCTTCAGAGGGGGACTGTGGGGACCCTTCTGCTTCATCCAAATCAGTATCCGATGTTAGAGATTCCTGTGGGGAATCTATGTGCCTCCTCTTGCACAATCTTTTCCTCGGTAAATCCTCAGAGGGGGCTTCTGGGGATGCCTCCGAGGAAATAGGGGCACCCTCTGGGGCTTGCTGAGGCATTGGGTCTCGACGCTTAGCAGGGACCGAATGTACAGAAGCAGAACACGGACCCTTTGGGGAAGGAGAAGAAGATGTCGATGATGTAAGTGTCTGTTCAGACAAGACCTTTCTCATGATGTCAAAGCACCGGTGCCCCAGTCTGAGGACGCCACTGGTTCCGAAGAAGCTGATAGCCTCCCCGGAACTGGAGTCACGGGCTCTGACCCTGAGGACGGAACCGAACTGATCTGAGCCGAGGCTCCAAGGGGAAGAGTCAGAACCAAAAGTTCAGTTCAACTGTCCCCCACGGAACCAAGGAAAGATCGTCGGCTCCAAGACCCCCGGCTGGCTCCGAGAGTGTCAAGGTTAAAGGTGTCGATAGCACAACTGGAGGCTTCGGCACCGAGGGCTCTACACTCATCGGCTCTTCGATTCCTGGCTCCAACGACTCGAGAGGTCTCGGAGGAGGATTGGTCAAAGGGGTAGGAAGGGTCTCTAGTTTCGATACCAACTGGGATGAAACTTCGATGAGTTTGGACAGAGCCGAGTTCTCCATTAGCTTCTGTACCACTCGGTCGACGTCGGAATCGGAAAGCGGCCTCGAAGAACGGGTCGAAGGGGCCGAAGCCATCACCGAGCGAAGGATTGAAGGCGGTGGTAACTCCGATACCGGCTCCAACACAGTAGTCTCGATCAGAGACAAGGACTCGACGCCCGACCCCGAGGTCTTTGGAGCCGGCGTCCAAACCTGGAAAGAGGTGCTCGGAGCTGAGGACTTAGGCTCCGACACTCTTGAGGACTTCGACCCCTTCGAAGACTTGGACACTTGTTCGGTCTTGTCCAGGGCCTCTTGAAATTCGTGTTTAAGCAACCCTCTGTCAACCAGCTTCCTACGTCTTTCCAGCATGACCCTCCCACTGAAGGAATAACATATGGAGCAGTCTTCCTGCAAGTGGAGAAGGCCAAGACAGTAGACGCAGGAGGAATGGTTATCAGTAATGGACATCTTTTGTCCACACTGACACCTCTTGAAGCCTGATTTGGCTTTCTCAGACATTTTTAACTCTATGGTTATGAAAAAATATATAGCAAAAAACACAGCACACTAATATATAGGAACACACACTATATATATAAGTATATGTAAATATATATATATATCTATAATAATAATAGACAAACAGTTTAACACTATCTAACTATGTTATAAGGGAAAAAAGTTAAGGCAAAAAACTACAATAATATATAAAAATTACTGTCAATCCTGACAGAAAAATCCAAGGCCTTAACTGAAGCAAATACTAACTGTTTTAAACTATTTTTATCTAAGAGAAAAAACACACTCTATTACCTAACACTCTCTACACTACTATATACTACTTATAAAACTACTTTAAGCACTAATTCTAAACTACAACTTTGAAAAAAAAAAAATTAAATATAATGAAAATATACTGGCCTGAGCCTCTCAGTATGCGATCTGCTGCTAGTGGCAAACTAGATCTGAGGGTTGACACCGGAGGATCATGGGATAGCACTGTGCCTCGAGCTTTTTTGAAGATGTGAAGCTGTTGATGTGGCCGACTCGGAGCCGAGGATCGGCTCCGAACCCGTGTGTAAGAACAAACGGCGAGATCGAACAATTTCACATCATACATTTAATACTTCAATTAGTAAACAGTCTCAGAAGTGTATAACAAATGTTTAAGACTGCTTCAAAAAGCACACAATACCACCACTAATAAATAGCCTCAGTAGTGAAATAAAAACCATTTAAGACTGCTTTAAAAATTGCAACAGTATAGTCACTTCCACTGGGAAAGTAGATACATGCACATAGGAAAGCTAAAACTAATCCCTATCTGGTTGGGTGCAGGCAATAATCCATGTGATCAGAAAAGGGTTGCTAAAAAAACAAGAAAATAACATACAAACTAAGCTGTGGTGTTCGCAACACTTCTATAACATACGGAGGTGGACTATGCCAAAAGCAAAATGAGAATAAAAACAACAGATTACTGGAAGCCAAAATGAGTACAGGTAGATGATTCTTACAGATAAAAGTTGACAGGCGTGCTAACTGCTCTTTGGCAGCTACTAGAAGGATGCTCTTACATGGGTTAAAGTTGAGAAAGAATAAAGATGGTTCTCAAGACTGCACGGACACTACAAACATATGGGAGATACCAAGAGAAAGAGGAGGGAGAGGGAGTAGAAATGCAGGACAGGAAATAGTAGGGGAATACAGTTGTGAAATTTAAGTCAATGGCAGGAAATACAAACACAAGTGTGTCCAAAATGCAGAGGGCAAAACAATTAAATGTGATACAATAAGTGGGCAGGCTAATCCAACAACAGCAGAGTGTAAGGTGAGTGAAATGAAAAAAAAAAAAGATTTATCAGAAAAGTTTCCTCTTTGGTCTTGTATTTTTTATCAATACCTACAGGTCATGTCATCCAAGAGGGGAAAATATCAGTGTGGGATTCCCCATAAGGATCATCACGATCAGTGTCTTTTTTTGTTTGGGCGTGTCCCATGACCATACCTCTTGTAGTATCTGTAAAGCATACGTGCCTAAGACACTCCAAAGCTGCTTGTCTTCCTCGACCATTTATCTTGAAAATCAATGGCTTAGGCGAGGGTACAATAGCAGAATCCTTTAACCTAGAGATACTCCTGCTTGGTAGGAAGAAGGCCAAGAAGTCTTGCCAGATTCTTTGACTGTCCAGCCTCCACTGGGCATCCATCTAGAAAGCAGGTAATAGCTCTGTAGGTCATTCAGTGTTTATGCTGGATTCCTCTGCTGCAACCCATCAGAGGCCGGCCTGGTTCCATCGTTTTGCATGTCACCTAAGGCTTTCCAGGCATCTGCTCAGGACATCAAGGGGGAACTGTAGTTGATTATTTCAAAGTGTCTTAGAGGGATTCTGCATATATTGGTCAGGAAGGAAGTTCCAGGTTCTATTCTTGAGTCTCGCCAAGGGCTGGAACCTCCGGTATTTGTTAGGGCTGATGTTCCTTCCAAGAAATTACAAAAACTGAAGCATGATTCACCTTATAGATACTCAAAGGGAATGGCAGGAGTTTACTCAGGGCTTATTCTCTGCCTTAATGCCCTAAAGCCTCCTCAAGGTGTTTCAATACCTGCTCCTATGGAACCAGATTCCTTGGATGAGGGATTCCCTGTCTGATGAGGGGTCTTTGTCCTATATCTCACAGATGCCGTCACCTTTGCTTATGGTTCTGATGCTGAGAAATCTGCTAACCCTGAGTCTCCTTTCAAGGAATTGTCCTTTGGGGGAAAAATTGCTAGGATGATATAATTATTTAAGTGGGATTCTTCTCAAGTGACAGATATTCAGAGAAGATATTTTAAGTTGCTTCAGGTGGATGCTCCTGAACCATCAGCAGTTCCTCCTGGGTTGGCTGCCTTGTTAGATACTTTCATTGCTGCCTCCAAGTCTCCTGATTCTCAGCTTCCTGCTCCTAAGAAACTTGACAGGTTCTATAAGGTTCCTGAGGATTGTTTATTTTTATTTGAATATCCTTCTGCTGATCATGCTGTAGTATCAATTTCTTCTCACAAACCTTGTAAACTTTTGCCCTCCTCCAAACTTTTGCTTCTGAGAAGGATAGCAGGAGAATGGAGAGGATTTACACTGCTTCTACTTTGGCCTTTCACGTTATTAATTACCAGAACTACATAACCAAGTATACTCTGGCCTTGGTAGCCTAGGCTTGTCAGGTTATCTCTGTCCTCCCTGATTCTGATGGCAAATCCTTTGCCTTATCTTTTTTAGTTGATGCTTTTGAAGTGGCTCACCACTCTATTAAGTGTAGCTATGATGCTCCTGTTGCCTCTTCTAGGGCCACGGCTTTTGGGTTTGTCCTGAGGTGTTATTCTTGGCTTCATCTCCAGTCTCTTCCTGAGGACATTAAGGACAAGTTGTTGGATGCTCCTTTAGATAATTCTCATCTTTTTGGGACTGCTGCTGACTTAAGTCTCTTCAAGAGAAAGGCAAAGCCTTGTAAGACCTTAAACATATTTGGTCTCTCCTATCCCAATGTTCCAGAGGAATTATCTTTCTAGATCTGCTTTTGTTTGCAGGCAACCCTGTCAGGCCTCTATGGACAGGAGGGGGTGGGAGGCAGGCCCCTTCTGCTTAAGCTTCTCAGATTTCAGTTGCCCAAAAGACTCTTTTGTCTGATAAGCCTGCTTCTCTTTGACAATTAGCCCTCCCTTCCTTTAGACCATGCTCCTTTGTCCCTTTGGCTCTCCCTTTGTGTTCCAAATTGTGGCGTCTCATCACTTCAGACTCTTGGGTTCCTTCTATCATCTGTCAGGGTTACGTCATGGTATGGAAATCTCTCCCTCATTTTTCAGGGATTCCTTAATGTCCTCATTTCCCAGAGGGTCTAGGGTACCTGTTGAACCAAGGGGCCATTCGACCTACCCCTCCTTCCCTAGTGGGATGGGGTTTTTATTCCAGGATGTTCCTGGCTCTTTGAAAGGGGGGTACTTGGAGACCTATTTTGGATCTCTCTCGGCTCAACACTTTTCTCAAGATCCCTTCTTTTCAGACACTTACTCTTCAAACTCTGTTTCCTCTTTTATTACCCCAGGATTTTCTGATGTCCCTAGATCTGAAAGATGCTTACCTTCAGATCCTATTCACCCTCTCTACAGGAAGTTTATACATTTCACTATGTCTTCCTTTCATTTTCAGTTCTTTGCTTTGCCCTTTGGCCCCTCTACTGCCCCAATGGTATTCACAAAATGCCTAGCTCCTGTGATTGCTTTCTGCAGGCTCCAAAGGATTCAGATTTTAACTTATATAGAGTAACTGTTGCTTCAGGTGCCTTCTCCCAGTCGATTGTTACAGGATCTGCAGTTCACCATCTCTCTTCTTCAAAGTCTGGGGTTTACTATCAACTTCCAGAAGTCCTTCCTAACTCCCTCTCAGGATCATGTGTATCTGGGTTGCAAAATTCAGATGGTGCCAATGTTGTCCTCTCTTCCGCCTCCAAAGGTTATTGTCATTGATAGCCTTCTTTCATCTCTTCTTCCCCTGACCCCCATGCCTTCCTGGGAGTTTCTTCAGGTCCTGGAATTCATGGCCTCTTCTATTCTGATTATTCCTCTTGTCAGACTGCACATGCGGAAGCTTCAATGGTACCTCAAGTTGGTTTGGCTGCAGCATCATCAACCTCTGACTTTTAGTGTACCTCTCCTTCCCTGTCTCAAGAATTAATTGAAGTGTTGAATTTGACAGTTCACTCTCAACCCAGCCTGGCCATTTCAGCCTCCAGTCCCTTCTCCCAGAGTTGTTCACTGATGCCTCAGTCATAGGGTGGAAGGATCTCTTGGCCACCTGAAAGTTCAGGGTCTTTGGCCTCCCCATCAGAAATCAGACCATAACAACATTAAAGAGATGAAGGCTCTGATTCTGACCCTACAGGCTTTTCACCCCATGTTCTCTCCAGGCCCCTTAAAGATGTAAACAAGCAACACTACAATGATGTATGTCAACAAGCAAGAGGGCAAGAAATCAAACCTCCTCTGCAGGATGGAGCTTCAGGCTTGGGAAGTGGCTCTCAGTTTACTCTTCAGGCAGTATACATTCCTTCACAGTACAGTTCTGTGGCAGACTCTCTGAGCAGGTCCAAAACACAAGCTCATGAATGGATGTTTCACAGAGATGTATTTTTGGATATTGTCAATCATTGGGGTATTCATCAGGTAGATCTTTTTGCTCCCCTCTGAACAGGCAGCTTCCTCTTCTCTTTTCCACAGTGCCATGCCATCTGGCCTGGAAAATGGATGCCCTATCCTTTCCATGGAAGGGGAAGTTTCTTTATGTTTTCTCTCCTCTTCCTCTGCTTCCAAGAGTCCTGGAGAAGATTCAGTTGGACTCCCCAAACATCTTGCTAGTAATTCCCTTTTGGCCATGACAGCAGTGGTTCCCCCTCTTAATGCAGCTGGCCAGGGGTCCCATTACAAGTTACCTCACCTGTTGGATCTCCTCACACAGGACAAAAGATATCTCATCTATTCCCACTTATCCACTCTGCAACTGACATCGTGGGTGATATGGTTTTGATCCCTTTCTGACACTTCTTTTCTGAGGACGTGCTCAGGGTTTTACAGGAGGCAAGGAAATCCTCAACCAGAAAAATCTTATATGTCCAAATAAAAGAGATTTTCGGTGTGGTGCCATGCTCATAACCAGGACCTTTTCAGTGGGGTCCCTCTGGTCCTCTCTCATTTGTCTGAGTTGTTCCAGTCTTGCTTGGCCTATTCTTCAACGAAGGCCCATTTGTCAGCCATTTCTGCTTGTCTGCTCTTGACTCCTCCTTTTACTTCTCATTTTGATGTCAAACAATTTCTTAAAGATGCCCTGCATATTAGGCCTCCAATAAAACCTATTCCTCCTCCTTGGGAACTTAATTTTCTTTTGAAAAAATTGCCTCAGGCTCCTTTTGAGCCCACAGTTTCTGCTTCTTTGCAACACTATCTCTTGCTGCCTCTTACTTCTGTTCGAAGGGTCTCTGAGCTCCAGGCCCTTATTGCCATTCCTCTATTCTTGTTTTTTTAAAGGGATGGGGTGTCCCTTCACAGTAATCCATCTTTTATGCCCAGGGTAGTAAATGAGTTGTCCTTGAATCAATCAGTACAATTCCCTTCTTTCACTTTTCCTCAGTCTGCTACTGACAGGGTCCTGCATAACCTGGATTTGCACAGGTACTTTTTGGATAAAACTAGGACTATTCATATGCCCGCTCAGCTTTTTGTTTCCTTTCATCCAGGTTTTTGGGTTTGGCTGTTTCTGGGTATCTAAGGCAATTTCTTTTTGTTGGTCTTTTCATGGCAAAACTCTGTCTGCATCTGTTAGAGCTCATTCCACTTGGACTGTTGCCTCTTCTGGTGCCTTCTTCAACAGGTTGGACACCAATTCCATCCTTGAAGCTGCTACTTGGTTTTCACTGCATATCTTTACGAAACACTAAGTTGGATATGGGTTCTAGGGCAAGAGCAGGTTTTGTTGAAACCATTTTATGTGGGTTTGTTAAGGGCTCTTCTCAGCCTTCCACCTCCTTCTGTTTTTGAGCTTTTTACTCCCCCTTTCAAGAATATTGAAACATTGATATAGGACGGCATAATACAGTTGTGTAAAATCTTACTATAACAGTAGATATCCTTTTCTTCTCTTTTGCAGTATTCACCCCCTCCCTCCAACCCCCTCTTCTTTGTTCTGCTTTTTTTCCTTCTGGATGTGCATGGCCTCCTTTGTCCTATAAGGATTGTTCTCTCCTGGGGCAATTCAGTTCTGAGTAGTTGCGTCTGTACGTCCCTTTTATACCCTACGTTCTGTGTGAGGAACATAAATAGGATGTACAGCACAAACAAGATCCTTTTCAAGCTTTACAATACTGGCTGAGTGATGGACTGCCTGGGACAGGACATCTCTTCGTTCACGAATACTGCAACAGTGAAGAGAAGGACAGCTACTGTTATAAGATTTTACACAACTGTACTTTTTAAAGTTTTAAGTGGTTCTTGCTCATGTTCTTTGTTGCCCATTAACTGCTGTTAGTGTACTATTGTAAGACTCAAGCTAATAGTAGTGAGAGTGTTTAACATAAGATTGTCAAGCACCTTTTTGATGCAAGAAGGGTGCGTAACAACCCTGTCTTTCCCTGATTTCAGAACATAATCATGGTATTCCATGCACTACAGATTACCTAGCCCTTACCCCACTGTTAATGCATGTCTATATAGTAAATAATTAATAAGTCATATCCAGATGGCCAGAAAAAATACTAAAATACTTTATGGATGATCATTTCTGGGATATATTATTTCCACAGTCATTTTTTTCTTGTGTGTGTGTGTGTGTGTGTGTGTGTGTGTGTGTGTGTGTGTGTGTGTGTGTGTGTGTGTGTGTGTGTGAATAAATCCGTTTGCAGCATGAATAAGCTACATAAAAGTTTTTTCAAGTTACATAAAGTCAGTTTTATTAACTTACATAAGTACCTCATACATGACTTCTTTTTATGAATATGCATTTTTTACACATATAAACATTTCTGGGTGCAACTACTTAATGTATTTATTTAACATATTAAGATCTGAAAGCATATTAGCACTTGCACGTAGTGGTGTTCTCATTCTCTGACAATCCCTGAAAAGTTAACAGTAATTTGGAACTTTCTAATAGCATTTGAGAAGTAAGTCATTTAGCAGAAGGCAAAACTTCACATATAATATCACATTCATATAAACAATTTAAGCAGGTGTTACTGTATGTAACATGACCGAATTTCCTAATGACATAG
Organism: Protopterus annectens; assembly: GCF_019279795.1. NCBI lineage: Eukaryota > Metazoa > Chordata > Ceratodontiformes > Protopteridae > Protopterus > Protopterus annectens. The sequence continues at coordinate 1,800,958,084 of NC_056739.1, read as the reverse complement.
CATTTTTTATTTGATGGACATAGTACATCAATGAATTCACTTCTGGAAAATAATTTTTAAATAGAGTGAAGCTCTGCTTTATTTTTCACTTTTTATGATTATTATTTTTTGCCTCATGCCGTAACATTTGCTTCTTGGGTTCATAGGTTCATAGGTTCATACTAGGCTATCTGCCCTAGGGCATTTATAAGCCTAGCCAGAGTGTGTATGGCTTTCGCCACCCATTTTAAATTAATTTTGCTATGCCCTTTTTCGAGGTTAGTATACTGCGCTTCTGTCTAACAGTGACACAGAAGTGATACCCGGGGTAAACCTACGATCTCCCATCCACTCATCAAGATTCCTCTTGAAGAGAGTCAATGAGGGACTCTGCCTAACCTGGACTGGGATTTTATTCCAGAGTGAAGGGAGCCTCTGGGTTATGAATCTGTCGCTCCAGCATGTCCTATTTATTTCAGTGCTGAGGTTTAAGTCCCTCGAGCGTAGCTCGATGGGATTTGGATTTTCTGAGGTGCAGCATGTCCATTAATTCCGGGTTGGACATGGCTTTATAAGTCAGGCACAGATCGCCTCTGAGCAGGCGGTATGCCACTGAGTAGAGCTGGAGTTTCTTTAACCGGGCAGCATACGGCATCTGTTTGAGCCCCTTGATCCTCTTGGTGAGGTACTTTTGGGGTCTTTCCAGTTGCTGCAGGTGTCTGGTAAGGTACATCCCAAAAGGGGCATTGTACTCAATTATGGGCCTGATGAGGGATGAGTAAAGAGGCACGATGACCTCCCTGATTTAGATGTGAATCCCTTCATGATTAGGTGGGCTATATAAAATGTTTTTCTAACCACTTTGGCCACGTGGTTGTCAAATGAGAGATTGCTATCAACTTGGGTCCCCAGGTCCCTAATTACTTCTTCTGTACTTAATGGATTACCACCTATGTGGTAATTTGTGGGCACTTTGTTTTTGCCAAAGGGGATGACTATACACTTTTTGGAGTTTAGCTTGAGGCCATGGCTCTGGCACCAGTTGTCTGTTTCTATGAGGCCCTTTTGGAGGATGCTTGTGTCAGCTGGAGAGTCTATTATGGTGGCCAGTTTGCAGTCATCTGCGAACTTGGTCAGCCACAGTCCTTCCATGTTGGCCTGTACCTCTGAGAAATATATACCGAACAAGAGAGGTCCCAAGACTGAGCCTTGTGGGACGCCACTTGTAACTGGTTTGGAGTCTGACATGGCTCCAGCTATTCTAACCATGTGGGTTCTGTCCTTGAGCCAGTTTGCAACCCATCTAGTGACATAGGGGTTTATATTTAAGCTGGTAAGCTTATCTATAATGCCCGAGTGGGGTATTGTATCGAAGGCTTTTGCGAGGTCCAGGTAGGCTGTGTGGACTACCTTCCCCTTGTCAATGGCCTTGGTGACTGTTTCAAAGAAATTGACCAGGTTTAAGAGGCAAGATCTGCCCTTAACAAAGCCGAACTGGGTAGGATCCAGTGTCTGTAGGTCCCCAATATCTTTATTTATAAGGTCCATGATGATCCTTTCCATAGCTTTGCAGACCAAGCTAGTGAGACTTATGGGGCGATAGTTTCCAGGATCCGTTGAGGCACCACCTTTGTGGAGAGGGACCACTGTTGCTGTATGCCACTCTTTGGGTACATATCCTGTAGTAAGGCTGAGATTGAACAGTAGTTTTAGGTTTGGGTTTAGCTCTTCTTGGAGTTCATGTAGGACGCAGCCCGGGACACCGTCTGGTCCCATTGATGCTGTGTTTCTTGCTTTGGAGAGGGCAGCTCTTACCTGAGCATCTGAGATGTCAGGAGCAGCACTCTGCTGGGATAGATATTAGCCCTTTTGGTGGGGAGGGAGAAGTTTGCGCTGAACCTGTCAGCTAGGATGTTGGCAATGTCTGTGGGTTTGGTGTATTTTTGTCATTTTGGACTAATTCTGAGCATATCTGGGAATTCCCACCCAGGTTCCTAACATAACTAAAGAAAGCCTTGTGATTATCCTTAGTGTCCTGTGCAATTTTTCTCTCGAAGCTGGCCTTAGACGATTTTATGAGTGCCCGTAGTTTTTTGCTAATACTGATCAGAGATGCCTTCCCTTTTTGGGATTTTGCTCTGTCATGTAGTAGCTTCCTCCTTCTATTGTATAGTTTGTTTATGGCTGGGGTCCACCAGACAGGACGTCTGCCTTTGGAGGATTGGGTCTTGGTTTTATTTGGGTTTGCATGATCCATGCATTCCTGAAGGTGTTCATAGAATGCGTTTATAAAGGATTTTGTGGTCTGGGCCGTATTATCCAGAGGCCCGGGGGCTTTGAAGGATTCCACCTCGGTTTTGAGGAGTGTGAAATTTGCTTTAGAGAAGTTTTTCACTGTGGTTTTCTGGGCATGGGGTGGGGTCGGGATGTGAATATCCAGTGAGATTAGTATATGGTCTGATTTTACCAGTGAGGGATACACAGGGGCGGCTCGTGGCATTGGGCTGCCGGACTGCAGCCCCCTCAGCTAGACAGCTGAGTGCTTAGTTTATTTTTTTTTTCATGTAAAAAAAAAAAAAAAATGAAATCTGTTCTTTTAAACTTTAAATTTCGAGTCTGCGACTCGAAATTACAAGATGCTTGCGCTTCTGCGCTTCTAGCCAGCGCTTTTTTTTAAGTCTTGCTGCAATGTTTTCATTGCAGCCCAGAGGAGCTTCTATGGCATCATTATGATGCCCAGAACTCCCCAGAAGTCTATGCGGTTGAGACACAAACCGCATAGACATGGAAGGGGCTCGGACTGCGACGTCCGCAGCACGCCATGACGTGCGCTGCTGGGCAATGCTGCTGATTTTTGGTTGTGCTCCTTCCCGGCTTTATGTCCTGGGAAAAGAGCGAGAATCAGTCAGTCGGTTTTCGGCGTTGGACCTAGTAGTGACCTTTTTTTTCCCTGCTGCTTAAACAGTACAAAAAAAACATTTTTTTTTAATTTTTTGGCACAACAAAAGAGATGAAGAGCGCGATGTAACAACAACTGTGGTGAACCTGGTGGATATATTATTGCTGCAATGCTTCCTGCTTCTTTCATCAGGCTGTTCTGGAATCAACAGGTGAGTTATTTACTATTTATTTCATTACTTATTAATCCAATGCATTGTATATATTAGATATTATTTGCCAAAGAGGAGAAGTAGAGCTGTACCATTGGTGAATGTTTGTAAATGATTTTATAGAAGATTTCTAATCATTCTGTTGTGAGGTCTGCGACTGAGTAGTGTAAACTTAGAGTATCATTGTACATTTGACTTTTGTGAATTCTTATATAATGGCAGAATGCTTAAGGCATGAAGAATTTTATTTCTCTGAAATTGTTGAATGAATGACAGCCTCTAATGTTATCTATGGCCTAAGATGGAGAATGAATGGTTAGTGGACACAGATTTATTTTGATGTCTTTGTAGAACTATTGAATTTTCAGCATAGGAGGACCACTGCTGTTGCCGGGATTTTACAGCAGCTAAGATATGAGTATTGATAAGGAATCATTGCAAACTGTTTTATGAATGAGGGTTAGCAGAAGGAGTTGTCTATGTTGTTTTTCATTAAGCCAGTTTGCATACTTAATAGCTAAATAATTAAGTTTATTACAAGGAGTAATGAAAATGAACTGGCAGATTTTCTTAGAAATAATTAACAATTCAGAGATGTAATATAGGCAATTTATTCCTGAGGGGTAACAGCCACTTTATTTTTCGATGAAACCATGAAATATAAAGGTGATTGCTAGCAGCAACCGCTTCATTAGTTACAGATTTCTTTAATGTGGAATTATTTAGATGACTTACTTCAGAGATTGTGCATATTTACTGATAATGGACTGTAGAATTGTGCATATTTACTGATAAAGGTGGACTGTAGAATTGTGCATATTTACTGATAATGGTGGACTGTAGAATTGTGCATATTTACTGATAATGGTGGACTGTAGAATTGTGCATATTTACTAATAATGGTGGACTGTGGAATTGTGCATATTTACTAATAATGGTGGACTGTAGAATTGTGTATATTTACTAATAATGGTGGACTGTGGAAGTCTGAGTAGACTTTTTATGATAAATGTTCTCAACTGGGCAGTTTTGCCATTATGGGTGCATATGGTTTGTTTCATTGCTTACTGGAAAAATGTTCAAAACAAATTTAAAACACCCTCTAACAAGTGTACTGTATTGTACAAGGAATATAATTTTAGTACAATGAGGAAGGTGTATCAAAGAGCACATGTATGTTTCATATGCAAGGGGCCTATGATTCGAAAACAGCCCAAAATTAATCTTTATCTGCCACTGGCAAAATGTATTTTCTTTGAATGTGGGTTTCAATGCTGTTTCAATGAATGTGAGTTTCAAGGGCAGAGAAGTTTTAATGCTAAGTTTTCATTTTGAGACTGCATTGCTTTGTTTAACAGATGACTTAGTGTTTGTGCTGTAAAATACAAAATAAAACTTTCAAATGAAGTCCAACTCATCATAGAAGTAAAGCAGTATGCACATTAGTGTTTACGGTAAATGGAGTGAAATAGCCAAGTAATGGTTCATTGGAATGGCTGCAGAGGCTCCATTCAACCATTATTTTGTCAGGGGGGAAGGGCAACAAACTCAGACAGGCCCAGCTGAACTATACCTCCCAACTTTCCAGATTTTCAAAGAATGAATAGATTTTTGCTTCTTATTTTTGGTTTGTTGTTCATAAAATTTGTAGTTTTAATTCCTAAATGATTTGCCAGAAGTCACTAAATAATAAGTTTCAGACTTCATAACCTTCAGAAAAATGCATCTTAAAGTAAGAGCTGTTCTATCAACTGTCTCAATTTATACAAGAGCAATTTTTAGTACTGTTTATATGTGCCCCCAATATATTTGGCCTTGTTCAGATTTACTGCATTAACAGGTTGAGAGGTACATGCAAATAAATTGCTTTATAGAATTAGGCATAGCCAACCTCTCAACTGTCCCCAATTTTTGGCTCAAAATGTTGCTCTTCCCCCTAATAATCCCTCCACAAAATAGCAATTTTGGAAGAAAACATGGAGGGTTTACAATTAAGAAATAACTGTAATAATCAAAGTTATAGATTACTTGAAATGCATGTAGATTCTTTTATTTTGTCAGCTGCTCAAGGTAGCAGTACTAATATTAAAGTGTCCCTTCTTTGACAGGTAGCAGCTGTATTGTGTGTCTATTTTACATTTTGCATCACATTTTTGGTCCATTTTTCATAAAATTGTGTTTTTGGCAAATTAGTGACAAATCACTAAAGACTGAAGTTAGAAAATGACAGACATTTGAGTTTCAGATTTTATACCCTTCAGAAAATTCATACTAATGCAAGACCTATTCTATTATCTTTCTAAGTTTATTAGAGCAATATTTAAAAATTGTCCTTATTGTTGGGCCTTTGTCCCACTTCTGTGTATGGCTTTGTCCAGATTTCTTGCTTTTGAGGTTGAGAGGTATGACAAATGTGTCAGGGCCATCACAGTCAGCCAGAGAGATTTCAAATTGTGACATGCTTGTTGCACCCCACTCCCCCATGTAGTGACTCTGGATGTGTCCAAGCAAGGCAAGGAGTAGTTGTATCTACCTTGGATGGGAAGGACACACTGCATAAGTACTACAGTGGCTTTTCATCTGTCCTTGATTTTGCAGAATGGTCTGGTTTCTGTCATATTTTTGTACTGTTGATTTATGCTTATTACTCAGATTTATGCTTATTACTCAAAGTGCCTGTTGCTCTGTGTTTAAGTAGCAATGCTTTAATGACCATAAGGTAAGTTTGTCTGACATCGTAAGATGCAAGTAAGCTTTAATAAGCATACTGTTAAAGAATTGCCAACATTGAAAGCCTTTCTGTTGTTGCCATGCAGAGAATACTTGACTAGATAATGTATAAGCCTTGGGTATTAAAGGACAGGATTCCATTATTTTAAAAAGCTCATTACACTTGTTGGAGACTTCCAGTCATCTCTACAGACTTTACCCGTAAACTAAACAGAATGCCAATCATGTGTGGTCCATAACCTGTACAGTAATCCTTTAAGCAATATATCTTGAGCTTGTTTCTTGTTTGCTTTTCATTTTTTACTTTTATCATGTTTTCCCCATGAAACAAGTTGTCAGGCAGCAGGTCTTTTTTGGACAAGAAACATTTTTACAAGTGGGGGCATCACATAGATTTCTACTTTCAGCATGTTACTTGGTACTTTAATAAAGCTAAATATATTATAATTAGAACTGCAGTGCAAGGAGAAGTGGTTTGAGTTGAGTGCTTCTGGTTTTTCTTATACTTGATTTTGACTGGCATTCCAGTAATGTATTTAAAAAGTAATTTATTTTTTCATGCCTCACAACCTTTTGTTTCCATCTAGATATTAAGTAAGCTGTCATGCAGCCAATGCATTGAATATTTTTATTCTTCTACACTTATTTTTGTCTTGATTGGACTTTCATAATGATGGTTTGCCACCCAGGACAGCGTATTTAATTAAAGTTAGTTTTTTGTGGTTTTGTGCATAGCTCCTCCCCTTTATGGTTGACCACACCCCTCCCCCTTGACCCCACCCATTCAGCTGTCTCCTGCAGCCCCCCTGTGATTTGAAGTCACCAGCCGCCACTGGGGATACACTTCTGGTCTGGAGCATAGAGTCCCCATGTTGGTGATGATCAGGTCCAGTATGTTTTCCCCTCTTGTGGGAGTGGTAACAAGTTGTTCCATAGCATTTGAGTTTATAAATTCTAGGAACCTTTGGGCTAGGGTGTTGGAGCTAGAGTAATGCTCCCAGTCTATGGTTGGGTAGTTGAAGTCACCCAATATAATGGTGTTTGGAGAGACCTTCATATTTTCCAGTGTTCTCAGGAAGGCCAAGTGGGGTTCATGGGTTTGGGAGGGTGGTCTGTAGCAGGCTATAAACTGTAAGGCAGTTTTACCCACTGTTAGTTGCACATGGATAGTCTCTGATGCTTCGTGCTGTGCCACCAACCTGGAGGTGTGGGTATCTTTGATGAATATTGATACTCCCCCTCCTTTTGTGGTTCGGTCCAAGTTTTGGGGCCGAAAAGCATGGTATGAGGTATAACCTGGTAGTGCTGGGGTGCTCTCGAGAGCCTTGAACCAGGTTTCTGTTACGCACAGATATCGATGTTCTCCATGCTAAGGAGAGTTTTGAGTGCGTGCATCTTGAGGTTTAGACTTCTGGCGTTGAGTAGCATTACTCTTAGTTTCTTATCCCTTGTGATACCTATGGAGGTGGGTTTGTCTTTTGAGCCTTGCCTAAAAAAGGCACTATGGGGGTAGCAAGAGCCTTTGCCAATATCCGAAAGCCCAGGGGTGACAGGTGCAAGCCGTCCCTAGCGAAGCATCGTGGCTTGTCGAGCATGTCATCACAGGCTGACAGGCATTGGATCCCCTTTGAATGACACCAATACTTAAGCCAATTGTTGAAATTGATAATCTTGTCTTCATACTGTGGCATCATTCTTGGTGAGGGTAAGATGCTACTCAAGGTCAGGGTCATACCGGCCTGGGCTACATGCCCAGAGAGCTCCTCTATGTCTCTTTTCATGTAGTCCAGGGAGGTACGTCTCAGGTCATTCACACCAGCATGGACAATGACTGAGTCATATTTGTACTTGCCTTGGAGTGACCTGAGTGCTTGTGTTATGTGGCGTTGTTCTAGTCATGAATGTCACTTCAACCATGTTTACGTCTGGATTAAGGGCCCAGCACCTCCAACTACTAACATTACTATAAACAAACAATGCTTTTCTTTGCCATCTATAGCAAGAGTAATAAAATTATAACAGCTATTTAAATGGCAAACACGTTCTTCAAGAAATTGATTTCACCTTTACTTTCTGTGGACATGCATAAGAATTTTTTTTCTGTTTTACTGAAGACCTTTCACTGTGTCAGACGTGATCAGAAGAATCAATATCTCATAACTGATGAAATATTAAACAACATGTTCTTTTCTGGAGCTTTGCCATAAAGTTTGCCTTTATGAAGCACTATGTGTCACTACAAAACACTCAAGCTTAAAGTGGGAAAACAAAATTTCAAAAGAGAGGGAATGTGCTAATAATGCATAACCTTTTACAACATCAGGAGTGTTCCATTTCCTCAGCTGAATACTGCAGACATTTTTTCTTTTTCCTTTAAATGTATAACAGACATACATTTGTGTTTAGCATAATTATCTGTCATTTAATATTTTCTGCTCTACAGATAACTTGATACCTGGAAAAATTAGTTTCTTTATAATGTGATTTATAGTATCAGTTTCTATACAGCTTTTAAAAGACAAAAATGTATATATTATTATATCAGTTCTTATGTTTACAGAATTTGTATTAACCTAAGCAAGTAATGCCATGTTTCAAATTCAGCCATTTTAAACAGCTGCTTAAACATTTTGGCACCAATAAAACAATATACATGAAGGCATGTCATATTGCAGCACATTTCACATCTGGAATTTGTACTTTGTGTTTCATGTACAATCAATAAAATATGACACATATACAGCAGTGATTAGCCAAATACATATCTGCTTACCTATTTATACTTCAAATTAATTGGCAGCCTTCATATGTTTATTATTATGTCCAGAATGAATTAGGGTCATCTTGTACTTCTTAAAGTTTGAAATCAGACTGGAAGCATTTCTGACTTCAGTCCAAGCAGTTATACCACTGTATAAATAGTCTTTGTCTTTTGAGAAGTCATGGTTTCAGGATATTTAAATGAAGGAGCCTTGAAGTATTATTAAATTTGCATATACCAAGATTTACTACTACTAAAAGTAACAATAAAGCTACGTCCAAGCATGCTTTCATAAATAATAAAATAATAAAGGTCTGAGAACTTTTAAAATAACCTCCATTTAGGAAGTATTTTGACATCTCCGTTTTGCAAATATGGCATATCCCAAATTACATTTTTGGGGAAGACATATCTATACCTTCATTGGACACTTTGTGTCCCTTCTGACCTTATAATAAAAACAAAAATTAATTTCTTTGTTATGTGATTCTACAGCAGGGGAATTTAGTAAGATTGTATTAAAACTTATCCCCAAAAAGATGTTCTATAAAATTTATGTATTTAACATCTGTTTACTGGGAAAGTTTGACTTGGAACGAAGCCAATTTTCAGAGGAGGCCCAGGGAGAAATGCTTCAGACACGTCTTTATAACGTAGGAGGAAACCCACACAAATGCAGGGAGGACATGCAGACTCCACACAGACTGCACTCCAGCCAAGAACTGAACCGGAGAACCTCTTGCTGTGAGGTGACAACGCTGCTGTTGCACCGCTTAGTTTGAAAAGAAAAGTAAAAAGTAACTCTGTATCCATGCAGAAATATATGTAAGACACCACTGTTGTTCATCATAGATGAACACAAACAGGTACCTGTTATTTGGATCAACAAAAACAGAAAAGGAAACAGAGCATAAACCAACCACGGCAATTAAATATGTAAAATTAAATATTTAAAAAAATGCAAAAAAAAAATTTTTTTTAAAAAAAGAACTTTCAACTTCTGCATAAATCTACCTGACTTCCAAGAAGCAAAATAATACTGCACACACTACAGCTGGGATTCAGAAAGACGTGTGATAGGAAAGCCTTAACTCAGATGTTTTCCCCATCGGGCTTAGCCTTTCTGATTCAGAGGCTGGTCTTCCACCATGGTATTCACCTCGTGGGGTTCTTAGTGCAGAATGAGGTTCTCATGCAGAGCCTATGAGATTGACTAATGCTAATTAGCCATGTGCTGTCCTCCAGAAATGTCAGCAGCTCCTGATTTAGTCAGCTGAGTAAAATTTTACACTACAGGCAAAAGTGACCACCAAACATGGCAGACCCTCACATTTACTATTATGGGAGTACTCAAGGTGCAGCAAAGTTCTGAAAAGATGTGGGAGTAGAGGGGTGTTAATTCATGTGTGTCTTTGAGGGCATGAAATAAGCCGCATGAATGTGTATGTGTGTTTGTATCTGCCTGAGTGGTTGCACTGGGGGGTAAGGGAGGGAATACAGAAATAGAGAACCTGGATGTATTTGTGTGTCTCTGTGTGTGTGTGTTCGATGGAGCATGTGTGTGCTTAATGGGACAGTATTTCAATGAGCATGATTCACTGTGGGGGGAGCTTGTTTGTTGATGACTGAATGTGGGTTGTGTGTATGTGTGCAAGATTATCTGAATGTGTATGTGTGTGTGTGTGCTTAGAGGTATGCCTTTGCTAATGTATTGCATACACCACTAGAAAAACACTAATGCAGTCAAATCTGATAGTGCTAGTATGTGATTCAGAGACATGCTAATGAGGTCTTCCTCAATGTGTGTAATACCTGTCTCTGAATTGCAATTTTTTTCATGATCACTCTAAATCAACAATCCACAATGCATGAGCACTGAACATTTTTCTGAGACTCAGTGTGTTTTAGCCAAAATTTCTGCTTATCAGTTTTTAAATCAAAGGGGCCTTATAAGCATTTCTCAATTAAATTTAAGTATGGATTTAAAAGAATAAGGAGATGACTTAACAGTGGGTATAAAAAGTGTACACACCCCTGTTAAAATGCCAGGTTTTTGTGATATAAAAAAATGAGACCACAATAAAACATTTTAAAACTTTTCCCCACTTTTAATGTGACCTATAACCTGTACAAGTCAATTGAAAAACAAACAAATCTGTTAGGGAAAAAATATAAAAATTAAATAAAGTACAATACGCTGGTTGCATAAGTGTGCATACCCTTAAACTAATACTTTGTTGTGTGTGCACACCCTTAAACTAATACTTTGTTGAAGCACGTTTTGATTTAATTACAGCATTCAGTCTTCTTGGGTAGGAGTCTATCAATATGCCACATCTTTACTTGGCAATATTTGCCCACTATTCCTTGCAAAAGTACTCTAAATCTGTCAGATTGCGAGGGCATTTCTTATGCACAGGCCTCTTCAGGTCACCGCACAGATTTTCTATTGGATTTGGGTCTGGGCTCTGGTAGAGCCATTCCAAACCTTTAATTTTCTTCTGGTGAAGACATTCTTTTGTGGATCTGGATGTATGGTTGGGGTCACTGTCGTGTTGAAAGGTGAAATTCCTCTTCATCTTCAGCTTTTTAGCAGATGCCTGAAGGTTTTGGACCAAAAGTGACTGGTATATGCAACTGTTCATAATTCCTTCCACCTTGATTAAAGCCCCAGTTCCAGCTGAAGAAAAGCAACCCCAAAGCATGATACTGCCATCACCATGCTTCACCGTGGGGATGGTGTTCTTTTGGTGATGCAAAGTGTTGTTTTTGCTTCAGAGGTACCTTTTGGAATTGTGGCCAAAAAGTTCAACCTTGGTCTCATCAGACCATAACACATTTCCCCACATGCTTTTGGGTGACTTGATGTATTGCTTTGCAAATTTTGGCCGGGCCTGGATGTTTTTCTGTGTAAGAAAAGGCTTCCATCTTGCAACCCTACCCCATAGTCCAGACATATGGAGAATACAGGAGATTGTTGTCACATGTAGTACACAATCAGTACTTGCCAGAAATTCCTGCAGCTCCTTCAGTGTTGCTGTAGGTCTCTTGGCAGCTTCCCTGACCAGTTTTTGTCTTGTCTTTTCATCAATTTTGGTGGGACGTCTAGTTCCTTGCAACGTCAATGTTGTCCCATATGTTTTCCACTTTTTGATGACTATCTTCACTGTGTTCCATGATATACCCAAAACTGTGGAAATTTTTTGTACCCTTCTCCTGACTGACACCTTGCAACAATGAGATCCATTTGATGCTTTGTAAGCACTCTGCAAACCATAGCTTTTGCTGTAGCAGGCAACTGAGTAAATGTCAGAAAAATCCTACTAGGACAGCTGAACTTTATTTGGGGTTAATCAGAGTCTCTTTAATTGATGGCAGGTGTGTACCCTAGAAGACTGAATGCTGTAATTAAATCAAAAGGTTCTTCAGCAAAGTATTAGTTTAAGTGTGTGCACACAACAAAGTATTAGTTTAAGGGTGTGCACGCTTATGCAACCAGCGTATTATATATTTTTTATTTTTTCCCCTAACAGATTTGTTTTTCAGTTGAATTGTACAGCGTATAGGTCATATTAAAGGTGGGAAAAGTTTTGAAATGATTTATTGTGGTCTAATTTTTTGTATCACAAAAAATATGGCATTTTAACAGGGGTGTGTACACTTTTTATATCCACTGTAATTATTCATTGCTACAAAGGGTGTTATCTGTTTATGAACCTTGAGAGCTTTCAGCTATCAAAGTTAATACAGGAAATTCATTTCTTCGTTGTACCGGTCAGTAGCACTATTAAAAAATAAGTAAATAGTACATCTCAGATCACTGGATTCATAGTTCAGGGTGATAACCATTACATTTTAATGGTTGATCTTAAAGGAAAACTTGCTGTGAGGTCACTGAATTGGCTGGACTCAAAGTGCCTACTTATAAAGTACAGTGTTACCTCTCAGCCAAATAACATTTGCCATGTGATCTGTTTTATTTCTATCACGGTTTTACACCTAAGAACTGGTTTAGTCGGTAAACCTTCTGTTTCTCCTATCCTGCCACAGTGATGCAAAGATCATCAAAGTAGGAAGATTGCTGTTACAGTGTGTTGAGTTAGGGGAATATCGCAACAACTTGGTCACACACACGCACACACACAGAGTGGTACACTGCATTCAGCGAAGAGGGAGAAGGTTATGTCACATTGCTTTTCAATCTAAGTTTAACCCAGAAATGTTTATTACTACCTTATCATCTATTAACTGGAACTTCCTAAAATCCTCCTCTTAAATGATGCTGTAAATGAGTTCAGTACAACTTTCCTGAATATCTTGAACAGCTTTGTAACTCCTAGAAGGAAGACATTAAAAACAACTAATGCAATCTGGCTATCAAAAAGAGTATAATGCTAACGCAGGATAGAGAAAAAGCATGGAAAGAATGGCAAACATATAAAACACTACACTAGCTTGAAAACTTCAGAATGCTTCACAATCATGCGAAGAAGCAAATTAATGAAGACAAAAACTATACTACAGTAACTTTCAGAATAATAGTAAATACAACCCTAAAATATTTTGGACAGCCATTTAAGAAATCTTGCATCTTAGCCATAAATTAAACCCTAATCTGGTTAAAAGACAGTTTTTAAGGTTGAGTAAGTTAACTGATAACACACGTTTTCTTAATACTGAATATTAATTAATGAAAAAATAGAGTGTATGATAGAGGGCATCTGATGGATATAGCTGAAGAAGTTAAGGATGAGGTAATGGTTTTGAGAGAAGCAGGAATTAAGAATAATATGAAAGTTATGAGGGAAAAATTAAAGGATTATTAATTGGCATGTGTTTTGTCCAGTTCAGTGGCTCAGGCTAATATTAAGGGGATAGTAAGAAACAATTGGAGGTGTTTGTATGTTTTATTTGATTTTTTGTGTGGTCCAGTTAATTTTGTGTTTTTGAGGCTTTTATATAAGATACTCCAACAATTGTTATATGTTCCAGGGCTGTCTTTATTATCACAGTTATACAATTTACAGTATTGGTGTTATCACTGAACATGTAATAATCACAGGTCTCATAACAATCCTTAATCTCAATCATTGATAGTTGGGAAAACTGGAGCATGAATGAGTATGCCTAGTAACCTCTTACAATCCTGTGATAACATCGCCATATAATTTTTTATTAGAATGTCTGTTATAATAAAACATTTATACACTGACAGAATTGGTTTCCAGTCATTGTTCCTTAACCATGTTTCACAAACAACATCAATCTTATGGGAATGTAGCAAATTACTCACTTAAAAAAACTGTACTATTAATGTTCCAATCATTTACAATGATTATAGATGCATCAAATGTTGCTATCTGCAAACTGTCAACATGGCAAAAGTCCTGCCTTGTGTTGGTCAAATATTGCAAAATACCTGTTCAAAAATTCTCTTCCCTGATCTTGACAAATGCACACCATCCTGTCTGAACATGTGTCTGTCCATAATTAGGCTTAGATGCTCTACACATTTTCATTTTTTTTTAAATGGAATATTTTTTCATGCAGGTATTTACTCAAAAAATATTTTCATTCATGATGACCTGACTCTCTTTTCTATATGTAATTTGGGAAAAATGCATCCTTACACCTGTACAAGCTATCAAGTCAAAAAAAGGGAAATAAAAGTGCTCAACACCAAAACAATCGAGAAACTGTTATAAAGAGCACTTTGGAAGAAAACACCAAGCTGTTGAGTGTAATTCTTTAATAATTCCACTGTAAACATGATGCACAGTCCAACAGATACATAAACGCCCACAAGTTAAAAATGCGTTTTCATCACTATAAATACTTCATCAGATGAATACATACCCTCTAATTGTGTGTAATTTATACTAAAACCAATAAGCATTAACTAATCAAGTAAAGAAGTTCATTAAACCATTTAGTTATTTAATTTTCTAAAATGGTTTAATGAACTTCTTTACTTGATGACCTTATTTAAGCGCAACCTTGACAACTGTTTGGGTGACTGTAAATTCACCCAGGGATGGCAATTATGTCCCTCATGAACAGGAGCAGACTGAGCTGATCATAGAATCACTCAAACAATGTCCATCTAACTATGGTGAACTAGGGTACACAGTTGTTTTACATGGCTAGGCTTGTAAAGCCCTAGGGCCATTAGCCTAGTAACCTGCTATGAACCTGTGAAGCTCTGTTTTATGGGTATGGATAGCAAGGTACAAACAGGGAAAATGTTTTTAGTCCTTTTAGTTTTATAAACAGATCAGGCAAATTTTTATCAACCAGAGAAGAAGTTGTAGATGGCAATTAATAAAGACTTGAAGGATTTTATCTGGGAGAGAAGAGGGCATTAGTCAAGTGGGAAAAGTTGATCGTTCCAAGAGAACAAGGTGGTTTAGGATTACCTAATTTGAAGGGGTATTTCAGAACTACATATTTAAGCCTAATATACATACCACAAGCAGAAAGCTATAACTCAAAGTGGAAAGTGATGATGATGAAACAAGGGGAAGCTCAAGAAATAAGGAGAGACTGGGATTTTGGATGCAAAGACTTAAGGAGAATAACAATATCCATAGAGATTATTATATTCATAAAGTACTAAAGTAGCAGACAGTATTCTATGAACTAAGCCAGCATGTGCATGGAAAAAGTAGATTCTACCAATAAGAATGACTGCAATTACGGGTATAGAGAACAGGTAAGAGGTGGCTGGAATTTAGTGGAGAAAACTGGAAAAGGAACCAAGGTATTGGGAGAAAAGAGCGGGACAAGTAACATAATTGGAAGAAGCCAATAACTCATTTGGACTGCAGGTCACATACTGCTTTCCCTATCAAGGATTGATATCAGAGTACAGGCAAAGAGAAAGAAATAGGAGGACACTAAATGAAAGACTGGCACGGATAGTATTTTTAGTAGAATCTAGAACAGAAGCTGCTGTTAAAAAGGGGGATAAGTAACAAAGCACATAAAAGGTTGTATGATTAACTATAGGAATCAATCAGAGGAGGTTAGAAAGGATTGGGAAGAGAGACTGTATAAGCAATTTTCCTAACAAACAATGGGAGGATATATGTATGCCTTCCAAATATGCAACAAAGTCTAGAAGATTTAGGATCTTTGCTTGGAAGTCATTCCATAGGTATTTTTATACTCCAAGTCAACTCCAAAGAATTCTTCCTCATGTAGACTGCAAATGTTGGAGGTGTGATGGGGAAGAAAGAGGTAACTGGGTCATATTTTGTTGGGAGTGTGATGAGCTGGCAGACTTTTAAAATTCCCTGCAGACTACTATGACAGAAATAATGGGTCAGCAAACAGGTGTAACTAAGGAAACAATTTTTTGAGCTTTAATACACAGTGGGAATTGCCTAGACATTGCAAGGACTTGCTTTGTTTAATTCTAATGACTGCCAAAAAAGTAATTACTAGAAAATGGAAATTAAAGTCTAAACCAACCATGCTAGAAGTAGTGAATATAATAACACATATAAAGAACTAGAAGAGGGATCATAAGAAAAGGGTAGAAGCAAATTACATAGAAAAAATGGGAATTATGGCAACAATGAATGCAGAATAATGTTTTGGAGGAGGAATGTGGTTTAAAAGAAGGCAGAAATTGAATGAGCTATGTAATGTTTGACTGACAATGACTGCACAGAAGATTGTAAGTGGCATGTAATATATGTAACTGAAAATATGTCAGTATGGTTTGTTTTCATTTATATAAATGCATATGACTGCCTATGTCCTAAAGGATAATTCTATAAAGATGTTTCTTGTTAAAAAAATGTCCAGACATCCTATAATTGATTGAATTCCTGGATCATTTGGGTGCCTCATCTTCTTGTGTCAGTTTACCTCCAATGAGGTCCATGAATTCTTCTTCTTCATGAAAATTATGACCCCTTCTGGTGGTACAGGTGAAACAGCAAAAATTATCTGAAAATGTTACACTACTGAACCTAGATTAATATTTAACTGTTTTCTACAACTCTACTTGCATTTTGAGCTGTTGCAGGCAAAATAAACACCTTTATATTTTTCTCTATATCCATCCATTTTACAGCTTACTGAGACAGAAAAAAATACATTATAGCATTTACATTTACTATAAATTATTCAGCACACTCACAGTTCTTCAATTCACCAGCAGTTGAAAAATCACTACAAGTCTACCAAGGACTGCTGCCTTATAACTTCACTAAAGTTATATACTGTACAAAGCGGCTTCTCTTTTACATAATAAAAGAGGCCATTCACCTCCTAGTTTTCATTTTTTTTCCTTTTCTCTTTCTCTCCTTTTTACCTGATTGGTTATTTAATGACAAACATTCACTGGAGACATGCAAAAGTGGAATGTGTGCTTCTAGGTTCTCAGATTCCGTCAGTCCCACTGTGGTTCTGATCTTAGGTTCATAGGTAGGTACTAGGCTATCAGCCCAAGGGCCTACGTAAGCCTAGCCAACAAGGTTCCCTGACTTACGCCACCCAAGAAAGTTATTTTCCTGTGACACTGTCAAGCAGAGACACAGAAGTGATCCCCAGGGTGTATTTCCTATTTCCCATCCACTCATCAAGATTTTTCTTGAAGAGTGCTAATGAAGAACTTTACTTGACATAGATGGGTAGCCTGTTCCAGAGTATGGGAAGTCTCTGGGACAGGAAACTATCCCTCCAGCATGTCCTGTTTATTGTGGTGACAAGGTTTAGATCCCTAGTGCATGTAGCTTGGAGGGATTGGGATTTCTTTAGGTGTAGCATGTCCAACAGCTCTGGGTTTGACATAGCTTTATATGTTAGGCAGAGATCACCTCAGAGTAGGCGATATGCTACGGAGTAAAGCTGGAGTTTTTTGAGGCGGTCAGTGTAGGGCATTTGTTTGAGGCCAGTAATCCTCTTTGTGAGGTACTTCTGTGGCCTTTCCTGCTGCTATAGATGTCTTTGTGAGGTACATTCCAAAAGGGGCGCTATACTCTATAAAGGGTCTAATAAGTGTCGAGTAGAGGGGAACAATGACCTCTTTTTCCTGGATGAGAACCCTTTTATGATAAGGTGTGCCACATAGAATCTTCCGCCAACTCATCCATTTCTATCACAGGAGAAGCTGACTTGAGTCCAGATTTCTCCTAATCCTTTTAGATATTTTCTTGTTTTTTTTTTTTTTGTTGATCTTGCCTCTCCTTTTTGAACACTAGGAAGGGCATGACCGGCATAGTTCCTTGTTTTTTTTTTTTTATTTTTTTGGCCCCTTCAGATCTCATTTATACTGGCCTGATCCTCAGTGTCAAACATCCACGCTGAGTCTGCCAGCATCCTCTTACTCCTCTGGAGCTGCTCTAGTGTTAATGGAGCCAGTTATGGATCTTTAGGGCATCCTAAAGTTTTGACCATCTGTGCTTCTATCCAGTGTTTTTTTTTCTTATATTTATATGCCCTGCCCACTTTTCCCTTTCCCCACTCCTACTGGTTGTGTCTGAGGGTCACTCTTCCTCTTTTGACCACATCATTACCATTACACATTCTCCCCCAGGATGGACATGCCCATCTCTCCCTGCTGCTCCTTTAGTTTCCCTAACCCACATCAGCTGGACTGTATTTAGGGCTTTATCCCTCCACGTCACCTGTGCGGCAGGCATATTTCCTTCTTGGCCACATACAATGGCTGTCTTGCTGTTGAAGATCACTCAACATAGTCCACCCCCCTCCCAATATGTTCACTCTTAGCATTATGCACAACAATTTTACTTTCTTCTAGGGCTTGTTTATCTTCCTTGGCACTTTTAGTACCATGTGGACAAAAACCCTTGAAGATAGCTGTATAAATAATTTTAAGCCACAGACCTTCCTTGCAACTTCTTATTGCTAAAAAAATCTGCTTCTTTTCTGGCTGGTGTACCCCAAAAAGTCACTTTACTGCAAATACTCTGATATCTCCTAGTTTCAGTATTTTTCCCTTTGACTACATTTTGGACAACCATTGCTTTTCCCATTACATTTGCAGCTACATTAAAAACTATGACCAACTCTTAGTGATAAAATTTGGAGCATACACAATCTATTTTGATCAGTATCTCCTACTTATGCTTTCCAGTCCATTTGCTTATTGATGCTTCCTAAAATGAATGCAGTCAGTTCCCATCAGTTTTTCAGTGATTAGCACACAATCTCAAATTCTCTATTCTTGTTCTACCTTTCAGTTCAACGAGTGTCTTCTTTATATCTTCCTGGAACACAGTGGAGGGCTGCCATCCTTTTTTTACTTTGACTTTTGCCCTTGGTACTTTTATCAAGTCATCAGATGGTCTATTAAGGGCTTCCTCCCTGTCTGCCACTATTTTATTATTTGACCAGATCTACTGAAACAATGACTCACTGACTGTAAATATTTCATCTTGCATTTGGTTGAAGTTTGTTCTTCCAAAGTATTAGAAGCTGGTCTTTCTGCCAACAGACCATGAGGTACTTCCATTGTATAACTTCTTTTTCTCCTTTTACACATTGTTTTAGAACTACCATTTTTTTTCTTTTAGAATATATCCAGACCATGCCGTTGTTGTGTAAATTATTCTAAAAATGTTCTGTCTTTTTTATTAATTTTTCATTTCCCGCACTGAGAGATCTAATTTGGCATTCTTGGTCTCTTGCTGTTTTAAACACACCATAAGCTAAAGCAAGTAATAAAGTTTAGTCACAGTCATTGTGGACTTGTATTGTAATGGCTTAAATAGAGGAAGTAATTACTGTTTTAGGAGCAGGGATGAAGAACGGACATTTTTGACTTGGGATGAACCCTCCCAATTCTAGCCAGTTCAGGTAATGTTTACTTTTTTTACTTCTATAATTATTCTTAAAATTGCTTGGGGATATTACTGTGCTAGTATAAAGCAAGAATCTATTATATTTGCAGTTTACTACTACACAAGGACAGCAGCTGCCACAGTGTTTGAATGACTACAATAGTAAAGAAAAAAGTTTGGGAGTGCTAAGTGTTTTTATAGATTTGAAAGTTTTAAAACACTTCACAGCCACAAAGAGCTGTAAAGGATGTTAAACACTTCATTTTGCAAAAAAAAAAAAAAAAAAATACTGAGTAAAGTATTCATATTTAACAATGTCCTTCTATATCACTGTTGCAGTATCCCTGAAAGAAGGGATGTCCCGTTCCGGGCAACCCGTCGCTCGTCCTGTATTGAAAAACTTGAAAAGGATCTTGTTTATGCTGTACCTTCTATTTATCTGCCTCTCACAGAAAGTAGGGCATAAAGGGATGTACAACCACAATTACTCAGAACTTCTTTTGCCACCAGTTTGAACACCATTGTTGCCAGTTGTTTTGAACATTTTCTTGCTGCTCTGACCTCTTAGTACACCAGATTTATTTATATGACATTTGTTGATCGCGTTAGTCTAACAGGGCAAAAGCCCTTTTTCAGCAGAGACCTGAGGAGAAAAGCTCCAATAGAAAAAACAGAAACAAAGGTAAATAACATGGAAAATATACAAATGAGCAGATTGCAATTAGACTAAACATACATAGTATAAACATCAGAGAAAGCACACAAATAACATTCAAAAATAATGTACAATATCTACATCATAATAGAGTACAGTAAGTTTTGTACATAAAATAATATAGGAACATATCATAAGAGGTCATACGCTACTGGAAGCTATAGGAGAAGCAGATGATTTACAGGCACATAATATATACAGGGGGTTGAACCCCATGTAAAAGGGCAGTGGCCAGACAACAGTTAGGAAGCGGAGAGTACAAACAGAAAATGGTTAACATAGTATCAGAAATCACAGAAACTAGTAGCATAGTATAAAGAAGCTGCAGAGAGAAAGGGGAGAGAATAAGCAGCAAATTTGTAAGGAGGGAAGATATCTTGAGATGACACAAAGAGGAAGATGTTGGTAGAAGAATAAAGGTTAAGTTAAATGGTGTCCTTACATAGGCAGGACCAAGACTTATAGATGTTTTCCTTTAGGACTGTTTTAAAGGACTTAGGATTAGTGGTAGATCTGACAGTTAAATGTAGTTTATTCCAGGCATCAGCTACATTGTAACTGTAAAGGAGTTTGCCAACATTTTCATTAGCCTTAGAGACTTGCACTAGGTGCTGTTGAGAGCTACGGAGAGTGCTGTCAGGAGTGTAAGGTTGGATTAGAGTAGAGAGAGAGGGACATGAGGAGAAATCATGAAGGATAATGTGTGCCATGAGAAGCTGGGAAGTAGAATCTGGTGATGAAATTCCAGCCACTGTAGGCTTTTTAGAGCAATGGGGTACGATAAGGTTGGATGGAAGCAAATTTTGCAATTTTATTGTAGGTGAGTTCAAGCTTGGACAAAAGACTGGATTGGAGATTTGTGAGTATCGGGGTGCATAGAGAAGAGTGGAAAGTAGGAAAGCTTGTGTTAGGGAGAGTCTTGAAGCATTCATGAGGATTTTTTTATGCCTGTATAGCAGGCCCAGCTTTTGATGTGTCATTTTAATGTAGTGCTGAGTGTGGAGATTGACCTTAAGTTGGTCATTGATAAGAACACCTAGAAGTTTAGTATGAGGTTCAGTGGAGATGGATGTGTTGTTGAGGCAGGAGACAGTAAAGTTGGGTTTGTGATGTTAGAAACTTGTAGGGAGGAAAAGGAGAAGTTTGGTTTTATTTGGGTTAAGTAGTGGTTGGAAATAAGCCATTTTTCAACTGTATGAAGGGACTCTACGGTGAGGGTATGGAGGTGAGTGATGTTGTCGGAGCAGGAGATGATTGTAGAGTCATCAGCATATTAGACATTGGTAGAGAGTGGGCAAGAGGAGTGGAGGTCATTGATAAAGATTTTAAAAAGTAGGGGTCCAAGGATGTAATTTTGAGGTACCCGTTTGAATGGGTAGGAAATGAGAAAAGTTGGATTGCCATTTGACTGCCTGGAATCTACTAGAGAGGTAACTTGACAACCAGGATAACATGGAGTTAGAGAGGTTTAGTGAAGTTAGTTTGGCTAGACGTAATCTATGGGATATGGTATCGAAGGCTTTAGAGAGATCATGAAACAAACAGACGTAATCTATGGGATATGGTATTGAAGGCTTTAGAGAGATCATGAAACAAACAGACGTAATCTATGGGATATGGTATCAAAGGCTTTAGAGAGATCACGAAACAAACAGACGTAATCTATGGGATATGGTATCAAAGGCTTTAGAGAGATCACGAAACAAACAGACGTAATCTATGGGATATGGTATCAAAGGCTTTAGAGAGATCATGAAACAAACAGATGTAATCTATAGGATATGGTATCAAAGGCTTTAGAGAGATCATGAAACAACTAGACGTAATCTATGGGATTTGGTATCAAAGGCTTTAGAGAGATCATGAAACAACTAGACGTAATCTATGGGATATGGTATCAAAGGCTTTAGAGAGATCACGAAACAAACAGACGTAATCTATGGGATATGGTATCAAAGGCTTTAGAGAGATCATGAAACAAACAGACGTAATCTATGGGATATGGTATCAAAGGCTTTAGAGAGATCACGAAACAAACAGACGTAATCTATGGGATATGGTATCAAAGGCTTTAGAGAGATCATGAAACAAACAGACGTAATCTATGGGATATGGTATCAAAGGCTTTAGAGAGATCATGAAACAAACAGACGTAATCTATGGGATATGGTATCAAAGGCTTTAGAGAGATCATGAAACAACTAGACGTAATCTATGGGATTTGGTATCAAAGGCTTTAGAGAGATCATGAAACAACTAGACGTAATCTATGGGATATGGTATCAAAGGCTTTAGAGAGATCACGAAACAAACAGACGTAATCTATGGGATATGGTATCAAAGGCTTTAGAGAGATCATGAAACAAACAGACGTAATCTATGGGATATGGTATCAAAGGCTTTAGAGAGATCATGAAACAAACAGACGTAATCTATGGGATATGGTATCAAAGGCTTTAGAGAGATCATGAAACAAACAGACGTAATCTATGGGATATGGTATCAAAGGCTTTAGAGAGATCATGAAACAACTAGACGTAATCTATGGGATTTGGTATCAAAGGCTTTAGAGAGATCATGAAACAACTAGACGTAATCTATGGGATTTGGTATCAAAGGCTTTAGAGAGATCATGAAACAACTAGACGTAATCTATGGGATATGGTATCAAAGGCTTTAGAGAGATCACGAAACAAACAGACGTAATCTATGGGATATGGTATCAAAGGCTTTAGAGAGATCATGAAACTAACAGACGTAATCTATGGGATATGGTATCAAAGGCTTTAGAGAGATCATGAAACAAACAGACGTAATCTATGGGATATGGTATCAAAGGCTTTAGAAAGATCATGAAACAAACAGACGTAATCTATGGGATTTGGTATCAAAGGCTTTAGAGAGATCATGAAACAACTAGACGTAATCTATGGGATATGGTATCAAAGGCTTTAGAGAGATCATGAAACAACTAGACGTAATCTATGGGATTTGGTATCAAAGGCTTTAGAGAGATCACGAAACAAGCAGGAGACTAACATTGTTGTCATGAGAATTTGCTATAGTATCTATGAAGGATGTCAGAGTAGTAGTGGTACTATGTTTTGGCCGGAAACCATGCTGTGTGAAGATTTTCTTGTAGGAGGTGGTCAAGCAGTTGTTTGTAGATGCATTTTTGTAACATTTAAGACAGAGGAGATAAGATGACAATTGGCTGAAGTTAGAGGGGTTGGTTAAGTTACTGCCTTTATGTAATGACATAGAATTTTTTCCTTATGTTAGGCACAGTGTTTTCTTAATGGATCTATTGAGCAAGATGGAGATAGGGAAAGCAATATAAAATATAAAATATATAAAGATGTGTCTGGAGCGTTTCTCCCCGGGCCTCCACTGAAAATTGGCTCATTCCAAGTCAAACTTTCCTGGTTAACAAATGTAAAATAAATAAAAAATAAACGATAGAGTTGGCAGAATTTTTTCAGAATTCTGGAGGAAGATTATCAACTGATGGAGAACAAATTTTAAGTTTGCTCTGAAGAAATTTAATATAGGATGAGGGGATGGGCTTAAGTGAAAACATTGGAGATGGAGTAGGTGTAAAGAGTGAAGGTTTTCTGATATTATCATTCTTATTAAGACTGGATAGGGTAAATGAAGAAGGTATTTAGGAAGGTAGCAGTGTCAGTGGCAGAGATAGTAGGGCAGGGGTTAGGGGGTGATAGGCTTCCAGGATGTACAGCTTATTAACTGAGTGCCAGAATTTGTACGGGTTAGAGTGGGGGTTGTTGAGTGTTTTATGGAAAAAGTTTTGTTTGTCGAGGGTCATCTTTTTTTTGGTTAAGTTACGGAACTCTCTATAGGTATGAAGATCAGTGAGGGATTTGCATTTTTCCATTTTTTTTCCACACACTATCTCTCCTATTCATGAGGGTTCAGATCGCTTGTGTTGGCCAGAGGGCATAATGTGTTTTTATTCTTAGTTTACTGATGGGAGCCAAGGAGTTGAGTGTATCTAGAAAAATGTTATTGAATTCCAGTACCGCTTCCTCTAGGGGAAGAGTCTGTAGGATGGACCAATTAATTGAAGAGAGCTGCTGGTAGAAAGTTTCAGGATTAAAACTAGAGAGTTTGCTGCATACTTAGTACTGCTGAGGTTTACATAGCTGAGGACCACGTCTAAGTATATACGTGGGATGATGACTGCTTAGGATATCAGGTAGTGTGGAGGGGTTGTGATATAGATTAGGATTAGAGGTAAGGACCCAGTCTAGAATGGAGCCAAAGTCGATGCATTTATTTAAATGAGTATGAGTGGAGATGAGTTAATGGCAGTATTAGGGGAATCAAGGGCATTCCGGTCGATGTTAACATTGCCTGAGATAGCGGTTTCATAAGAGATGGTTTGTGAGATCCAAGAGAGAAACAGCTCAAGGGTATGGATATTGTTATCTGGGCAAATGTAAATAGAGGCAACAGCTAATTTTTTTGTGTTTGTTTAATTGGTAACTGGCACTGACAATTTTGGATGGATGGAAGCCAGAGGTAGTGATCAAAAGATGTTTAAGAGTGGGCTGGTTATAGCAGAAAATAGCAACACCTCCACCTTTCTTCTTAAGATGATCATGGTGTAGGACATGTTAACCTGGAAGTATTTTAATAGCAGATATACAAGGTTTAAGCCAAGTTTCAGAGAAGCAGAGGATGTCAGTGGTGTGTAACGAGATCCAGGCATGGAAAGAGGAGGGTTTGTTCATAATACCTTGAATGTTCATAGATAGAATAGATAGGCTTTTGGTGAGGGGACATGTGCGTGTTTGAGAAGAAGAATGAGGGGTACATAATTGGGGATGAGACAGAAGAGCTAGGATTAGGCCCTGGGTTAGGATGAATGTCATCAGACAGTAATAGATTTAAGAGGAGTAGTCTAAGATAATTAAGGCGATTTTTTCGGTGGTTGTTTTTTGATTTCATTTTGAGGGGGATTGTAGGCAGGAATAATATCTAAATTTTGTAGAAGGTAGTGTTAGAATGTGAAAATAAGGTTGGAGCTATAGGGAAGGTGTGGGTGGTAGAGAGAGTGGATGGGGGTAGGTACAAGTAGGTGTACAGGTTTTGGGTGTGAGGGTGTACTGATAAGAGGTAACAGTGCAGATAAGGTGGAGGATGGAGCTGAAGAAGATAAGTAAGTTGCTGGAGAAATATGCCTTCAAGTCAAACACAGTGTTGCAAAAGGCTTTGGGTTTGAGTAGGTTCTAAGTAATTAAGACTAGTGGTGGGGTTATGAGATATAGTCTTGAGTGGGTTTAGTTGTTAGAAGGATGGAGGAAGTGATTCATGATTGGAGGATTTTGGAGGAAGTTGGGAGGGGGAGATGAGAGTGGTCAAAGGATACAGAGTATAAAGCAAATGAAAGTAGGGGTGGGTGGGAATGGGTGTAGGGTAGAGGAAGGGAGTGAGCTTGAGCATAGCAAAGGTGAATGGGGCAGGCTGACCCAACAACGGCAGAGTGCAAGGTGAGTGAAAAGAACAAAAACAAATATCAGTAAACAGTAATCTAAGCTCTTCTATTTTTTTGAGTTGGTACTAAAATGTTAAAATAATTTGTATGAGATACTGGCAAAAGGAAAGAAAAAAGATGAGCAATAGCGAGGGAAAAAAAACTGAGAAGGAAGGTGATATAAGCACCCATAATAGCTGAAAGGGTAGCAGCTGAGAAGCTAAGCCTCTGTATAGTTTAGGGGAATAGCTTATACTAGCACTGAAAAGATGGGAAGTAGGTAATAAGAATTACAGAGAGTGTGGAAAAGTAGAGAAATGTAAGAGTATCTAGGATAGAGGGCAAGTGGTGAGCGTCCTGACCCGCTCAGTGTGCATGCTGCAGTCCAAAACAGGAGCTAAAAAAATGGCAAGCAGATTAGAGAGGTAAATCACAACAAATATATATGCACCAAGTACAAAAACCATGACCAAGTTATTTAGTTATGGACCCATAGGAGGAATTTACTTAATGAAAAACAAGGACTGTTTGCTCAGGAAAGGGTACTGGAACAAAACACAAGCACTTGTTCAGTGATGCAGGACTTTAAGTAGGTCCGTATAGTGTAGTACTTATGGTTAGCTGTAAGAGAGGAAAATAAAGAGAGAAGATACATGGAAAACGGTTCATAAATATAATAGCCAAAACTACACAGATTCTGTGTAGTTTTGGCTATTAATTTTATGAACTGTTTTTCCAAGTATTTTCTGGCTGCCTTCTTGTTTTGGACTGCTGACGTAAATAGAGAAGATATCAGTAGTTTGGAGGTACACTGGAGAGAGAGCACAGGGACGACATTAGAAGAAAGTAGGTATAATGTAGAGATCTAATGTGCGTCAAAAAGAGAAAGATAAAAATAAGTTAGAAAAAGAGAGAAAAAAATAAACAGGAAGGAAGAAAAAGAGAAAATAGATATTTTGGAGGGAAGACGAGAGAAAAGACAAGAAAAGGGGGGAGTGAAGATGTTAGTTGATGAACAGGAAAGAGGGATGGATGAAATGCAGCAAAGTTCAAGGAGACTGTGCTGAATGTCTTGACTAGTGAAGCAGACTCTAACAATATATTAGTGAGTATTAACACAATTCACACAGGAAAGTAATAGGCAGATAACTAGTGTCCAAGTTAAACAAAGCAGTGCATGATAACATACACTTAATACTTCAACTAGTAAACAGCCTCAGAAGTGTATGACAAATATTTAAGACTGCTTCAAAAAGTACACTTAACATGTCCACTAATAAACAGTCTCAGTAGTGAAATAAAAATATATTTAAGACTGATTTAAAAAATTGTAACAGTACAGTCACATCCACTGGGAAAGTACATACATGCACGTAGGACAGCTAAAACTAATCCCGATCTGGTCGGGTACAGGAAATAATCATTGTGATCTGAATAGGATTGGTAAAAAAAACAAGAAAAATAACATACAAACTAAGCAGCAGTATTCACAACACTTCTATAACATATGGAGATGGACTATGCCAAACACAAAATGAAAGTAAAAACACCAGATTACTGGAAGCCAAAATGTGTAAAGGTAGATGATGCTTAGATATAAAAGTTGGCTGGCATGCACACTGCTACTTGGCAGCTATCAGAAGGATGCTGTTGTGAGGGTTAAGGTTAAGAAGGAATAAAGCTGGTGCCCTAGACTACATGGACACTATAAAGATTTAGGAGATACCGAGGGGGACGTAGGGAGAAGGAGTGGAAATGTGGGAAAGGAAACAGTAAAGGAATACAGTTGTGAAAGTCAAGTCAGTGGCAGGAAATAGGAACACAAGTGCATCCAAAATACAGAGGGTAACACAATTAAATGTGATAAAATAAGGGGATGGGCTGACCCAACAACAGCAGAGAGCAAGGAGAGTGAAATGAACAAAAAAAAATAGGATAAGTGCCCCATTGAGGTTATTATTTCCTTTAAAAGTTTCCTTCTTGGTCTCGTATTTTTTATCACTACCTAGAGCTCATGTCATCCAAGAGGGGAGAATGTCAGTGTGGGAGGCAGATTCCCCATAAGAATCATCACAATCAGTGCCTTTTTTGTTTGGGTGCTTCCCATGACCATACCTTGTCTAGTATCTGTAAAGCATTTGTGCCTAAAACACATCAAAGCCATTTGTCTTCCCTGACCATTTATCTTAAAAACCAACAGCTTAGACCAGGGTACCATACGAAATCCTTTAACCCAGAGATAGTCCCTCTTGGTAAGAAAAAGGCCAAGAAGTCTTGGCTGGACTCTGGCTGCTCAGCCTCCATCGGGCATCCCTCTAGAAGCAGGTAATAGCTCTGTAGATCATTCAGTGTTTATATGTTGGATTCCTCTGCTGCGATCCTGGCATGGATCCATCTTTTCACACATCACCTAAGGCTTTGCAGGAATCTGTTCCAGACATTAAGAAGAACAGTGGTTGAGTATCTCAGTGTCTCCTAGAGAGATTCTGCAGATATTGGTCAGGGAGGAAGTTCCAGGTTCTATTCTCGAGTTTCGCCAAGGGTTTCAACCTCCAGTATTTGTTAGGACTGATATTCCTTCTAAGAAATGAAAAAAAACTGAAGCATGTTTCCTCTTGTCCTATTGATCCTCAAAGGGAATGGCAGGAGTTAATCAGGGCTTATTCTCTGCCTTAATGGCCCTAAAGCCTCCTCAAGGTGTTTCATTACCTGCTGCTAGAGAACCAGATTGTTGAGCCTGTGTCTCCTTTCAAGGAATTGTCGTTTGGGTGCACAATTGCTAGGATGATGGAATTCTTTAAGTGGGATTCTTCTCAAGTGATGGATATTCAAAGAAGATACTATGAATTGCTTCAGGCAGTACCTCCTATGTTGGCCGTATTGTTAGATACTTTCATTGCTGCCGCCGAGTCTCCTGATTCTCAGCTTCCTGCTCCTAAGAAACTTGACAGGTTCTATAAGATTCCTAAGGACTGACTGTTTTTTATTTAAATGTCCTTCTGCTGATCCTGCTGTGGTGCCAGTCTCTTCTCACAAATCTTCTAAAGCTTTGCCCTCTTCCAAACATTTGCTTTCTAATAAAAGTAGCAGTGCAATGGAGTGGATTGGCAAGAAAGTTTACACTGCTTCTACTTTGACCTTTAGGGCTATTAACTGCCAGACTGATATAACCAGGTATGCTCTGGCCTTGGTATCTTGGGCCTGTCAGGTTATCTTTGTCCTCCCTGATTCTGATGGAAAATCCTCTACCTTTTTTAGTTTCTGCTTTTCAAGTGGCTCACCACTCTATTAAGTGTAGTTATGATGCTGCTCACGCCTCTTCTAGGGGCCATGGCTTTTGGGTCCATCCTGAGGTGTTATTCTTGGCTTCCATCTCCAGTCTCTTCCTGAGGACATTAGAGTCAAGTTGTTGGATGCTCCTTTGGATAACACTCATCTTTTTGGGACTGCTGCTGCTGACTTAAGTCTCTTCAAGAGAACGGCAAAGCCTTTGTAAGACCTTAAACGTATTTTGTCTCTCGTATCCCTAAGTTCCAGAGGAATTATCCTCCTAGATCTGGTTTTGTTTGCAGGCAATCCTGTCAGGCCTCTAAGGGCAGGAGGAGTGGGAGGCAGGTCCCCTCTGCTAAGGCATCTCAGATTTCAGTGGCCCAGAAGCCTCGCTTGTCTGATGAGGCTGCTTCTCCTTGACAATTCACCCCCCCCCCCCGTCCTTTAGACCAGGTTCCTTTGTCCCTTTGGCTCTTTCTTTCTCTTCCAAATTGGTGTCTAATCACTTCAGACTCTTGGGTTATTTCTATCTGTCAGGGTTACTTCATGGTATCAAAATCTCTCCCTCCTTTTTCTGGGATTCCTCAGCTTCCTCATTTCCCAGAGGGCTTAGTGTCCCTGTTGAACCAAAGGACCATTCAAGCTACCCCCCCCTCCCAGGTGGGATGGGATTTTTATTCCAGGTTGTTCCTGGTTCCTTGAAAGGGGGGCACTTGGAAATATATTTTAGATCTCTCTCAGCTCAACATTTTTCTTGAGATCCCTTCTTTTCACATGCTTACTCTTTAAACTCTGTTTTCTCTTTTATTACCCAGGATTTTCTGATGTCCTTCTTACCTCTCAAACTCTTAAGAGCAAGAGATTTGGACAAACCCATAAATGAAAGTGGGACAAAGGCCCAAAAATAGGGACAATTTTTAAATATTGCTGTTACAACCTTAGAAAGTTGATAGAATAACAGGTTTTGCATTAGCATGAATTTTATGAAGGATATGAAGTCTGGAACTCAAATGTCTGTCATTATTTTCTAACTGCAATATGTAATGATTTATTGCTAATTTGCCAGAAAAACAGAAGTACATGAAAAACAGACCAAAAATAGGAGGCTAAAATCTGGACAGTCTGCAAAATGTTGAGAGGTATGATATCCTTGCATCTGAAAGATACTTACCTTCAGATCCTATTTACCCTCTACAGGAAGTTTCTACATTTCTCTGTGTCTTCCTCTCATGTCCAGTTCTTTGCTTTGCCCTTTGGCCTCTCTACTGCCCCCAATGGTATTCACAAAATGGCTAGCTCCTGTGATTGCTTTCTGTAGGATCCAAGGCATTCAGATTTTTCCTTATCTAGATGATCTGTTGCTTCAGGTGCCCACCCCCAGTTGACTGTTGCAAGATCTGAAATCCACCCTCTCTCTTCTTATAAGTTTGTGGTTTACTATCAACTTTCAAAAGTCTGTCCTGTCTCCCTCTCAGGATCAAATGTATATGGATTGCAGGATTCAGATGGTGCCAATGTTGTCCTCTCTTCTGCCTCCAAAGTTATTGTTGTTGATAACCTTCTTTCAGTCTCTTCTTTCCCTGACTGCCATGCCATCCAGGCAGTTTCTTCAGGCCCTGAAATTCATGGCTTCTTCAGTTCCGATGATTCCTCTTGCCAGACTGCATATGTGGAAGCTTCAAAGGTACCTCAAGTTGGTTTGGCAGCATCATCGTCAACCTCTGACTTTCAGTGTACCTCTCTTTCCCTGTCTCATGAAGAAATTCAAGTGGTGAATTTGAGAGTTCACTCTTAATCCAAGCTGGCCCTTTCAGCCTCCAATCCTTTCTCAAGAACTGATCACCGATGCCTAGGACATGGGGTGGGGGGCATCTCTTGGTGATCTGAAAGTTCAGGGTCTTTGGCCCCCCCATCGGAAATCAGACTATATCAACATCAAAAGATAAGGGCTCTGATTCTGGCCCTACAGTCTTTTCACCCCATGTTCTCTCCAGGCCCCTTAAAGATGCAAACAGACAACACTACAGTGATGTATGTCAACAAGCAGGGGGATGCAAAACTCAACCTCCTCTGCAGGATGGAGCTTCAGGTTTGGGAAGTGGCTCTCAGTTATCAGTCAACTCTTCAGGCAGTATACATTCCTTCAGAACACAATCCTGTGGTAGACTCTCTGAGCAGGTCCAAAACACAGGCTCATGAATGGATGCTTCACAGAGACGTGTTTCTGGACATTGCCCGTCAATGGGGTATTCCTCAGGTAGATATTTTTGCCTCCCCTCTGAACAAGCAGCTTCCTCATCTCTGGCCTGAAAAATGGATGCCCTATCCTTTCCATGGAAGAGGAGGTTTCTTTATGCTTTTCTTCTCTTCCTCTTCTTCCAAGAGTCCTGGAGAAGATTCAGCTGACTCCGCAAAGATCTTGCTAGTGACTCTCTTTTGGCTGTGACAGCACTGGTTCCCCCTCTTAATGCATCTGGCCAGGGGTCTCATCACAAGTTACCTCACCGGTTGGATCTCCTCACACAGGACAAGAGATATTTCATCCATCCCCACTTGCCCACTCTGCAACTGACATTGCGGGTGACAGGGTTTTGATCCCTTTCTGACACCTCTTTTCTGAGGACATGCTCAGGGTTTTACAGGAGGCAAGGAAATCCTCAACCATAAAATCTATGTACAAATGGAAGAGACTTTCGGTCTGGTGCCATGCTCGTAACCAGGACCCTATGTCAGTGGAATCCCTCTGGTCCTCTCTTACTTGTCTGAGTTGCTCCAGTCTGGCTTGGCATATTCTTCTACTTCTCATTTTGATGTCAAACAATTTCTTATGGGCATCCTGCATATTAGGCTTCCAAGAAAAGCTATTCCTCCTCCTTGGAACCTTACCTAAAGTTTCTGCTTCTTTGCAACATTGTACCTGGAAGAATGTTTTGTTACTGGCTCTTACTTCTGTTTGGTGCTCCAGGCCCTTATGGCCATTCCTCTATTTTTGGTTTTACAAAGAGATGGGGTGTCTCTTCATACTAATGCTTGTTTTATGCCCAAGGTAGTAAATGAGTTGTCCTTGAATGAATTGAGACAACTTCCTTCTTTTTTCTCTTTTCCAGAGTCTGCTGACAGGGTCCTGCATACCTTGGATTTGCACAGACAGCTAAGGTACTATTTGGATAAAACTAGAACTATTCGTATGCCCAGTCAGCCTTTTGTTTCCTTTCATCCCAGGTCTTTGGGGTTGGCTGTTTCTAAGCCAACCTTCTCCTCCAGGATA
The DNA here is from genome assembly GCF_019279795.1 of Protopterus annectens. Taxonomy (NCBI): domain Eukaryota; kingdom Metazoa; phylum Chordata; order Ceratodontiformes; family Protopteridae; genus Protopterus; species Protopterus annectens. The sequence goes on along the minus strand of NC_056739.1, from coordinate 1,800,925,940 downwards.
TCTAAGGCAATTTCTTTTTGTTCTTCTTTTCATGGCAAGTCTCTGCTTCTGTTGGAGCTCATTCTACTAGGGCTGTTGTCTCTTCTGGTTCCTTCTTCATGGGGTTGGACACCAATTCCATCCTTGAAGCTGCTACTTGGTCTTCAGTGCATACCTTTACTAAACATTAGAAGTTGTATATAGGTTGAGGGCTCTTCTCAACCTTCCACCTCTCATTCTGTTTTTGAACTTTTTTACTCTCCCTTTTTACCAAGAATACTGAAACAGTGATATAGAACAACATAATAAAGTTGTGAAAAATCTTACCACAACAATAGATGTCATTCTCTTCACTGTTGCAGTATTTGCTCCCTCCCTCCAACCCCCTCTTCTTTATTCGGTCTTTTTTCCTTCTGAATGTGCATGGCCTCCTTTGTCCTATGAGGATTGTTATCGCCTGGGGCAATTCAGTTCTGGGTAGTTGTGTCTGTTTGCCCCTTTTATGCTCTATGTTCTGTGTAAGGAGCATAAATAAGATGTATGGAGCAAAAAAAGATCCCTTTCAAGCTTTTCAGTACTGGCCGAGTGATAGGCTGCCTGGGACAGTTCATCTCTTCTTTCATGAATCCTGCAAAAGTGAAGAGAAGGACATCTACTGTTATGGTAAGATTTTACACAACTGTACTTTTTAAAGTTTTAAGTGGTTCTTGCTCATGTTCTGTGTTGCCCATTAACTGCTGTTAATGCACTATCGTAAGACTCAAGTTAATGGTAGTGAGAGTGTTTAACATAAGATTAAGCACCTTTCTGATGCAAGAAAGGTGCACAACAACTGTCTTTTCCTGATTTCAGAACATAATCATGGTATTCCATGCACTACAAATGTATTGAATAGCCCTCGTCTCACTTTTGCAATCTATAACACTTTTAATGCATGTGTATATACTAAATAATTAATAAGTCAATTATATCCAGTTGACCAGAAAAAAAATAACTTTTGGATAATCATTTCTGGGATATATTATTTCCAGTCATTTTTTTTCTTGTATATATATATATATATATATATATATATATATATATATATATATATATATGTGTGTGTGTGTGTGTGTGTGTGTGTGTGTGTGTAAATCCCTTTGCGGCATGAACAAGCTACATATAAGGTTTTTCAGGTTACATAAAGTAAGTTTTATTAACTTACATAATTACCTCATACTTGACTCATTCTTTTTATGAATATGCATTTATTATACATATAAACATTTCTGGGTGCAACTACTTAATGTATTTATTTAACATATTAAGATCTGAAAGCATATTAGCACTTGCACGTAGTGGTGTTCTCATTCTCTGGCAATCCCTGAAAAGTTAACAGTAATTTGGAACTTTCTAATAGCATTTGAGAAGTAAGTCATTTAGCAGAAGGCGATACTTCACATATATCATCACATTAATACAAACAACAATTTAAGCAGGTGTTACTGTATGTAACATGACAGAATTTCCTCATGACATAGTATTTTTTATTTGATGGACATAATACATCAACTAATTCACTTTTGGAAAATAATTTTTAAATCAAAGACAGTGAAGCTCTTCTTTTTTTCATTTTATTATTATTAATATTATTACTTCACCCACGAACTTCTCGGTAGTTGGGTCTGTTTGCCCCTTTTATGCTCTATGTTCTGTGTAAGGAGCATAAATAAGATGTATGGAGCAAAAAAAGATCCCTTTCAAGCTTTTCAGTACTGGCCGAGTGATAGGCTGCCTGGGACAGTTCATCTCTTCTTTCATGAATCCTGCAAAAGTGAAGAGAAGGACATCTACTGTTATGGTAAGATTTTACACAACTGTACTTTTTAAAGTTTTAAGTGGTTCTTGCTCATGTTCTGTGTTGCCCATTAACTGCTGTTAATGCACTATCGTAAGACTCAAGTTAATGGTAGTGAGAGTGTTTAACATAAGATTAAGCACCTTTCTGATGCAAGAAAGGTGCACAACAACTGTCTTTTCCTGATTTCAGAACATAATCATGGTATTCCATGCACTACAAATGTATTGAATAGCCCTCGTCTCACTTTTGCAATCTATAACACTTTTAATGCATGTGTATATACTAAATAATTAATAAGTCAATTATATCCAGTTGACCAGAAAAAAAATAACTTTTTGGATAATCATTTCTGGGATATATTATTTCCAGTCATTTTTTTTCTTGTATATATATATATATATATATATATATATATATATATATATATATATGTGTGTGTGTGTGTGTGTGTGTGTGTGTGTGTGTGTGTAAATCCCTTTGCGGCATGAACAAGCTACATATAAGGTTTTTCAGGTTACATAAAGTAAGTTTTATTAACTTACATAATTACCTCATACTTGACTCATTCTTTTTATGAATATGCATTTATTATACATATAAACATTTCTGGGTGCAACTACTTAATGTATTTATTTAACATATTAAGATCTGAAAGCATATTAGCACTTGCACGTAGTGGTGTTCTCATTCTCTGGCAATCCCTGAAAAGTTAACAGTAATTTGGAACTTTCTAATAGCATTTGAGAAGTAAGTCATTTAGCAGAAGGCGATACTTCACATATATCATCACATTAATACAAACAACAATTTAAGCAGGTGTTACTGTATGTAACATGACAGAATTTCCTCATGACATAGTATTTTTTATTTGATGGACATAATACATCAACTAATTCACTTTTGGAAAATAATTTTTAAATCAAAGACAGTGAAGCTCTTCTTTTTTTCATTTTTATTATTATTAATATTATTACTTTTTTTGCCTCATGCAATTACATTTCCCTCTTAATTGTTCTAGTCATGAATGTCATTTCAACAGTGTTTATCTCTCGGTTAAGGGGCCAACACCTTCAACTACTAAAATCACTATAAGCAAATATTGCTTCTCTTTGCCATCTATAGAAAGAGTAATAAAATAACAACAGCTATTTAACTGGCAAATGCTGCATCTATTTATTTATTTTTATATTTGTTAACCATGTTAGTCCAAATAGGCCCATAGAGCCCTTTTTCAGTGGAGACCAGTGGAGAAAACCTTTAGGAAAATAATCAAAAAATAAGAAAAAAACTAACAATTCAAGTTGTAAGATACTTAATAGTTGTTGTTTGTCTTTCGGCTTTTCCCGGTAAGGGGTCGCCACAGCGGAACTCCGGTACAAAATACAAATATACAAGATGCAAGGCAAAAGTAGTATTTTGAGAATGCAGTAGTTAATATGTTTGAGAAATTTGGTTAGCATTAAGTCATTTACAAAGAATGTAGCAATGCATCTTCAAGAAACTGATTTCATCTTTGCTTTCTATGTTCATGAATAAGAATTTTTTTCTGTTTTACTGAAGACCTATCATGTTTCATTGTATCAGACGTGTGATCAGAAGAATCAATATCTCATAACTGATAAAATATTAAACAAAATGTTCTTTTCTGGGGCTTTGCCATAACGTTTGCCTTCATGAAGCACTATGTTTCACTACAAAACACTCAAGTTTAAAGAGAGAAAACAAAATTTCCAAAGAGAGGGAATGTGCTAATAAGTCACACCAACACCGGGAGTGTTCCACTTCCTCAGCCCAATACTGCAGACATTTTTTTATCTTTTTCCTTTAAATGTATAACAGACATACACTTGCGTTTTAACACAATTATCTGTAGTGTAATATTTTCTTTTCTACAAATAACCTGACACCTGGAAAAATTCATGTTTCTTTATCATGTGATTTATAACATTAGCTTCTATACAGTTTTTAGAAAACAAAAACTGATATATCAGTTCTTATGCTTACAGAATTTGTATTAACCTAAACAAGTAATGCCATGTTTCAAATTCAGCCCTTTCAAACAGCTGCTTAAACATTTTGGCACCAATAAAACAATTTACATGAAGGCATGTCATACTGCAGCACATTTCACATCTGGAATTTGTACCTTTTGTTTCATGTACAATCAATAAAATATGACACACACACAGCAGTGATTAGCCAAATACACTGCTGCTTACCTATTTATACTTCAAATTAAATGGCAGCCTTCCTGTTTCTATTATCATGTCGAGAATGAATTAGGGTCACCTTGTACTTCTTAAAGATAGAAATCAGATTGGAAGCATTTCTGACTTCAGTCCAAGCAGATATACCATTGCATAAACAGTCTCCGTCTTTAAAGAAGTCATGGTTCCAGGATATTTAAATGAAGTAGCCTTGAGGAAGTATTAAATTTGCATATACCAAGATTTACTACTACTAAAAATAATAATAAAGTTAGTCCAGGAATGCTTTCATAAATAATAAAATAATAAAGGTCTGGGGACTTTTAAAATAACCTCAATTTAGGAAGTAGGTTAACATCTCCTCTTTTGCAAATATAGCATATCCCAAATTACATTTTTGGGGAAGACATATCTATACCTTCATTGGACGCTATGTCTCTTCATGCCTAATAATAAAAACAAAAATGAATTTCTTTGTTATGTGATTCTACAGCAGGGGAAGTTAGTAAGATTGTATTAAAACTGATCCCCAAAAAGATGTTCTATAAAATCTTCTTTTAGTTTGAAAAGAAAAGTAGAAAGTAATTTTGTATCCCTGCAGAAATATATTTCAGGCACCACTGTTGTTCTTCATGGATGAACACAAACAGGTACCTGTTATTTGGGTCAACAAAAACAGAAAAGGAAACATAGCAAAAAACGACGACCGTTAAATATGTAAAATTAAATATTTAAAAAAGTGCAAAAAAAAAAAAAAGTACTTTCAAGTTCTGCAGAAATCTACCTGACTTCTAAGAAGCAAAATAATACTGCATACACAATGGCTGGGATTCAGAAAGACGTATGATAGGAAAGCCTTAACTCAGATGTTTTCCCCATCGGGCTTAGCCTTTCTGATTCAGAGGCTGGTCTTCCACCATGATTTTCACCTCATAGGGTTTTTAGTGCAGAGGGAGGTTCTTATGCAGAGGCTATGACAGTGACTAATACTAATTAGCCATGTACTGTCCTCCAGAAATGTCAGTAGCTCCTGATTTAGTCATCTGAGTAAAATTTAACACAACAAGCAAAAGTGACCACCAAACATGGCAGACCCTCACATTTACTCTTATGGGAGTGCTCATGGTGCAGAAAAGTTCTGAAAAGATGTGGGGATTAGAGGGGTGTTAATTCATGTGTGTCTATGAGGCCATGAAATAAGCCGTGTGTGTGTGTGTGTGTGTGTGTGTGTGTGTGTGTGTGTGTGTGTGTGTGTGTGTGTGTGTGTGTGTGTGTATCTGCCTGAGTGGTCGCACTGGGGGGAAAAGGCAGGAAATAGAGAATCTGGATGTAGCTATGTGTCTGTGTGTGCCTGATGGAAGATGTGTGTGCTTAATGGGACATTGTTTCAGTAAGCATAATTCACTGTGGGGGAGGGGGGAGCTTGTTTGTTGATGACTGAATGTGGGTTGTGTATATGTGTGCAAGGGTATCTGAATGAGAGTGAGTGTGTGTGTGTGTGTGTGTGTGTGTGTGTGTGTGTGTGTGTGTGTGTGTGTGTGTGTGTGTAGTTATGCCTTTGCTAATGTAATGTATACACCACTAGAAAAAAACACTAATGCAGTCAAATCTGAGAGTACTAGAGTGTGATTCACAGACATGCTAATGAGATCTTCCTCAATATCTGCAATACCTGTCTCTGAATTACATTTCTTTTCACAATCACTCTAACTCAACAATCCACAATGCATGACCAGTGAGCATTTTTTGACTGTGTGTTTTTAACCAAAATTTCTGCTTATTGTTTTTTTTAAAGAAAAGAGGTCTTAGCATTTCTAAAGTTAATTTAACTACGGTTTTAAAAGAATGAGGAGCTGACTTAACTATTCCTTGCTACAAAGGGTGTTATCTGTCTATGAACCTTGAGAGGTTTCAGCTCTCAGTTAATATAGGAAATTAATTTTGTCTCTGTACCTGTAAGTAGCATTATTTAACAAAAAAAAGGTAAATAGTACATCTCATATCACTGGATTCCTAGTCCAGGCTGAGGTCACTGAATTGGTTGGACTCAAAGTGCCTATTTATAAAGCACAGTGTTACCTCTCAGCCAAATAAAATTTGCCATGAGATCTGTTGTATTTCCATCACAGTTTTACACCAAACTGGTTTAGTTGGTAAACCTTCTGTTTGTCCTATCCTGCCACAGTGATGCACAGAACATTTAAGTAGGAAGATTGTTGTTACAGTGTGTTGAGTTAAGGGAATATCAGCAACAACTTGGTCACACACACACACTGCTATGCTGCACTCAGAGAAGAGGGAGAAGGTTAATGTTGCACTGCTTCTCAATTTTGTATTCTGTTAGTGCAACCTTGGAGTTGGTATGTATAGAATTGAGGGTTGCCCCAACATAATGGGGTACAGAGGGTTTGATCCCTGCAAAAAAGAGTTTTGTATATTTTCTCACTATTTCTGTGCTGCTTGTTTAAGTGTACATTTTTTCTGGTTTAGAGGTTTTTGAAAATTTATTTTAGTTCACTTTGCAGGAGGTGATCTTACTGCAAACATCGCCTCACACAGTGCATTTGTTCATAACAAAAGCAACAACAGAGAAATAATGTTGTGTTCACAGCACTGGTTTCATATTATACATAAAACTTTGTTGACAGAGTTTATTGTTGTGTGAATTTATTGAAAGCACTCTTTCTTGAGTATAACAAAATAAGAAACACCTGTAGGGGATATGCTTGTGTTCATAGAACTGGGAGTGTATGGTAATGCTGAAACTTTTGGGTATTCCAAAAGGTTTGGCATTAGGTTTGGGAGTGTGTGTGTGTTTGCAGATTAGGGTTAGAGTAACAGGTAGGGGAGGGATTAGATTTAGTTTAGTGCATGCATGCTGGTATGTGAAGCATGTGTGAGTACCTCTTTTAGAGGTTCTGTCAGGGAAAATGTACCTCACAAGATGATGTATAGGGCTGGGGTTATGGGCACGGTTATGGTTAGTGCACAAGTAAGGTGGAGCAGAGGGCTGAACAGCACCTCTCAACTGTACATCTTTCTACCACACTTACTGAATTTTAGCCCTAAATCTAGTCCCTGTTCCATATTTAAGTCACTGACGTAGCCCAGTTGCACCTCCATTTTCATTTTCAGCTTTTACTGGAATAGGCAGTGAGAGGATTCACATTTCCAATTAGCACAAGTTTGACAGAACTGCTGTTAAAGAAAGGTGACAATGCGGAGTCAGGAGTTCACGCTCAGTTTGGTACAACTTCCTAACTAGTATAATCCTCATTTATTTGCAAGTTGTGAATGTCTCCTTGCTTTGCTCTGTCCTAACTGAATGTGGTTTACTCCAACTTCCTCTTCTGGGCTGCAGCGTAACTATTCCAATAAGTAATTTCTATGACAATGGTATTGTGAAGAGTCCAGTGCATGTCAGATGGCAAGGCAGCAGTTGCCGTAGAAACCCAAAGAAGCTCTTCAGCTAATGTTTGGGTTGCAGGTGCTTTATGACTGACTTTTCCAGCTACAGAAGTTGGAGAACAGGCGGAAACTTTACCATATTAAATAAGCCTCTGTGAAGGCATTTTGTAATCCTATTTTGTTTTGTTTTGCTTTTGTGTTAGGAGTCAAAAACTTCTCCTCAAGAGGTAGGTGAATCCTTGCTTGGACCTTTAAATGTGATTTCAGCTTTAAGTATTTGTAGAGAATAGGTAAAACTCCTGAGAATTATGATGGCTACTGTGGATGACTTTAGAAGTTGCTAAAGTTTTGTACCACACAGGAAGAAAAAGATAACTCTAGCATGGGATAATGCCCACCCGTTCCATAATAAGAAATCTTGGTGATGAAGACTGCGGTAATAAAATTAGGGAATTATACTAGTCAGATTTTTCTGTTTCCTAAAGACATGAATGTTCTATGTTTTAAGGCATTTCTTTGACTATGATGACTGACACAAAAAACAGTAATGATAGGCAACTAATAGTAAAGGAGGTATTGTTATGCCACCCCCCCCCCATATCATAAATTATATACCCTTGCAATCAGCAGAAGCATAGCTAGCTGAACCAGCACCCTGTACCGGTACAATGAACCAGTGCACTATCTGCTCAGCCCCTCAAAAAAGCACTTTATTGTATTAAGCCATTTGCTACATTTAGTGATGTACAACCCCCCCCCCCCCCCCGCTAGCCATTCAGGTCTTGTTTCTGTGCCTCACTCCTGATCCTCCACCATTTTATTAAATAATAATAATAATTATTATTATTAATTTTTGTTATAAACTGCATCAAACTGCTTGCTACAAATGTATCATTACCTTACCTGCTTGGACAGCTAGATACTCATGTCTTAATGAAAAACTTTCTTATAAACTAGCAAACTGTTTCCTACAAATGTAATAATACCCTGCCTGCACGAGCTCTACAGTGCTCAGGTTTTAGTTAAAAAAGAAGTGATTTTTTTTCACTTTCACTCCAGTGCAGCAAGCAGTCACTATAGTTTAGACCACACACAGAGAGCTTCAGCTCTCAGGTTTGATCACAAAAGCAATATCAGTTAGGATTAGCATATGTGAGTAAAGATGGGCATATGGTGATATTTGTACCACGCACACCACCAGTTCCTTACTGCACTTATAAAATTGGAATCTGTATTTTTTGCAGTTTGAATTTTACCTTTAATAGTTTATATGCGATACTAATCTGTTTGGTACTTTATTGTGAAACAGTTCCTTCTCTGACTGTAACTAATTCTGCATATATTAAAAGGTGTAACTAACTGCTATGCATCAGTATAAATTTTTTTAACTTTAATTTTTGTGAGGAATTTTCCAGTTAATCATTCTGGACTTCTCTCTACCATTCTGCAGTTTCCTTTTTAAATATCATTTCAAAGTTGTTGCAAATATAATTTCAAAGTTGTTGCATTATTTTGATGTCATAGTTCAGGTGGTGTTTTACATTATTTTGAAAACTTGAGACCAAAATATTAGGTTTTAGAAGGGTTATGGGCATTTTCAGAATATAATGTTTAAAAAAAAAAGCATTCTCCTCACTAAATGAGTATTTTTGAATTTTAACTTTTAACTACAGTAAAATTTTCAGCTTAGGCATTTTAGGGGCCCCTTAATATAACTGTCATTGTGCAGATTTTTGACATTTTGTCATTGTAAAACTAATTCTGGGACCAAGTTGCTCTAGTATGGTGCTGCCCTGTTAATAGTATGTTAAACTTTTGAGTTCAAATGTTTACGTTTTGGCAGAATTATGGGTATTTGCTGACGTTAATGTTAAAAATGTTCACATTTCTGACTAAGTGACTGTGTTATAGGATTATAACTTTTTAACTAATTGGAGCTTTGACAATGACAATATTAAGTTTAGTCATGTTAGGAACAAATCTAACCATTATGTGGATGTGCAAATTCACTTTTAAATGTTACTTTGCAATCACTGCTACAAATGCCACTTTGCTTCTGGGTTGCATTAATATATTAGGACAATTCTGGACAGTCTATACATGGTATATTGAAAATTTGAGCTTTGGCAGAGTTATGAGCATTTGTTTAAACTAAGGTTAAAAATACATTTTTATTGCTTTGACAGCCTTCTATTGGAGTCATCACATTTACACTTCCACAATAGAAAGTTTTAATTTCTGTACACTCATTTATTTGTCAATTTTAAGAAGGCACAGAGCAAATATATCAAGGGTATCAGTGGACGTGAAAATGTAAGTTACTATGAAAGACTAAAATATCTGAACTTGTACAGTCTCTCATATACATTTAAAAAGCAGATCTTATTTAGGTATAGCGAGCATTTAATGACAACTACCTCTGAGAATGTTTGGGGTTATCAAAAAGTAAAGAATCATCAGATGACCTGCGTAGAACATTCTATAGGAATGAGAAGTGGACTAATTGGTTGTCTGAGAGAGCAGCAGATGCATGGAACAAAATTATATTAAAGCAAGCACTTGTTTAGATATTTTAAACAGCCATGACACATTATGGGAACAACTGTTTTGGTATATTGGCAGGCTAGAAGGGCATTAATGCCCATGCTGAACAATCATCTGCTCAGCCCAGTCCCTACCCAAACTGCAAAAAGTCACACAGGAAGCCTTTTCCTCTGTTGAAACTTGGTTATCCGATGCCCAATTAATACTCAACCCAAACAAAACTAAACTACTCATCTTCCAACCCACCAAACATACTAAAAACAACTCTCACTTTAACATCACAGCAAAAGGCAACACCACTATATACCCAACTGAACACACCAAAGTGCTAGGAGTGGAAATAGACAACCTAAAATTTGACATTCACATATCCATGACCATAAAAAAGTCCACAAAAAACTAGGAGCGTTATACAGAAATAAGCAACTTCTCACCAAAGCAGCAAAGATTTCAATAGCAAATTCCCACCTTAGCTCCACCCTACTTTATGCCTCTCCAATATATACCAACCTAAGGCAATGCGATCTAAACAAGCTAGAGACCTGCTAGAACAAAATTGCCAAATTCGCCACAGGGGCATCCTACCGTAGTCACCAGTCTGTCACTTGCTGAACTGGGCTGGCCTGAACTCCCTCACCTCCTTCAGTGGTATCAACTATCACTCGCCCACAAACTAGTAAACCATCCACTAAATGTCCCATCCCTCCAGAATCTACTCCAACCCTATCGCACCACCAGACCACTAAGATCCAGCAACAAAAATCACTTACAGATAACTAAAGCCAATAACTCTGCTGGTGAAGCACTATTCTCTTGCGCCATAGCCAAATTATGGAACTCCCTCCCACCCACAATTACCTCTGTACCATCATGCGCCCACTTCAAAACTTTACTTAAAGCGCACCTAAAAACATGCTGGCTATGCCCTTGCATCTCCCACTCTAATATCACCCACCCCATCCAACCACTACCTTTCTTTCCACTCCACTAACTACCTTGATAATAGCAAGCTCAGATACTCATAAGCCAGTACTTATTATACAGCAGGAACTTCTTATTTTAACATTTGTTAATGTCTGTTATGTACTTCACAGATAAAGATTCTAGTTGTCTACTGATGTACTATGTTCTTCATCTGTAAATATGTTTGTAATTAATTGCTATGTTAAATTGTTAATCTCTATGTAATCCAGTGTAACTACTGTCTGTTTATTTTAACTGTGGAGCTTTTCTCCATGGGCCTCCACTGAAAATGGATCTACATCCAGTTGGACACTCCCGGTCAACAAATGTAAATAAATAAATAATGTGTATGTATGTATTCCCTAACCCTGCCAAACAACCTTGCTGCTATCATAGAAGCACTCCTGTTTCTTTTCACTTAATTCCCAGCTTCTATTAAATCTTTTAGTACCATTCCCAACTTAATTTCTCCCTTCCATACTGCTTTGCACTATATTCATTCATAGTCACACCCCTCTCTAACAGCAACTGTCTATTCTACATTGCATCTTCTAGCTTTCCCAAATAAACCCTCACTTATTCTTATTTTAACTACTTTCCCATACTTTAGCCTTTAAACCCCCTCTATTCTTTGCATACCAGAAAAGATACTAGGACAACCTCTCTTCCTTCATAGAACATACCTTTTTCCTATCTACCCTCTATCAGCTTTCAGACTCCACCACTATTAAATTTCAAAGACATGCGTCTGGAGTGTTTCTCCCTGGGCCTCCACTGAAAACTGGCTTTGTTTCAAGTCGGACTTTCCTAGTAAACTGTTAAATAAATAAATATCTGCACCTTCTTTTTCCTTCTTGAGCCCTACATCCCTACTACCTGCCAAGAATAATAATATACTGATCCCTTTACTTAATGATGCTACTCCTCAGTTAATCCTCCATTCTTCTCCAAATACTGGGTCATCTCTCATCCTACCATGGCTCAGTAAAAGCTTTCAACATATCTCCAACTCTGTCTCAACCACCTATTCACACTTCTTCCCTACATTCTCTGCATATTACACCAAATCTATTTAAAAATGCCCCTCATCTTTATCCCATATATAGACTAACTCCATTTCAACACAAACCGCAATAAAATTAAGTGGAAAAATATTCTCAAAAAAACAGTATCAATAATTCCCAAATTTACTAAAATCCTTCTAGGAGGATACATTCACCCTAATCTTGTCCCAGCTATCACAATGAACATCAAGACAATTCTCTTTCACACACTACTCTAACCCTACAATGGTCATCTCCCAACCCCAGGAATCTAACTTACCTGCGATAAGTATTAGAAGCATAAGAAATAAAATTGCTGAATTACATGCCTGGATTACTCAACATAAGACTGATATTCTTGCTGTAACTGAAACTTGCATAAATCCATCATAATCTACTCTCTAATTACATGTCCTGGCTTTGATATCATCCATAATGACCATATAAAGAGGAAAGGTGTTGGTATTGCTTTAATATTTTCCAACAGCTATCAAAATTCTCCTTACAACAAACCAATACTAACATTTATTTTAGCAGAACTTATTACTTTCCTGAAATTAAATAAATATAAAAAATGTGCATTACTGTTCTTCACATCCCTTCTAGTGACAATACAGCTATAGTGGACGATATCCTACACTGGATAGCCATAACAATTCCACAAGAAAAAATACTACTAGGTGAAGTAAGTGTTAATTGGTTGGACATTAACTCTCCTTTCCCACAACCAATTAACAGCCCACACACGATAGCAAGGCATCAAATTCCCTATTAGACTGGATCTTAGTATCAAACCCTGGCAAATACACCATCCACTTAAACAGCATGTTTATAAAACAACACACAACCTTTCCAAGTTTAACCCAGAATGTTCATTACTACTCTATCATCTATTAACTGGAATTTTCTAAAAATCCTCCCCTTAGATTATGCTGTAAATGAATTCAGTACAACTTTCCTAAATATCCTATAGCTTTGTATCTCCTAGAAGAAAGAAATTAAAAACAAGTAATGCAATTTGGCTATCCAAAAAGGTAGAATCCTAATGCAGGACAGATAAAAAGCGTGGAAAGAATGGCAAAAATATAAAACACCTCAATAGCTTGAAAACTTCAGGATGCTTTGCAATCATGCGAAGAAGCAAATTAATGAAGGCAAAAAACTATACAATAACTTTCAGAATAATAGTAAATACAACCCCAAAACATTCTGGACAGCCATTAAAGAAATCTTGCATCTTAACTATAAATTAAATACTAATCCCTCTTCCAGTAACTCATCTCTTGAAACTGCAATACAGATCAACTCGTATTAAACCGACAGTATAGCATCTTTAACCAAGGATTCCTCAACATCTAATTCTAACCCCGTCGAGCATCCATCACCACATCAACTTTCACCTTCAAACCTGTGCCCACACCCTATATAAAATTACTCAAACAAGTTCAAACCATTCTCTATTTCAGCTGATGACCTTCCAAGCAAGTTTCGTAAAATAGCAGCCGTGAGCATTGCATACCATGTCTCAATCCTTATAAGTAGGTCAATCCAGGAATCCCATGTTCCTTCGCTCTCTAGAAAAAGTCACACATTATTCCTCTGCATAAAGAAGGAAGTTCAACAGCCACTGCTAAAATTTTGACCTATACCAATCTTTTCCTCTCTCCTCAAAATACTTGAAAAATGTATTCAAAAACAATTGCTAAACTATCTCTTGCAGGAAGAACTTTTATCCCCCACACAACATAGCTTCCATCCTTCCCACAATACTAACACTGCACTTCTAACCTATACAGATACTGTCAATAAAGTTAAGAGATAATGGCAAACGAGTTTCCTCCTTATTTTTAGACTTATCTAAGGCCTTCGACACAGTTTGTCACCGCAAATTTCTACTTCAAATGTCCTCATTAGGTCTCTCTCAGCCCACCCTTCTATGGTTCAAAAGCTACCTATCCAATAGGTGTCAGTCACTAAAATGGCACCCCATCATCTCTCCATCCCTCCCCAATATAGTATGCAGATATCTACACACTCATTTGCACATATGAAAACATAGCATTCCTCAAAAAAACAAATTACTTAAGAAGCTTTAACAGCAACTGAAACAAGGCTTTGTAACTCAACTCATGCTCAACCCTAAAAAAAGAGCTACTGCTTTTTTTTCTCCAAATCCCTCTCCTATGAAAACACAAAGCTTAAATTCCTCTCTCAATAACACAACCATTGAAGTCACTTCTCATAGCAAATTATCAGAGTTAGTAGTGGAAGATAATCTTAAATTTGACCTGCATATACAAATGTGCATAAGAAAAACATCAAAAAGTAGGAAGGCTTTATATAGCCAAAAACCTTCTCACTGATGCAACTAAAACTAAACTGCTCCTACTTCTCTCCCCCCACACTTCTTTATGATGCCCATCCTTACTAACCTTCAGGTATCACAGACATCAAAATTTGAACAATGCTATAAAAAAGTTGCTAAGTTTGCAGCAAATACCCCTTTCAGAACCTACCACTGAATAGCACTAAATGCCTAAATTGTTAGATCCATCCCATCAACTAATATATACACAGCTTCTTACACCTATAAAATTATTCAAAAATCCATCTGCTTGTCCAGCAGTAAATAACATTCTACACAGCTATGTTCCCAGTTGGGCATTACAATCCAATGACCAAAAACTGCTGACTGTCCATAAACCTATCGAATCTGCTGAGCAGTGTCTGTACTCGTACCATGTTGCTAAGGCCTGGAACTCCTTATCTCTATTCATCAGGTCCATACTAAAAGATGTATTAGCCAAAAGCTGGTTCTGTTCTAGCCCAACACCCGGGATAAACTCTATCCCTAAATGTGAACAAATACCTCTTCATACCGTACATGTCCTTACTCTCCCTTCTTCACTCACTTCCTTACTTCTATGAATTTCTCCCCCCCAGCTTTCTGTCTAAATATACTATAAACCTATTTTTCTCTCACTTCATATTACAATTCCTTTTTGCATTATACTAATTTACCGTTAATTTCTATATAATTTGGCTTAAATTCCTCTAACTATTAAATCATTGTCAAATAACTTGTATCAGTTCTTAACTACTGTTGTCATATTATGTCAAATTCAGTGTAGTTATTTAAACTCTATTTTTTTATTATTTTTTAAAATACTGTAAAATTATTGTTCTTAAAATGTTTTTGTGATACTTTGGAGCCAAGGGCCTCCACTGAAATGGGCCCCTACCGAGTCAGATTTTCCCAGTAATCAAATTCAGTGAATAAGTAAAATAAGGTACTCAGCAAATCAAAGATGTAATTAGTATGGTAATCAAGAAAAGTTGACTTTATTTGCATATAATATTATTTTGTACCTGATAAAACCAGAAAAGGACATTTCAGTGTTGTAGAACATTCTGAGACAGTTTCATCTCTTCTTGGGATACAAAATTAATGAAGATAAAAACAAAGGCTATAGCTGTAAGCTATGTAGCCACACACAAACTGTTTCAGCAATACCCATATTTATGGGGACATGATAAAATGAAGTACTTAGAAGAGTATGGATTAAAAAGGATTATGTTATGGAAGCTAAGGTTATGTGGAAAGAGACTAAGTAATAGATAATGCAAAAACTGAGAACTTGGAAGCTCTGTTTTATGGATTCAGATAGTTTTCAGTTTCTTTAAGTTTTATACACAGGTCAGGCATACTTATTATTGATATAAGAGGAGAAGTTATGGACAGGAATTAATATAGAGTTGAAGGATTTTATCTGGGAGGGGAAGAAGGCAAGAGGCAAGTGGGATAAATTGATCCTGCCAATAGAACAAGCTGTTCTGGGATTACCTGATTTGAGGGCGCATTTCAGAGCTACGCAGTTCAGGTTCCTATACATAGCAGTAGCAGAAAGTTATAATTCAAAGTGGAAAGGGATGATGATGAAACAGGGAGAATTATCAAGAAACAAGAGGAGACTGGAATTCTGGAAGCAGATCCTTAAGGAGAATGACAATAACCATACAGAGTTATATTCATAAAGTATTCTAAGAACTAAACCGACACTGGAATGGAGAAAGGAGATTCTGCCAATAGGAATGACTACAATTAGGGGTACACTGAATATATACAAGAGGGGGTTGTAATTTACCAGAGAAAAGCCAGTAATGGAACTAAGGTATTGGGAGCAAGTAATTAGAGAGGGAAAGGTAATGGAATAGGAAAAGGCCAAGAATGTATTTAGATTGCAGGCTAAAGATTGCCTTCCTTATCTAGGCCTGATATGGTATAGATAAAGAGAAAGGAATGGGGGATCCTATGTGAAAGATCAGCATTGGTAGAGTTTTTAGTAGCATCAAGAACAGAAGCTTCTATTAAAAAAGGGATGATTAGTAGGGTATATAAAATATTGCATGATAACTACAGGAATCAATCAGAGGAGGTTAGGAGAGACTGGATGAGCAATTTGCAAAGAAACACTGGGGTGATATATGTATGGCTCCCAAATATGCAACAAAGTATAGAAGATTTGGAATCTTTGTCTGGAAGTGTTTGCATAGGTATTTCTATACACCAAGCAGACTCCAAAGAATTTTTCCTAAGGTAGATTACACATATTGGAGGTGTGATGGATAAGAAAGGGGGAATTGGGTACATATTTTCTGGGAGTGTAATGAGTTGGCAAACTTTAAAAATTCCCTGCAAACTAGTCTGTCAGAAATACTGGGTGAACAAATACTGGGTGAACAAATTGGTGCAACTAAGGAAATCTTTTCTTGAGCTGTTATACAGCATGGGAATTGCCTAAATATAGTAAGGCCTTGCTGAGTTTAATTATGGTGGCTGTCAAAAAAGCATTTACTAGAAAATGGAAATCAAAGTCTAAACCAACCGTACTAGATATAGTGAATATAGTAACAGAGATAAAAGAACTAGGAGTGGGATCTTTAGAAAAGGGTAGGAACAAATTACATAGAAAAAAATGAAAATTGTGAGAAAAATATATGTAAAATAATGTTTTGGAGGAGGAATGAAGTTTAAATGATGGCAGGGATTTAATGAGCTATGTAAAGTTTGACAATGACTGTACAGAAGCTCATAAGTGATGTATAATGTCTACAACTGAAAATATGTCATTATAGTTTTTTTCATTTATATAAATGTTTGATTGTCTACGTTGTTGTTTCTTTCAGCTTTTCCTGGTTAGGGGTCGCCACTGCGGAACTCCGGTCCACTAATGATTGGCAGTTGATTTTTACGTGCCGAATTGCCGGCCCTGACACACAACCTTCAACAAAGGTACGCCCATTCACGCATGTCTCCACACAAAAGAACGGGACGTCTTGCTGTGAGGCGACAATGCTACCGCAGCACCACCACCGCGGACTAGATAAGTGATAATTCAATAAAGATGTTTTCTGTTTTAAAAAAAGCTAGATTTGAAAACACAATCTAAACAAGTATGGTTCTAGGACAGAGTTCTGTGGGACACCTTGACTGTAACCTTGACTTTCACGGTCCATCTACTTAAACTTGCCAAGTCCTATTTGTAAGCCATGAAGCCACCCATCTTATTAAGAGTACAAAAGTTCTAATTTATTGATCAGTCTTTTGTGTATAACCCTATCAAATGGTGAAGTTACATCCTAGCAATTTTTTTTTTCATTCACAGCTATTATATTGTCATAAAACATCATGTTACAGGTGGTAATAAATCTATTTTCATTCCAAAGTGTTCTCAAGTCATTACTAATAATCCTGTCTCCTCCCTTTGCTTTGGTTGGATCCAGTTTGCATACATCTTTTTCAATATGTCGTAATTTGATTTCAGTATCTGAGATTACCTGGATGTCACTAGGACAATTTATCACCCCTTTGTGGAGCCAAACTGCTTTGCATAAGATGTTGTAAATGTATCTATAATTTGTTGTGTCTTAGAATAAAATTTAGAATCTACACATGGTTTATTAATTTGTAAGTCTTTACTCCTACCACATTTTAGGCATCTACAAAATGGGCTCCTATTATGCATAATATCTTTATATAAATTTTCATCAAATTTTTCTTGATCTTGTCTCATAATATAGGAAGAATTTGATAAAGCCTACATGGATTTATTTTCCATGTAGGCATCTTGACACGCTGCTTACATGAAAGTAAACAGGTTTGTGATCCAGTAAACAGAACTGGTTGGTGCGTGCACCAACATGGAAGTATCCGTGGTATGAAAATCACCTCATAAGCAGGTGAACTGCATGCAAATGAGGAAGGCAGAGTGATCCAACAAGCAGACAGGCAGTCCTGCCTACCCCTTGTTGGTGTCCAAAGTGTATACAGAAAAATTCCATGTACAGGATTTTAAAAAGACAACAGGGGCTGTAAAAGTGCAGTTAGATGGACAGAAATAGCATAGCAGACACACAGTTATGTGCAAAACTATCCATGTGTGTGTCCAAAACCATATGGGAAAAAATGTAAAATAATTTTATTTTTTTAATGATCTGGGTATGTTTGCATGGCGCACCGCAGTGCACAAACCCGGTTTTATGAAAAAAAAAATGAAAAAGAGTGTAAAAATCAAATTTATTAGTATGTGACAGTAATGTATTATAGACCCTGTGTGGACTATCTACAACAGTGGAAAGGTGCTGTTGGTCATGAGGCAGGGCCTGGAACCGTGTAGTTCCCATGTTGTGTGCACGGATCTCTATGCAAATGAGCTGGGGTTACTGAATAGCACACATGGGTATTTGTGTCCGTAGATCCTATCCGTGTAGGCACAGAACCATGTTGGTGTCCAGAGAAGAGGTAGCTGACATCAAGGGTGGAGTGTGTCTGAGGACTTGTAAGTTCACTGTAGCTCAGTGGCACCTGTTTGAGTGGAATGGCACTGTGTTGAGCAGAGGGGTGTGTACAGTGTATTATAAGCTCTGCTTCTCTTCAGGGCGTGTATTTTCTTGTGATTGCACGGTGCACCACCTTTCTGAGCGTGACCTTTCAGTGAGCGCTGTTTACATTTCCAGTGGGTGTTTGCGCTGTGCACCGCAGTGGTGAGCGAGGAAGGCTGTCCAAAAAAAAAAAATGTCCGAGAAAGGCAATGATATAATAATTACTGATGACACCTATTTCACTTAAATTAGGGTCATTAACAGTCCTTTATGATGCACTTGGCATGTGGAATGTATCATAGATAGCCAATCCCACAAGCTGCACCTACAGCAGAGCACTATAAAGGTTGCATACACACTACAATTTGATTTCTCCCTATACTCTGCACCAGTGGGGTACAGACTTAGGATTTTTAACTGAAAGAATGCTAAGATATGCTGCAGGTCTGATATGTCTGTATGTGCTAGATGCTGAGGTCAATGCTGCTGCTACTGACAATAGGCCTAGACTGAGAAGGAGAAGAGTGTTCAGGCCCAGGATAACCTTCCAGGAGTTATATGAGCTGGAGATTGTAGAGTGCTACAGGGTGGACAGGGACATACTACAACAGTTCACAAAGTTCTGCCATCCTCAACTCAGACCCAGACACAATAGAGGTGATGTTCTTTTCAAAGACCAACTGGGAATGATGGGCTCACAGGCATCTACATCCAGGCTACTCCACCAGTTCCTGGATGCCATGCTACCACATGCCAGTGAGCACATTTATTTTCCCCACACCTCTGAGGCAAGGGTCTGCAGTATGCAACACTTCTTACCGTGCAGCACACTACCCTGAAGTACTAGGTGAGATAGATTGCACTCACGTACACATCAAGGCACCACCCGGTGAGGAGGGTAGACTCTACGTCAACTACAAGGGGTATCACTCCATCAACTGCCAGGTCATGTGCAATATTCAGGGATTTATCATGAGTGTGTGCGCTGGCAGCCCTGGCAGATATCACGACTCCCATATTTGGCATGCATCACAACTGTACCACATGTTTGCTATGGAGGACATCCTGTATGGCCATTTACTGGGGGATGCTGGCTACGCACTGGAACCGTGGATGATGACACCCATCAGAAATGCACACACACCCACAAAAGAATGCCATAATGAGGCACACGCATAAACTAGGAACATCATAGAGTGTGTGTTTGGACTACTGAAGTCACCATTCCAATGCCTCAATATATCTGGTGGAGCCCTGCAGTACTATCCAGCCACATGTGCACAGATGTTCACAGTATGTGCCATACTACACAATATGATCCTGCGGAAACAGCTGCAGCAGGATCAGCGAAGGGAAAGGATACACAACCCCCCACCAGTGCTTAGGTCCCCACAGCCACACCCAGAGGGGAACTAGGAAGAGAAACCCCCTGAGGATGATCCTGTAGGCAGACGTAGGTGTGCCCAGTATGCCCTGGCCTTGACCAAGAGACAATGCATAGCACATGCACTGACAATTTAGGGCCCTAGGGACTGACATCTTACTCCGATTGCCAGCCAGCCCACACAACCTGCACCTAACCATGTACTGGCTGTGTACTGCGTGTATCAGACAGAGTCAGTCCCGAAATACAAGCCTGACAACTGCTGCATTTGTAAGGTAAGTCACTCACCTATACATCACTTGTAATGCATTTGTAAGGTAAGTCACTCACCTATACATCACTTGTAAGGGATTCTATAATATGTTAGCATATATATGGACCTGTCACATGTATGCAAAGGAATACAGTGGGTTAATGGGCTACTTGAAGAGATCTAACAGCCACTTGGGACAACAGGTACTCTGTTCAATAGTATGTGCTCCATAATATTCACTAGGCCATATGGCTGGAAAATCCACTACATTACTCAAGGGAGACAGCAAACATTGGAATCACATGATGGTCGCACAACTGTCTATGCCATCAGAGCATGGGCTGCTCATTCCCCCACCCCAACACATCAGTGTTCCCATACAACTGCTGCAACAGTAAGTCTGCAATGACATATCACCAGACCAGCCAATTTCAGGGCTGTGACATAGAACTTGGCCACACGTATGTCTCACATATTGCAGCGGTGACAATGTATGTCTGTATGCTGTTGACTGGGTGAGGAATGACACCTCTCTGTCTGGCGGCTGTTGTGGCTCACATGGCTAGGGACGTCAGCATGGGTGATGGTGTTGATGGTTCGAATCTGGCAGCATCTGTATCTTTTGCATGTGAGGTACTCGTATGGTGGTATTCCCATGGACTGCTATACCCCTCAATCTGATACTGCAAGAAAATTGGACAAAGTCAGAGAGAATGAAGGCACAAAGTACAAACACTAATGACAGACATTACAATTGCTATGATTATCCTAGAAGGTGACTACTACAACAGCAGGTTGCAAGAGAACAGAATAGCTGCAGGATATAAAGTCAGTCACTTAAATGTGTCAGTACTTAGTAAAATTCAGTGACTGCACTATACAATATTTTAGCGGAACACCACAAATGTATGAGGAACACAGACATATGGGGCTAAATGCTGGACATCCTGCAAAAATGTGCACAGTGACAGATATGCAGATTTATTACCCTGTGTGTGGTTTTACATTATGTACCCCAGTCACATATTAAGTACAGCACACAACCAGGGAATGCCGTGGACAATTTCAGGGAAGTGCTGTACTGTGGAAACAGGTGCAGCAACCAATGTCTGCAGCACACAAAATCCTGGACTGGAGTACAGGTAGCTCTCGCCTGGAGTCACCTTGTAAGTACTGAAAGTCCCACTAGGCATGCTCCTACACTTAGCTAACTTGAGTGCAAGTCTGTTGCCTATTCATCACAAAGACTTGCTATGTACATAGAGACAGCTATGTATACATATCTGTCTGTCCCTATCCCCCCTCACATGATTAGTGTATCTATCAATATGTACCCCAAATACATATGATACCTATATATACAGCTATATAAATTACAATGATACATAGACTCTCCACATATAACTACATAACATATATACATAACGTACACACACAGCAACATTTAAAGAGACAGCCCTGTTATACACATACACATATATATATATTATATATATATATATATATATATATATATATATATATATATATATATATACACATATATGTGTGTGTGTGTGTGTGTGGGGGGGGTGATATAAGAATGTCCCCACATACCCTCAGAATGCTGAGGTTATCTGCACTCACACATCACAACAGTTGTCCAAAGGAATCAGACCAAAGCTGCAACAGTACATAATCCACTCATCCAGAGACCCCTGTGTCTGCGGAATGTCACCATATAGACTGACACAGGAGCATGTGGTGTAATGTACAATAGTTTCAACGCATGTCTTTGACAGGCCATACTGTCCCTGGCCATGTGTTTGAGTATCTAACTGCAGCCAGCCACATATAACCATAATGGTAATGTACACACACAACAGGGATATTAACAGGTATCCCACTCCTAGGACACTAGATACAATAATAGTACCAAACAATATCAATATGAAGGCTACACATGCTGTCTAACACAAGGCTGCTTTGTGTACTCTACAAGTACTGTGCCTGCAAGCACATATACAACAGACAATAACTTGTGGTGTATGCAATAAGTACAATGAGCTATAGTGTGTAACAGCAGATAGAGGTTCTAATCTCACATCAGCCAACTCTGTGTGTGTGGAAATATATACCCTTGCAGCCCTGAGGACATGCCCATATAGGCTATCTCAGTGCAAGGGCTCTGCATTATATGGGCCTGTGACTATCTGCTGGCCTCTAAATTGCCTTCCTCTACAAGGCCTGCTGATGTCATCCACCTTAAGAGCACTAGCTGACAATCTAATATCAGATAATCTCCATGATGCATGCAATAAGTACTGTGAGCTATAGTGTGTAATAGTAGATAGGTTGGGGTTCTAGTCTCATGTCAGCCACCTCTGTGTGTGTGTGTGTCAATATATTCTCTTGCAACACTACAGACGTGCTCTTATGGGCTATCCCCAGGCAATGGTTATGCAGTTTTTGTACCTGTGACTAGCTGCTGGCCCTAAATTGCCCTTCTGTACATAATCATAACTGATGTCTACCAACTGTCTGACCTAGACACAGGATATTTGTAGATTTGTCAACTCCATCACCACACCTTCTAGATTTAAGTTCAGAAAACCCAGGTGACACATATCAAGGATAGCAGACCTTATCACAAGGTATGAATGTATGAATATGCTGACTTCCCCCATTATCCCTGATAGACTGTTGTACACATATGTACCTATGGAGTCATGAATGTATACTGCCATACTTTGCTGACGTCATATTTCTGCTGTGCTGCCAGGCCATCCTGTGCTGCTGTATTGACGCCATGTGTCCACTGTTTATCCCTTCAGACTTCTGGAACAGAAATATACACAGGTCCATGACACACCTGTCATTCTGTAAAACTACCGCCAGTCCAACATCATGCAACAAAGATACAGAACATTTGATGTGTAGTCATGACACATGCCAGCATACAGTACCTGCTGTGGCCCACAAGTGCCATGGCAAAAGAATACTGCACTACACACGTACATATCAAGTAATACAGTCACCCTGTGCATCAGATACATAGTTGCATTTCCCTGCATTAATGGCATGGATGGCAGGGATATGGTACAGGTACCATCACATGCACAGGATGTGGTGTTGGGGTGCCAGAGGCCTAAGCTGTGTCAAACAGTTGACAGCATGTGTGTGAGTCAGGAAGGGGTGTGGGTTAGATGGCCCATAGAGAGGTGCCGTGTGTGTCCCTAGGTGACCTTCATGTGACAGTGGTGTTTGAGTGCGTGCGTGTACACAGTCAAGCACAGTGTTAGCCCTACACATGTGTATGTTGGACAGCTGTGGACTGTACATGGTAGAGTGGACAGTTCATTGTCTCCGGCCATGAACACGAGAACTGCCTCTGCCAGTAGCAGCACTGGCACCACTATGCCCAAGGTCAGATACGGTGCAAGTACCTGATAGTGACTGCTGTCTGCTGGGGCTGTGTCCCCCACAGGACCACCTAGGACCACGTGCCCATGGCTTACCATGTTATGGTGTAGACAGCACACTTCCCTCTGTAGCGTTGGATATACTGCCACTACGGGAGCATGACTGTGCATGGCCATGTGGACTCTCAGCAGATGGTGTTGCTGACCTACATCCATGCGTCCAATGCCCAACTCCAACAGATGTTCCAGCACAGACAACGTGGGGTCCAAGACAGACACTGTCTCAGCCCACCGTCTGTCCATTGCATCAGTGAACCAATCCAGGGTGTCCACAGTGCGGTGGAGGCAGTCACAGATGTCAGATTGTGGTGCATCGATAACCCTAAGCATCCATCTGGTGTTGCGTTCAGAACGTGCATGATGGCCCAAAACATGCACTGTGTGACCCGTGATGTGACACCTGCAACAGGTGGTGGACAGACTGATAGATATTATAAATATGCTTTCCCCAAAGCAATTAAATGTATGCTGCAATGCAAAAAGAAAAGTATGCTTTTTATTAATAGAAGGTTTTGATTTGTAAAGCAAGGGTTAACTTGAAATAAATCTTTCTAAAAAAGCAGAAGTTAGACAATGTGCTTAAGCAAGCGTGAAAGACTTGAACTGCAGAAGCTAAGAATAAATATAATGTGCTGAAGTAAGCAGCTATCTCAGCTAGACATATGCTAAAATAACTGTAAATATATTTAAAATGGTTCATGGAAAAAAGAACATGTCTAGTTTAACTTGTTTGTGTGGGCTAAACATAACAGCAAATGGCATCCTGTTATGACTAAATTAAACAGAGAGAGAGAGAGACGTTTGATATTTTTAACAGGGATTTTCTGTGACCTTTCAGATGCAGAAATAAAAGGAATAAAATACAGATACTTCAAGTGACGTAAAGATGATGTGGACAAGAATCAGTCATGCAAACCACAAGGACACTAGGAAATAACATCTGCTGCTATGGAAAGAATATATAAGCTGGACATTGATTACCCTTCGAGGGAGACATGTTAATCCAGGGTGCATGGATTTTGGGAGACTGTATTCTAGCTATGTTATAATAGAATTGATGTGAACTCAGACAGTAAAACTGGACAGATTAAACTGCAACGGAAACAGCAGTACGGTGTGAGTCTGGCTGATTCTGACATTTTCACAGCAATTTAACAGTGGCGAAGCTAGCTTGAATGTAACCTTTTATATCCATTGCCAGCAGTTACTGTTCATTTGATGCCATAATTTATACGTGAATTCCACAGGTCGACAGATCCAGTGCTTCTCTTGGGTGGATTCTGACATAATGTCGTTTCATCTGCCCAACAACGTTCCACCATCAATTCGTCTGTTGAAGGACACTGTGTCTTCAAAGTGACTTCAGCCTGATCACCTGTTTGTCATCTATGCAAAATACAGTAAATGCTTCACAGTTATAACATGGATGCCAGTAAAAACTTGACTTTACAATGCCCACATTTTGTACAGATAGATTTACATAATACACTGGACAAAGTCTGGTCTTATTTACAGGCATGGTTTAAATCTTCTGTGTCAGACATAAAATGTAAATCTAAAATTTTTAATGTTCAAAAAGTATTTCTAACAGTTGTGTTTGTAAATGCATAAATGTCTGTGATCCATACATAACAAAATGTACAGCAATTCAAAAAGACTTTTATGTGGAAGTAAATTTCCAAAATCTTGTCACAGGAGTCTAGTATGTAAGCCATACCATAATATATATCCTATTCTACAAAGAATCTGTTTGATTCTAACATTGTTAGTTCTTCACATACACAACAGCTAAATGTACCTTCTGCAGTCATGCCTTTGTCAGATGTAATGCAAACTGTTGCACATTTTCTTTAACGTCTAAAGGCTTTACCTAAATCTCATACAGTACACATGTATGACAATTATTGTCAGTAATGTAATAGACTACATAAAATGTTATTTATAATAAATCTTGCAAATGCGCAGAAAGTTCTAACATAGTAAAGTGTGCTATTAATATTAACCTTTTAAAGAAAAGGTTTTCACAGCTTTTCAAAATTTCCCTTGGGACAGTAGTAAGGGGCAATAATGCCATCTAGAGGAAGAGACTCAGCATAACATTCAGACTTTACAGAATGACATTTATGGTTTAAAACAGGAACTGGATAGAGCCCAGCAACATTTACTAAGGGCACATACTACAGGGGTTAATCTGACAAGACAGAGAAAGCCCAACAAGATTTACAAGGGGCACAAAATACACCAATTGACATTGGAGAGGGTTCAGCAGAAATGGCAGTTATTTCTCCTGCTATTTATCAATAGTCTTGTTTATTGCAGACAAAAAAGGAATTTTGTTTCAATATGTTGGCATTTAAACAATGGTTGACATACGCTGTGGGATTTATTTAAAATGCTTTATTTAAATTTTTTTTTTTGCATTTATTCCCAAATGCTTAGTCATATATAAAAGCAGTAAAATATGTTTTACAGCATTTTTAACCTGTCAGTATTTACAGAGACAGTGCCTATGTGGTCAGGGCGGCCACGGTGGTGCAGCGGTTAGCGTTGTTGTCTCACAGCAAGAGGTTCTCTGGTTCGATCCTCGGCTCGGGCGCCTTCTGTGCGGAGTCTGTATGTCCTCCCTGTGGTCGTGTGGGTTTCCTCCAGGTGCTCCAGTTTCCTCCCACATCCCAAAGACATGCTGTAGGTGGATTGGTCACTCTAAATTGGCCCTAGGCATGAGTGCGTGCTTGTGTGTGTGCCTTCTGCGGAAGGTTGGGTGTCAGGCTAGCAACTCGACACCGTAAAACTCCACTGCCAATCATGAGCAGACAAGTGATCCGCTGTGGCAACCCCTAACTGGGGAAAGTAGAAGAAAAAAAAAGTGCCTATGTGGTGAATTCTTTATCGTTACACATGCCAGTTTAGGTCAGTAGGGGATTTGTCGACAGTGATTTGTCAACAGTGTTGGCAAACCCCTAAAACATGCTCCTGTACTACGGAAGTTATGGGCACCGATTACCAAAATTATTTACAGGGAAAGTTTAGTATTGTCAAAATCAAAGCACATAAAAAATGTAATACAGAAGAGGCTACAGTAAATGCTTTGGCAGAATCTCAAAGCAAAGCAAGCAGCTAAAACAGGTGAGTATCTAGACTCACATCACTGTTTTAAACACACAGACAAGTTAATGCCAGTTTCCACCGTTTAAAAATTTCGTCAGAGAGTTAATGACATTCTGCAAAATGCAGATGCAGCTTTAAAATCAGTTTCTGCCAGACAGTCAGATACACACTCAGAGATTAAAGATCTCAGAGTCCACCTGCAGCAAGAAAAAGCCAGAGTGGTAGACAGTTTTAAAAAAAGCAGAATTGCCGATACACATAGGCAATGTACAAAAACAGCTTGTAGACTACAAAAAGCAGCTTGATGCTTTAAAGTCTAAGGATACAATTAAGCCTAAAAATGTCACAGCTGTTACAGGTACAACAATGTCTACTGCAGACAATTCCACAGTGCAATGATGGAAACAGGAGACAGCCACAGTGTTAATACACTGTTTTTAAACAGGTAATAAATACAAACAGGGCATATATGCAAATAACCTGCAAACATCAGGGTACACAGAAAATGGAGGTAAGTAATAAACAGAAGGAAGGACAAACCCCTAGCCTTACTGAAAAGGTAATTACAAATACTAACAGTATAATAAAAATGGTAAATTATGACCAGTAGAATATGGGGATAATCCTCCCTATAACCCAGATCATGGCAGGAAATAGGCATTAAAGCAATAAATTAACAGAACACAGGTTATCAGTTCGCAGCAAAGTACAGGGACATTTTGAAGTAATGGAAGACAATGTTACTACACAAAAATCAATGTAAATTAATTAAACAAAGGAGACAGGAAAAGACAGAAAAATAAATATTACTTTACTGTTTTTTTAAGCCAAGACAGATTTAGAATAGACAAACATAGAAATAATCTACAGACATACAGACACAGAGTAAAGTTAATACAGATACAGTGTAAAGTTAAAGTTAATACAGATACAGTAAATACATTTACAGCAATGCAAACTGCATCTGCAAAACTAAACAATGCAATTAAATGTTGGGTATATAAGTCCACATCCACATCTGGAAATGAAGTAACATTTAAGGCAGTACCTATGACAAATCCTAAATGAAAAAACAGGAGAGGGTCAAAACCTCCCACATTAAAAATACAGTATGTCTCCAAAGGTAGCTTATGTATACAGCAGACAGGATCAATACATTTTCACAAGAATGTCTTACGATAAATATAACAGCAAACAGACTATAACTTTGTCAAAAAACTAGTACAGCAAGAACATAATTAGTCAGACTGGTGAAACTGCCATACTGGAAATAATGCACAGGAATACATACAGGTAGTAAAGTAGAGAGTGATTAAAAAAACTTAATAAAAACTTAGACAAATAGCATTTTTCAGCTAATAAAAATCCAAGCAAAAGCAGCACACTATGTTGGTTCATAGAGTTCAGTGTAAGTTAATAAAAGTTAAACAGTATCAGTACAGTAACAGTCTGTTAACGGTCTTAGGAAAGTAACAGTCTGTTTAAATTTGTTTCTAAATGCTAATACACCCATTTGAAAGAAAGCCAGAAAAATGGAGGAAAGCTAAACCCACAACAAGGAAATGCAAGCTTTGGGAGTGCATGTTAATACTCATATGCATTTTAATACTATTGTATATATGGTTTACAATAGCAATATAGGGACGGGACAAGGCAATCCAAAAAAGAACTGTAAATACAAAGAAAATAAAAATAAAAAAAAACAGTTGCAAAGAAAAAAATGGGGAGAGATACTCGGATATAACAGATTATGAGAACAGGAACATCATGACTGGATACCTGATTTCAATACATTTTTGGCCATGCAAAATTTGTTTGCAAGGGCACATAAGTCAAATTGTTGGGTTTGTAGCCACATTCCTGACAGAGGGGAAAATGCTATTACATGCAGTCCTGGAGAGGTTACGGATACAGGTTTTATGTTTAAAGAATCTTATAAAAAATAGAGTTGTAAAACAATCAGCCATAAAAAACATTTATAGTTGACGGACATAGAAAGAGGGATACTCTGTTTTCAAAAGAAAGGGACAGTCAGGGTTGCTACTCTACACAAACTCTGGACATGTAAAAAGCTTGAGTATAAAATAAAAACAGTATGGGACTCAACACATAATACTTCTTTTAAGGAAGGGATGAAAGAGGAGGAATTCCGTCAAATAATGAGAATTACTCACACATTACCAGGAGACAAGGTAAAAAATCACCAGAAAAAGAGGGAGGTTCATAATAGTTTTCGAAAATAGGGAAAGATTTTAAAACAGCTGGACATAGGAAATGGTGTTATTTCAGAAGCTGAAATCTTTCACTGGTATGGTGCCACTAAGGCAATATGGAACGTTACAAAGTTCGTAAAAGTTTAGTAAATGCAACTTATGGAGCTATCTCAGATATAACAGAGGAGATGTGTTAAAATTTGTGTTAATAAAACTGTCAAATAAGTAACTGTTGTTAACAATGAAGAAAGGCTATTAAGTACAGAGGATCACATTTTCCTGTAAATTGCTTTTTTGCATTTTTCCTTGATTTAATTAAAAAGGGGGAATTGATAGATATTATAAATATTCTTTCCCCAAAGCAATTAAATGTATGCTGCAATGCAAAAAGAAAAGTATGCTTTTAATTAATAGAAGGTTTTGACTTGTAAAGCAAGGGATAACTTGAAATAAATGTTTCTAAAAAAGCAGATGGTTAGACAATGTGCTTAAACAAGCATGAAAGACTTGAAGAGCAGAAGATAAGAATAAATATAATGTGCTGAAGTAAGCAGCTATCAGACATATGCTAAAATAACTGTAAATATGTTTAAAAATGGTTCATGGAAGAAATACTATGTCTAATTTAACTTGTTTGTGTGGGCTAAAAATAAAGGCAAATTGCATCCTGTTATGACTAACTGAAACATACAGAGAGACATTTGATATTTTTAACAGGGACTTTCTGTGAGCTTTCAGATGCAGAAATAAAAGGAACAAAATACAAATACTTCCAAGTGACAAAGATGGCATGGACAAGAATCAGTCATGCAAACCACAAGGACACAAGGAAATAACATCTGCTGCTATGCAAAGAATACATAAACTGGACATTGATTACTCTTCGAGGGAGACATCTTAATCCAGAGTGCATAGATTTTGGGAGACTGTATTCTAGTTATGTTATAAAAGAACTGAAATGATCTCAGACAGTATAACTGTAACAGAAACAGCAGTACAGTATGAATCTGGTTAATTCTGACATTTTCACAACAATTTAACAGACAGCAGTCCTATGAGCACCCCTGTCAATCCCCCTGTGTGGGATTGTGTCAGCTCTTTGGCTATGGCCAGTGTCTAGACTCACTGACGCCATAGTTGTCACACTGTCCTGTTCAATGTCACCACCATCTGACTGTCAAATATCTGTGACCTCTGGGGAATGGGTACATGTGGACATATTTACTGTGTGCAGTGACAATGGGGACAGATGAGGGATGTCAACCTCTGGGACAGATTCAGCCCTTGACAACCCCACCTGTGCCTCACTATAGCCACCATCATCATCAGTCTGATGAGACACTGACATCAGCTTGTGAGGGAGACAGACTCCAACCCCCCCCCCCCATTCACCTGTGAAAAGCAAGACAAAAGCAGTACATTACTACCTGCACTATTATGTATGGTAATCCACACACACTTGAACAGATGAGGATCCACAGCTGCATTACCAGTCCCACATCTTCTCATCTTCGCTACCTAGCACAACAGACAACCTCACGACAACATACACAGACAAGTCAAGCTCTTTATAACATGCACTTCAGGTACATCCAGTTAATGTTGCCAGTACAATACACCTGTAAGGTATGCAATAAAACAGTACTAGAATAAAACCCAGTACACCTATCTTGAGAATGTATGCCAGTACTAGTGTCACTGTCTCAGGTATGTACCATCTCCCTTTTGTGTTTGAACAGGCATCTTGAAGTAATTGCCTCATGTATACCAGGCCGAGTAGTCATTCATAACTATATGTGCAAACACGTTAATGTTTGCTCAAATACACACCTGTGATTACCCAGTCTATGAACTGTAGTTACATTTCCAGAATGGAACATAAAAATATTCAACTATGGCTAAACACAACATTTGTACATATGGCAATATGGCAGCCCTTAACTCTCATCGGGTATATATGATCCATAAAACAACAGTACCACATTTATCATGTACAGGACCACGGACTTGGGCTACACCTGACGAACCTATGAAAAGGTGAGGGAGAGTTATTGTCAACACCACCAAATGTTGCGGCACTACAAGATAATATGTGCATATATCCAAATATACAGTAGCTACTGTGATAATAGGTATATTGCTGACATTCTGAGTATGTGTGCACAACTGAGCATAAACCCCAACCCTCACCCCTAATGCAGATAGACCTGACAGCCACGTACTGGTATGTACAGCCTGCCACAATGACTGATACAGTATTACACTGGTGAACACAGTAAGCATACCTAGGTGCTCCTCTGCTGTGGACACTGTGGCACCCACCTCCATGATGTATGGGGTAATGGATGCCTGGGAGCTGTCAGGTGTTTCTAGGTTCACCAGGAATTCCTCTGTGGCCAAGAGTGGTTGTTCCATTGTTCCACTGGTGGCGGCACGATGCCTGGCAACGGCAGCTGCCCTTTGTCGTGCAGTATTCACCATGTCTGTGGCCCAGTGTCGGACCTGTTCACAGGTCCTGTCTCGTTGGCCAATCTGATTGACATCCAGCACAAGGTCTGCCCACAATGCTGCCCAATGTTCCTGATTATGCCTCCCCTGGACAACAAGTTTTGATGGTGCTGTCTCAGTCCATCCAGTATTGTCATTCCCCACATGTCTTCTGTGATACATGGTTCCTGAAAGACAACAAAAGGAGAACACATCACAGGACAATGTACAGATCCAGCACTCCCATAATGGCCTGCACTATCCCACTGCCCCCTCACATGTCATATCTCACAGTCTGGCAACATACTACGTGTGTGGATACCACCAAGAAAGTAGCAATACTGAAGTATGTCTTTTTTAATTTCTACAAGTCTTTTGGGTTTCTAATACTATGACTGGAATGGACCCCATTCCTAAGTCAAAGTACGATTAAAGTTCATGAAATTAGTATTGTTTCAATCTTTGATGTCAGCCAAAAGTGCTCTTCGCAGCACCCGAAATGTGCCCAGTAATGACTCCTACCATTCATATGGAGTTACATGTATTGGTAACATATCTAAATGGTTAATGATTAATGCATTATTACTACGCTAACAGCCCTGGTGTGATTGTAAATTATTTTTTATAAGACCCATTGCTCCTACTACTATTGGAACTATCTGGGCATCTTTCTTCCACATTGCTCTCGTTTCTGCCTAAAAATCCTGATATTTTATGACTTTGTGTGTCTCTCTGTACGCAAGACAATGTAGTCATTGGGTATGGCAGTTTCAATGATCAATGCTACTCTTGTTTTCTTTTCTTGGACCACTATATCCAGTTTTCTAGCCTCTGTCTTTTGAACTGTTGGTAATGGATGATCCCATGTGATGCAGATTTTTTCATCTTCTATGATGCTTTATGGCTCATGTTTCCAGTGTTTTTCAGCCACTTTAATACAATAATGTTTGCACAATCCTCAGTGAAACAGTCTTGCCACATTATTATGCCTTTCAGTATACAGTCGTCCTGCCATTAGTATGTCACAACCAGCAACGAGGTGTGCAACTGTTCCCAATTTGGTTTTACAAAACCTACATTTGTCTGTTTCTTCCACATGTTCAATGGACTTTATAAACCAAAGTGTACGCAACCCACAATCTTGGGCCGCCAATATTAACCTTTTATCTCTTGGTTTGAATTTGCCTCTCCTTAACCATTCCTGCATTCGTTCCTGACCAACATGAGGTTCTTCCAGAAGTTTTCTATACTTGCAACTATATTTATGGTTTTTCCACATTTCTTGCCTTCTCATCTGATCCTTCACCTTATATTCTTTCTTTTGCTTTTTGACACATTCAGTTGCTGCCTGATTTTTATCTACTTCTGGTTTGATTTCCATTCCTGCTTAACGCCGATATGCTTCTGCTAGATTAAGCAGAGATGTCATCTTAGATTTATTCTCCTCATGTTTCAAAATGTTCACTATGTTTGGGTCTTGTGAGATCAGCAGATGGGAGTGTGACCTAATAGTTAAGGTGTTTGCCTTGCAAACACAAGGTACAAGGTTTGAGTCTCACAAGGGATAATTGGCTAGGCTTAAAATGGCTCGCAAGGGCAGTTAGCCTAGTACTAATCTATGGACCTATGGAGTCCCACAATTGCAAATCTATAGATTTAATCGATTTCAAGGAGGCCTTTGGAACAGGGAATATATAATCTTAGTATGCAATGATTTTTATAAATCATTTGGTGAGCATGAAGCAGCCTTCTTGTTTTCCTATCTAATCTATCCAACACATTTTGGGGCCAGTCAATCACTCCAAAACTGTAAGTTAGGACAGGAAGAGCAAATCGATTTATATCTTGGATTTTGTTCCTAGATGTCAGTGCTGTTTTCAGGATTAATTTAAGTCATTTGAAGTACTTCTTACTAAGTTTTATTAACATTTTTCGTGTTTTAATGTTGATCCTTCATCAATTCCCAAATATTTATACACTTCTCCTTGCTCAAGTTCTTTTATATCATATTCTTCTCCCAAATTGATGTTTTCCTGGCATTGCAGTTTTCCTGCTTTAAAGCTTGCTTTTGCACATTTATCAAGACCAAATTACATTCTTATATCATCTGAAAAGATTTTGACAACTTGCAGTTGTGCTTTCAGTTCCTCATCTGATGAGCTATACAGTTTTAAATCATCGACAAAGAGAAGATGAGAAGTCTTTACACTTTGTTGTTTTCTAGGAGCCAGATTATAGCCATGGCCTAAACTGTTAAGTAGACAGCTTAATGGGTTAAGGGCAAGGCAGAACAGCAGCGGTGACAAAGCGTCACCCTGGAATATTCCCCTTTGAATTTTTATCCCTAGGATAATAATTTGTCCTTTATCATGGCTTAATTGCAAAGTGGTCTGCCACTGTTTCACGGTCAGTGTAATGTAGTCGATTAGTGTAGGGTGTAGCTTACGCATTTTTAAGTGCTCTTTTATCCATGAATGTGGGATACTATCAAATGCTTTTTTTAGTTAATCCATGCCATACTTAGATTCTACCCCTTTTTACAGTTCTCCAGTATGACTAACAACACATGGTGCTTTGTTCCAGGCTTTCTTTTATTGCCTTTTTGTTCTACTGCCATAATTGAGTTTTTTTTCTAAATAACTATAAACTCTGTTGGCATCAATTCCCGTGTATAGTTTATATGTAGTTGGAAGGCAAGTTATTGGTCTATAATTTTTAGGGTAGCTTACAGATTCACTTTTAAGTAGGAGCATTGTTTTTCCTGTTTATGTTAACTAGGTTGGTGTCTGTTCGGAATGCGCATATAAATAGGTCTTACTCATGGCTAAATTTTCGTGCAAAGATACTTTCAGCCAAAAGTTAGGTTTCTGCATCTGGGCCTGAGATTTTACAATTAGAGGCTTTTCTTAACTTTGTTTAAGTCTCTCTGATGGTTACTTCATCCCATGTCATATTCTCTACCTTTAAACCTCTTATTC
Source organism: Protopterus annectens (assembly GCF_019279795.1). NCBI lineage: Eukaryota > Metazoa > Chordata > Ceratodontiformes > Protopteridae > Protopterus > Protopterus annectens. The sequence goes on along the minus strand of NC_056739.1, from coordinate 1,800,891,190 downwards.
TTTCTTTAACTTCTTCTGTCTATTTAGCATCTTTGTTATGTTCCACAGGATCTTCATAGATACTTCTCTAAAATATATCTATTTCTTCTTTTTTGGCAGTCTTTCAGTTCCTTTTACCTTATTTCCCAGTTCTCTATACAACTTTTTTGGGTCATCAATAAATTGCTTATTTTGTACTTTTCCTTTATATTATTTTTGTATCTTCTAAGTTTTTCTGCCTGTGCTGAATTTTTTAGTTTATTTGTGATAATGCATGATAGATCCTGGTCTGTTCTAATAGCCCGCATTGCTTTTATCACATCTATTTTTCTTAGTATTTTTGCCGATCTGTTCCCTCTTCTATAGTCTTCTAAAAGTGACACTTCTTGTCTTAACTCTTTTATAGTTTTCTCTATTCGATATTTCCATGATTGTATTCAATTTCTCCCCTTCCTTTCCCTCACTACCCTGTGTTCTTATGGTAGAACTTTATCAGTTATTAATTTAGGTGCACAGTAATATATCCTGTTTACTTCTGTTATATTGCATGGATATCTATAAAGAGTCCTAATTACTGTGTTCATTTGTTTTATCAGGCTTCTGACTTTTTGGGTTTTATTAACCTCCTGCAGTCTATTTCTTTCATTGATCCTGATATATCTGTCTATGTCTAGTAAATCAAGCAACTCTTCTCTTAGCTCATTTTCTTCCAAACAGGGCAGATCCCTTGTTTTCCAATTCCTGGGGGCATTCTAGAGAAAATTTTATAGCATCTTCCTGTGGCACATTCTCTTCAATTTCATCCTGTGCCATCCATTGCTCTATCATATGGGAACTCACTGGCCTATCACTCCTCAACATTGACTGCATCAGAATTTCCACAGTTGCCTATTCCTTCTCTTACTCTAGCTTCAAGTGAATGTTTATACTGGTTTCCTGTGGAAGGCTCCAAATTATCTTCATATGGCACCTGACCATTTGATTCCTGTTTCCCCTTAATTTGGATATTTTTATTTATTTTATTTATTTAACATTTGTTAACCGGGAAAGTTTGACTTGGAACAAAGCCAATTTTCAGCGGAGGCCCAGGGAGAAATGCTCCAGATGCATGTCTTTGTAACGTGAGAGGAAACCGGAGCACCCGGAGAAAACCCACACAAACGCAGGGAGGACATGCAGACTCCGCACAGAAGGCACCCCAGTCGAGAATCGAACCGGAGAATCTCTTGCTGTGAGGTGACAAAGCTACCGCTGCACAGTCCAAATATCCATTATCTGATATCCATTACTCTATCCTGTTGTGGTGCTTTCTGAGTTAGATTTTCTACACTAAATCCTTCACTTTGCAGGTACTCCATAACCTCAGTTTCTATTACTTTAACCTCTCCATTACTAATCTCCATTTCTACTTTTCTTCTTTGTCTTCTTATTTTTGTATTGTAAAGTTTTCCATGTCTGGATTCCTTTGCCTGTATTTCTCTTCAAATATCTTTGGTGCTGCTCTTTTTGTATTAGTTAGTTTTGCTTTCTCCTTTGCATAAATATTACACCATATTAAATCTCTTTTTCTTTCCCATGTCCATATTTCTTCTTCAGATGTTTCCTGATCTACCCATTTCTCCCTACTTTGGGGACTCACTCCATCCTGCTGTGATGTAACCTGTTAGACCTTCTATACCAAATCCTTCACTTTGCAGGCACTCCATAACGTCAACTTCTATTTTTTAACTTCTGCTTTACTAATCTTCTTTTCTACATTCCATCTTTGTGATATATATACATTTTTTATTGTGAAATTTTCCATATCCAGATGCCTTTGCCTTTATTTTTCTTCAAATATCTTTGGGGCTGCGTTCTTTACACTGATTAATTTGGCTTTTTCCTTTGCCTAAATATTGGACCATATCAAATCTCTTTTTCTTTCCCATGTCCATATTTCTTTTTTATACTTTTCAAATATCTCTTGGTTTTGTTTATATTTTTGCACTTCCTCAGATGCTTCTTTCTCCAAACAGATCAAGGTTTTTTGATCTATACACTGTTTTTCACAAATCTGTTATATTAATGAACACAAATTTTCATTTGAAGCTTCTGACAGTTTTTCTTGCAGAAGTATTTTTCTTTCCTCTAACTTCTCTCTTAATCATTTCATATATCGTGTGTCTGGAAATTCTGGGCTTTTTGCATAATAGTAACAATACATAATTTCTTTCTTATCCTCAAAAGTCCACTTTATCTTCTTTATGGCTCTTCTTTGGCCTATCAGTTTTTGTGATTTTTGCGGACTGTTACTTTCTTCTACAATGGGGGGGGGGGGCATCCTCCCCCTGGGCCTGGCCTCATTGTAGTAATGTTTATGTATTTTGAGGATTCTATGCTGCCATCTTTTCCATTCCTGGCACCAGTTCACCTATCAGGAGTGGGCACTTTTTTATCCTGGGTCTTGTGCACCCAGCTATCTTTTTTAGTTTTTGACCTACTTCTGTCCATGATATATGTTATATAAATGCAGTCTATCTATTAGTGTCACCTTGGTGAGATTTTGTGAAAACAGAGCCCACCTCATGAAGGTACTCACAAAGACTTGAGGATGAATTCATTTTCAGCACTACTACTCTCCTTTCCTTACTGATCTTTCATCTCTCCATTTGGACCCCTAGTATGTCCCTGTGTGCCATGACGGATTCTGCTGTATGTTCCTACCCCCAGCACTGCAGTCTACTGTGGTGTGTACCCTATGGCAAACTCCCACTAATATGTCATATGGCCACTGCCAGACAAATTGTGTACTAGTACAACTATATGGGGACAGTCCAGCAACACCAGTGTGCCACAATGACAGAAAACAGTGCTAACCTGCTGTAGTATATCTTTCCTGTAGGCATCATATCTCTCAACTACACGGATGCTTGCAAAATGTAAAGATGTTTGCCTCATAGTTTTGGTCATTTTCACACAGACTTGTGGATTTCTGACAAATGATTGGCCAATCAATGATGGTTGATGTCAGACATCTGTGTTTCACACGTCATACCCTTCAGAACACAGTTATGCTAGTGTAATATCCGTTATTCTATTCACATTCTTCTTTGTACGAGCAATATTTAAACACTGTCGCTGAGTTTGGGCTTTTGCCCCCCCATTAATTATGGCTTTGTCCTGATTTCTTGCTGTAAGAGGCTGACAGATATGTTAGGCATAGCCACCAACCATAAAGGGACAAATGTCAACAGAAAGAGGGATTTAGCTACAATATATCAGAGACATTCAGAGACACTTTTAAAATGTTAGAACTACTTATGTGAGACAGTGATCGAATGAGAGGATCGTTTGAGATTACAGGAGTGTACACCTTTACTTATTGTCAGTATGTATTACGTGTAATCCACTAGCTTTCCTACAACAGCCAACCATTGTAGGAGGGGTTGACAGGGATAGAGCTGAGATGTGATTGAAAATCAAGGACAGTTAAGAGGCATGCCTGTACATGTAGGACAGCAGAATATCAATGACATGTCATTACTATAGATCTAAGAGAGGCTTACTGCTGTAATCCCTATCAATGACGTCATCACCATAGATCTGAGACAAGCTTACTGCTGTAATCCCCATCAATGACATATCACCATAGATCTAAGACAGGCATACTGCTGTAATCCCCATCAATGACATGTCATCACCATAGATCTAAGACAGGCATACTGCTGTAATCCCCATCAATGACATGTCATCACCATAGATCTAAGACAGGCATACTGCTGTAATCCCTATTCCCCATACCATCATCCTGTCATCTGCATCCTGTTATATGGAGAAATCTATTACATATCTGGTGGAGTGCAATACTCCTTTGTTGAACTTTGCTTCTGGTAATCTTTTGGAAATACACTCTGTGTGAATTAAATCTCATACAGACCTGTTCCCCATAATTAGCTGCTTACCCTTTTAAGGTACTGCTCATTAGCAGATAATTGCCTTTGCACCAGCACCAACCTATCTAACTACCAACGTGTTCTGTGGGCTGATATGGTGATACTTTGATTTACATAGTCATTTCCATGGTAATCCTGTAACAGGCGGATTACGCACTATTAATTACATACCATGAAATTTTGACACTTGAGAGACATGTATGCGTACAGTACAGACACTAAACACCAGTCATGCCTTGGTTGGTAGGCATGGGACCCAATAGCGGTGACTGCAGGCAACATCTGCATGGAATGTATTGACTGCAGCAACTTTTACCAGACACTCCAGGCATAGAACCATACCAGGATTACACATTTTATTTCTGACTGCAGATTGCTGAATTTTTCACATTCTTCCTAATGATTTTAACAGTCTGTGACATCTAAACAAACAGCTATCCACTCATAATATGGGCTACCTCACTCATTTACTTGTAGTTCCTTTGGAGAGAGAATTTATAAGCATTACATGACTGCTACTGTAATATTTAGTGCTACATAGCACTAGATTTGAACCCTGGTCTGTGTGTGGCAAAATGTACTATATACAGAGCATTTAACAAACTGAGCGACTGAGTCACTGCTGATTACTGACTGACTGATAATTTGCCTAGAGCTCACCTGGAACCAATATATGACCTGGTAGTACTACTATAGTGTTATACTAAACTGCAGTGACAGTAGAACACACATGCATGAAATACATGCATCACGCAGACAGCAGGTAAGCTATATATCAGTATAAACAATGCTGGTGTACAACATTTATTGTGAGTGGTTTGAAATATCTGTGAAGTCAACAAACAATATTAGCTCATGGAGTGGGCTACCTCAACCATATATCTTTATTATGTGATGTCTGTGGATGACAGAGCATTATGTGAACAATATTGACCTAGAGACAGCCTTGAACAGTACTATATGAGTTAAACAATACAATTTGCAGCCATATTTGCATTCTACAGCTACTTCAGTGTTATACTTGACTGCAGGACCTTACCTTACAACCTGAATGCATGCAGCTCTACTGCAGTGGTTGCAAAAAGACAATCCTGATGTGCAACATTTTCCTTGGTTTTATTGGTACTATTTCATGTTTCTATTGCACAACAGTTGGCTTTATTAATTTATTGCAATACAGCTCTAATTCCACATTTATTGCACTACAGACTTTATTTTATATACGTTAATGCAGTTACTGGTATTGTTTCATCTTTTTATTGCACTACAGTTGGCATTTTTCATTTATTGCAATGCAGCTCTAATTCCACATTTATGGCACTACAAACTTTATTGTATATACTTTTATGCAGTTCATGCTCTACTCTAGCTTGCTTATTTGACTACAGTTAGCATAATACATCCGTACTCACCACACTCACGGTGCAACCTGGCCAAGTGCCCGGACTGCAACTAGACATTGCAAGCACTCTCAGCTGCAGCTGTTATGAGAGAAGCACACCATTATGCATACCAGTTTTGCAGACATTCAGATTACATATAGGTAAAACTCAGGTAAACTTACTTACATACTTGTGAGGCATTCCCTGCCCGAGCTTCTTGGACCCAGGTGACCAACAGTCCCCATTTTCATCATTTCAGGTAATCATGGTGGCAACGACACTGCTCACCTGTGCGGAGGATACCTGTAACACTGGTGAATTCTCTGGCCAGGCAGTCACAGGCCTCCACCTTTCACTCCAAGCCCTGGAAACATCCCTGCAGCAGCCGATCATCATGGTTTTTAACTAGGAGCCCAACCATGACCCTGGACTCCAGAATGCCCCAATGCTGTGCCTGAAAGTGCGTACCTTCACCAACACCAACCATAGTAACTGTCAAAGAAAGAACTCCAATGAATTCTGCTGTATTCCTGCCTATTGGGCTTAATATAGGATGTTTTCCCGCCCTTACATGTCAATGGGCAATAGTCAAAAAGAGACCAAGTCGCTTAGTACAGCAAAACCAGCGCAGCTGAGCTGAGAAGAGTGAAAACTCGCAAATCCCCAGTCTTAGCAGAGCTTAGCATCATGCAAGCCAGCCAAGCAGACCCAAGCAGTGCATAAACATTGGCAGCCATTACCATGTTTATGCAGTACTTAGCAGGTCAAAGCACAGTTGAGCAGAGCTTAGCAGAGTGCAGTGGGGGCCATATTTTAAAATAGTCTACATGATACATCTATCAAAATTAAATACATATTTCCCCTTCCATGTACTCAAACCCAGGACTTATGGAGCTGTAACTCTACCCATTATGTGGATATTAAGACATCCGGTATACCTTCACATATACCACTGAGTTATCTACAAGCAATACTGAGCACCGCGTCGCTCAAACACTCTCAGATACACTTAAACACACATTTAAATAAATAATTAAATACATCCAGTTTCTATTTTTAGATGTCTGGCAGGTGTCTGCTATCTTATCTGTGGGCTCCACTTAGCATTGCTGCACTCCGCGCCACACAAACATGCTTTTAAAAAAAATAATAAAATTAAATAAAAATAAAACAAAAGGACAGTCCAGGGAGTCTCTTACTCAACTGCGGACACAGCACTACACCTCTCCCTACACTGATTCAATAACCATGTTCCTCAGCTCTCCCTTAGCAATGCTCCATCATTATATACAAAGTAAAATGTCCAACAAACTGAAACAAAAATAATCGGTGACCAGGAAATGAGCCAAATTGCAATAAATTGCTGAATTTAACTTTAATACTATATAAATATAAAAAAATCAATAAAACATCCACATCCGGAGACTTTATCAAGATATAGAACAGTCCATGAAAAATCTATTTAAATAGCACACCCCGAAAAAGTTAAACCAATCAAATAATACCACTCATAAATTATTGATGAAGTATCAGGGCACATACAACCACAATCCTTCTCAATTAAAATATTTTAAAACAGTAAATAGCAAAATATATAATATGCTGAACTAATATAGCAGTAATCAATATAAATTATGCTCATTAAAAATTCATTTGAGAACTTTTTTTTAATATAAAATGTGACTAAATAAATACCTAAAAAGGCACCTAAATAAATACATCCAAATATGAACACTGTCATATAGTTAAATAAATATAAATATACACCTCTATATCTTAGCAATAAATTACTACAAAAGATTAACCTAAATATATCAGATACACATATAAAATACATTTAAAATACCCAAATTTCATTTTCTATCTAATGCCTTTAACTTTAAAAAGCAAGTAATTGAAAAAGATTCATTCAGACCTAGCCACTGAGTTGCATTAGTCCTAAGTTGCCATAGGGCTTCATGTCTTTCAAGGTGTAGTGGCCATGGGCCACCCCTCGGATCAACTTGCGAGGGTTCAATCACATTAAATTTAAAAGCATGACCTGGTAATTCATTACAGTGTTTCGCCAGGGCATTAGCATCCTTCTTTAGTCTAATGTCCCTCAGATGTTCATAAATATGTTTTTTTAACCTTCTCTCTGTCTTTCCAATATAAAAACAGGGGCATTTAATACAGAAAGCACAATAAACCACCTTATCTGTATAACAGGAACAGATTTTATTAAGCCTGACCCTCACCCCATTTATGTTAAAGGACGATCCTTCCAATATATAATCACAATAATTACAAAGGCCACACTTTTTTATGGAGCCCTTCACGTGTCTAATGCAACAACTTTCAAAGATGTTTTTAAGACATTGCCCTTTCCTATAAACTATAATGGATTTTTCCCCCACACATTGTCTAATCTCACTATAGGATGACACAATGGCCCAGTTTTTAAATAAAATATCTGTTATCTGTTTACTTGCCAAATTATAGGTTGTAATAAAAGCTGAACGAAAATTAAATTTATTCAAACCAATGTTGATCTGTGCCTCAAAAATTGTATTAGATACAGTACTTCATTAGATGGGGTATCAAACTCGCTAAGCACACCCATGTGTTCTGACACCCTACCGTCATAAGATAAAATAGCCTTAAAAAAGCCTCTTTCCCTTTTATTAACAACTTCCAACATTAATGCATTAACCAATTCAACTGGATACTACCTTTTCAAAAACATTTCCTTTAATAATTCACATTCATTAAGAAATGCATTAAAACATGAGACCATCCGGGCAGCCCTTACAAACTGCCCTTTCACTACCGCTCTCTTCTGCTTATACGGATGAGAGCTATCAAAGTGTAAAAAACTGTTGGAATATGTTTCCTTCCGAAAACTCTTTGATATAAATGTTTTTGAGGGAATATCATTTATAAGCCTAATATCTAAGTAGGAAATGTCATCCAATCCTACGGTGTGGGTAAATTTTAAAAAAGATGTCGAATCATTAATATAAGCCAAAAACTCACAAATTATATTTTCGGGTCCATTCCAAAATATAAAAATATCATCCAAGAATCATACATACATCCTACAGTGAGTATAAAAATGTGAATTAAATAAAAATTTCTTTTCCCACTGCAGCATGACCATATTGGCATAAAGGCCCCCACAGGGGGACCTCATAGCAACCCCCACAGTCTGGATAAAAAACTCATTCTCAACAAATATACAATTATTCCTTAAAACCAAATCAAATAACTGTTCATATACATTAATACTGGCCTGAGGTAGCCCCTTCTGTAATAAATACTCGCATACCCATTCAACCCCAATGTCATGGGGTATCGAAGTATATAGGTCTTTTACATCTATAGTGATAAAAACACCAGTTTCCACAAATTCCAAATTATTAACCCTCTGTAAGAAATCCCATGAATCTCTACATAAACTCAATTCATCATACAAAAAGGATTTTAATTTGATATCCAAACACCTGGCCAAAGGATAGGTGACAGAACCCCGGCCATCCACAATTGGTCGCATGGGTGGATCTAAGATGCTCTTATGTATTTTGGGTAGACCAAACAGGAGTGGGGTCCTTGGATGGGAGACAGAAAATTAAACTCATCAATAGAGATTGTGCCCTCAATGAACAAATCATTAAGTTCATTCCTAGTTTTATTATAGGTACCATTCAATTTATTTAAAGATATTTTCCTGTATGCATCCCCATCCAAAATTGTCCTCATCCATGTTTTATAATCACTCAGATCCATTATTACAATTCCCCCACCTTTATCAGGTTTGATAACCCTAACATCCTTATTCGTCCTCAATTTAAACAAGCCATCCAACTCACCCTTACTAAGGTTGGTGTTCAGAACATTCCTAGGCAGATTTCTCACATCTATTTCACGCAACCTTTCAAAGGTCAATAGGGAGGGGTGTGTGGGTGGGTTATAGGTACTAGAAATATGTAAGGGGTTGCTCACGTGTTCAACAGATTTTAATAAAACATTTAAATTTAACTTCCTCACAAAATGTCTTAGATCAACCAGTGTATGAGCTATATCACAATTTCTAACAGGCACAAATGTCAGCCCTTTAGCTAATAAATCGCAGTCATTCACATCAATTTGCAAAGAGGAAAGACTGAACACATTAAAATCAGCCTTAGAATTTTTAAGAATAGAGCATTTGTCACAAAGCTGTCCTTGTACCTTCAATTCCAGCCCCGATGCCCCCCTCCCCCCTCCGGTAAGTTGCTTGGCCTCCTTGACCTCTGCTCATGGGATGTGCCCTTTGACCGTGGACATCCCGATTGTATCTGTCCCTCAGTCTCTCGGACCTCCTCAATGGAGGAAAAGTCTCTTGATCTAAAAAAGATTCTTGACTATTGGCATTTACAGATGAAGAATTAGGGTTTAAATCACTATTCGATGTTTGTGACCTAGGAGGCTGAGTGTAGGCCATATTAGCATTATATTGGGCCCTATCCCTCTCAATTTTTTTCATTTTTCTGTTTCTTACAGTGGAATAGTGATTTAAACCCTAATTCTTCATCTGTAAATGCCAATAGTCAATAATCTTTTTTAGATCAAGAGGGGTGTCCACAGTCAAGGGGCAAATCCCATGAACAGAGGTCAAGGAGGCCAAGCAACTTACCGGAGGGGGGAAGGGGAGGGAGTCGGGGCTGGAATTGATGGTACAAGGACAGTTTTGTGACAAATGCTCTATTCTTAAAAATTCTAAGGCTGATTTTAATGTGTTCAATTTTTCCTCTTTGCAAATTGATGTGAATGACTTCTATTTATTAGCTAAAGGGCTGACATTTGTGCCTGTTAGAAATTGTGATATAGCTCATACACTGGTTGACCTAAGACATTTTGTGAGGAAGTTGAATTTAAATGTTTTATTTAAATCTGTTGGAACACGTGAGCAACCCCTTACACATTTCTAGTACATATAACCCACCCATACACCCCTCCCTATTGACCTTTGAAAGGTTGTGTGAAATAGATGTGAAAAATCTGCCTAGGAATGTTCTGAACACCAACCTTAGTAAGGGTGAGTTGGATGGCTTGGTTAAACTGAGGATGAATAAGGATGTTAGGGTTATCAAACCTGATAAAGGGGGGGGGATTGTAATAATGGATCCGAGTGATTATAAAACACAGATGAGGAAAATCTTGGATGGGGATGAATACAGGAAAATATCTTTAAATGAATTGAATGGTACCTATAATAAAATTAGGAATGAATTTAATGATTTGTTCATTGAGGGCTCAATCTCTATTGATGAGTTTAATTTTCTGTCTCCCATCCAAGGACTGCACTCATGTTTGGCCTACCCAAAATATATAAGAACATCCTAGATCCACGCATGCATCCAATTGTGGATGGCCGGGGTTCTATCACCTATCCTTTGGCCAGGCGTTTGGATATCAAATTAAAATCCTTTTTGTCTAATGAATTGAGTTTATGTAGAGATTCATAGGATTTTTTACAGAGGGTTAATAATTTGGAATTTGTGGAAACTGTTTTTTTTTTTTATCACTATAGATGTAAAATAAAAGACCTATATACTTCGATACCCCATGACATTGGGGATGAATGGGTATGTGAGTATTTATTACAGAAGGGGGTACCTCAGGCCAGTATTAATATAAACAAACAGTTATTTGATTTGGTTTTAAGGAATAATTGTATATTTTTTGAGAATGAGTTTTTTTATTCAGACTATGGGAGTTGCTATGGGGTCCCCCTGTGGGGACCTATATGCCAATATGGTCATGCTGCAGTGGGAAAAGAAATTTTTATTTAATTCAAATTTTTATACTAACTGCAGGATGTATGTATGATTCTTGGATGATATTTTAATATTTTGGGATGGACCCGAAAATATAATTTGTGAGTTTTTGGCTTATATCAATGATTCAACATCTTTTTTAAAATTTACCCACACAGGATTGGATGAAATTTCCTACATATATATTAGGCTTATAAAGGATATTCCCTCAAAAAAAAATTATATCAGAGATTTTTCTGAAGGAAACATATTCCAACAGTTTTTTACATTTTGATAGCTCTCATCCATATAAGCAGAAGAGAGCGGTAGTGAAGGGGCAGTTCGTAACGGCTGCCTGGATGGTCTCATGTTTTAATGCATTTCTTAACGAATGTGAATTATTAAAGGAAATCATTTTGAAAAGGGACTATCCGGTTGAATTGGTTAATGAATTAATGTTGGAAGTTAATAAAAGGGAAAGAGATTTTTTTAAGGCTATTTTATCTTATGACTGTAGGGTGTCGGAACACATGGGTGTGCTTAGCGAGTTTGATACCCCATCTAATGAAGTAAGTACTGTATCTAATACAATTTTTGAGGCACAGAACAACATTGGTTCGAATACTTTTAATTTTCGTTCAGCTTTTATTACAACCTATAATTTGGCAAGTAAACAGATAACAGATATTTTATTTAAAAACTGGGCCATTGTGTCATCCTGTAGTGAGATTAGACAATGTGTGGGTGAAAAACCCATTACAGTTTATAGGAAAGGGCAATGTCTTAAAAACATCTTTGAAGGTTGTTGCATTAGACACATGAAGGGCTCCATGAAAAAGTGTGGCCTTTGTAATTATTGTGATTATATAATGGAAGGAGCGTCCTTTAACATAAGTGGGGTGAGAGTCAGTCTTAATAAAATCTGTTCCTGTTATAGAAATAAGGTGGTTTATTGTGCTTTCTGTATTAAATGCCCCTGTTTTTATATTGGAAAGACAGAGAGAAGGTTAAAAAAGTATTTATGAACATCTGAGGGACATTACACTAAAGAAGGACACTAATGTCCTGGTGAAACACTGCAATGAATTATCAGGTCATGCTTTTAAATTTACTGTGATTGAACCCTCGCAAGTTGATCCGAGGGGTGGCCCATGGCCACTACACCTTGAAAGACATGAAGCCCTATGGCATATTAGGACTAATGCAACTCAGTGGCCAGTTCTGAATTAATCTTTTTCAATTACTGGCTTTTTTAAAGTTAAAGGCATTAGATAAAAAATGAAATTTGGGTATTTTAAATGTATTTTATATGTGTATCTGATATCTTTAGGTTCATCTTTTGTAGTAATTTACTAAGATATAGAGGTGTATATTTATATTTATATGCCTAGATGACAGTGCTCATATTTGGATATATTTATTTATTTATTTGTCAATTTAGGTATTTATTTATGCACATTTTATATTAAAAAAAAGTTATTTTAAATGAATTTTTAATGAGCATAATTTATACTGATTACTGCTATATTAGTTCAGCATATTATATATTTTATTTACTGTTTTAGAATATTTTAATTGAGAAGGATTGTGGTTGTATGTGTCCTGATACTTCATCAATAATTTATGAGTGCTATTATATGATTGGTTTAACTTTTTGGGGGTGCGCTATTTAAATTGATTCTTCACTGACTGTTTTTTGTCTTGATAAAGTCTCCAGATGCAGAGACTAAAGCGCTTGATGTTTTATTGATTTTTGTTATATTTATATAGTATTAAAGTTAAATTCAGCAATTTATTGCACTTTGGCTCATTTCCTGGTCACTGAATGGTCCACCATTAATATGCATGGAGTGCTGCTGAGGGGGAACCGTGTACATGGACACAGTATCATTCCATTAGGCTGTGCACGATGCCTACATGGATTTTATTAAATTCTGGGTTATGTTTATTTCAGTTTTCAAAAATCATAGTTTGCTCTTTTGGCCATTTCTTATATTTTTTGTCTCACACCTTAATCAAGTATCTTTTTCTTATGGAAATATATCCTCCTGACATTGTATCTCTAGATCATGACATTAAACATTTTTCTGATTTTTTTTTACATTCAATT